>NC_084747.1:24501291-24757822 GCF_033978785.1 Entelurus aequoreus | reverse complement strand
CACTTAGAAAAAAACGGAAAAAAAAAAAAAAAATTTGGATTTTTTCTAAGTACAAAATCGAGAGAGGCTAAAAATCACCTCTTTTTCCTTCTCTCGATCAGACACTTAGAAAAAAAACGGAAAAAAAAAAAAAAAATTTGGATTTTTTCTAAGTACAAAATCGAGAGTGGCTAAAAATCACCTCTTTTTCCTTCTCTCGATCAGACACTTAGAAAAAAAAATGAAAAAAAAAAAAAAAATTGGATTTTTTCTAAGTACAAAATCGAGAGAGGCTAAAAATCACCTCTTTTTCCTTCTCTCGATCAGACACTTAGAAAAAAAACGGAAAAAAAAAAAAAAAAATTGGATTTTTTCTAAGTACAAATCGAGAGTGGCTAAAAATCACCTCTTTTTCCTTCTCTCGATCAGACACTTAGAAAAAAAAATGAAAAAAAAAAAAAAAATTGGATTTTTTCTAAGTACAAAATCGAGAGAGGCTAAAAATCACCTCTTTTTCCTTCTCTCGATCAGACACTTAGAAAAAAAACGGAAAAAAAAAAAAAAAAATTTGGATTTTTTCTAAGTACAAAATCGAGAGTGGCTAAAAATCACCTCTTTTTCCTTCTCTCGATCAGACACTTAGAAAAAAAACGGAAAAAAAAAAAAAAAATTTGGATTTTTTCTAAGTACAAAATCGAGAGTGGCTAAAAATCACCTCTTTTTCCTTCTCTCGATCAGACACTTAGAAAAAAAAACGAAAAAAAAAAAAAAAAATTGGATTTTTTCTAAGTACAAAATCGAGAGAGGCTAAAAATCACCTCCTTTTTCCTTTCTCTCGATCAGACACTTAGAAAAAAAATGAAAAAAAAAATAAAATTGGATTTTTTCTAAGTACAAAATCGAGAGAGGCTAAAAATCACCTCTTTTTCCTTCTCTCGATCAGACACTTAGAAAAAAAACGGAAAAAAAAAAAAAAAAAATTTGGATTTTTTCTAAGTACAAAATCGAGAGAGGCTAAAAATCACCTCTTTCCTTCTCTCGATCAGACACTTAGAAAAAAACGGAAAAAAAAAAAAAAAAATTTGGATTTTTTCTAAGTACAAAATCGAGAGTGGCTAAAAATCACCTCTTTTTGCTTCTCTCGATCAGACACTTAGAAAAAAAACGGAAAAAAAAAAAAAAAAAATTTGGATTTTTTCTAAGTACAAAATCGAGAGTGGCTAAAAATCACCTCTTTTTCCTTCTCTCGATCAGACACTTAGAAAAAAACGGAAAAAAAAAAAAAAAAATTGGATTTTTTCTAAGTACAAAATCGAGAGAGGCTAAAAATCACCTCTTTTTCCTTCTCTCGATCAGACACTTAGAAAAAAAACGGAAAAAAAAAAAAAAAAAATTGGATTTTTTCTAAGTACAAAATCGAGAGTGGCTAAAAATCACCTCTTTTTCCTTCTCTCGATCAGACACTTAGAAAAAAAACGGAAAAAAAAAAAAAAAAAATTGGATTTTTTCTAAGTACAAAATCGAGAGTGGCTAAAAAATCACCTCTTTTTCCTTCTCTCGATCAGACACTTAGAAAAAAAACGGAAAAAAAAAAAAAAAAATTTGGATTTTTCTAAGTACAAAATCGAGAGAGGCTAAAAATCACCTCTTTTTCCTTTTCTCGATCAGACACTTAGAAAAAAAAATGAAAAAAAAAAAAAAAAATTGGATTTTTTCTAAGTACAAAATCGAGAGAGGCTAAAAATCACCTCTTTTTCCTTCTCTCGATCAGACACTTAGAAAAAAAACGGAAAAAAAAAAAAAAAAATTTGGATTTTTTCTAAGTACAAAATCGAGAGTGGCTAAAAATCACTCTCTTTTCCTTCTCTCGATCAGACACTTAGAAAAAAAACGAAAAAAAAAAAAAAAAAATTTGGATTTTTTCTAAGTACAAAATCGAGAGTGGCTAAAAATCACCTCTTTTTCCTTCTCTCGATCAGACACTTAGAAAAAAAAATGAAAAAAAAAAAAAAAAAATTGGATTTTTTCTAAGTACAAAATCGAGAGAGGCTAAAAATCACCTCTTTTTCCTTTTCTCGATCAGACACTTAGAAAAAAAAATGAAAAAAAAAAAAAAAAAAATTGGATTTTTTCTAAGTACAAAATCGAGAGAGGCTAAAAATCACCTCTTTTTCCTTCTCTCGATCAGACACTTAGAAAAAAAACGGGAAAAAAAAAAAAAAAAATTTGGATTTTTTCTAAGTACAAAATCGAGAGAGGCTAAAAATCACCTCTTTTTCCTTCTCTCGATCAGACACTTAGAAAAAAAACGGAAAAAAAAAAAAAAAAATTTGGATTTTTTCTAAGTATAAAAATCGAGAGAGGCTAAAATCACCTCTTTTTCCTTTTCTCGATCAGACACTTAGAAAAAAAAATAAAAAAAAAAAAAAAAATTGGATTTTTTCTAAGTACAAAATCGAGAGAGGCTAAAAATCACCTCTTTTTCTTTCTCTCGATCAGACACTTAGAAAAAAAACGGAAAAAAAAAAAAATAAAAATTGGGAGTGGCTAAAAATCACCTCTTTTTCCTTCTCTCGATCAGACACTTAGAAAAAAAACGGAAAAAAAAAAAAAAAAATTGGGATTTTTTCTAAGTACAAAATCGAGAGAGGCTAAAAATCACCTCTTTTTCCTTTTCTCGATCAGACACTTAGAAAAAAAACGGAAAAAAAAAAAAAAAAAAATTTGGATTTTTTCTAAGTACAAAATCGAGAGAGGCTAAAAATCACCTCTTTTTCCTTCTCTCGATCAGACACTTAGAAAAAAAAATGAAAAAAAAAAAAAAAAATTTGGATTTTTTCTAAGTATAAAAATCGAGAGAGGCTAAAAAATCACCTCTTTTTCCTTCTCTCGATCAGACACTTAGAAAAAAAACGGAAAAAAAAAAAAATAAAAATTGGATTTTTTCTAAGTACAAAATCGAGAGTGGCTAAAAATCACCTCTTTTTCCTTCTCTCGATCAGACACTTAGAAAAAAACGGAAAAAAAAAAAAAAAAAAAATTGGATTTTTTCTAAGTACAAAATCGAGAGAGGCTAAAAATCACCTCTTTTTCCTTCTCTCGATCAGACACTTAGAAAAAAAAATGAAAAAAAAAAAAAAAAAATTGGATTTTTTCTAAGTACAAAATCGAGAGAGGCTAAAAATCACCTCTTTTTCCTTCTCTCGATCAGACACTTAGAAAAAAAACGGAAAAAAAAAAAAAAAAAAAAATTTGGATTTTTTCTAAGTACAAAATCGAGAGAGGCTAAAAATCACCTCTTTTTCCTTCTCTCGATCAGACACTTAGAAAAAAAAATGAAAAAAAAAAAAAAAAATTGGATTTTTTCTAAGTACAAATCGAGAGAGGCTAAAAATCACCTCTTTTTCCTTCTCTCGATCAGACACTTAGAAAAAAAACGGAAAAAAAAAAAAATAAAAATTGGATTTTTTCTAAGTACAAAATCGAGAGTGGCTAAAAATCACCTCTTTTTCCTTCTCTCGATCAGACACTTAGAAAAAAAACGGAAAAAAAAAAAAAAAAAATTGGGATTTTTTCTAAGTACAAAATCGGAGAGAGGCTAAAAATCACCTCTTTTTCCTTTCTCGATCAGACACTTAGAAAAAAAACGGAAAAAAAAAAAAAAAAAATTTGGATTTTTTTCTAAGTACAAAATCGAGAGAGGCTAAAAATCACCTCTTTTTCCTTCTCTCGATCAGACACTTAGAAAAAAAAATGAAAAAAAAAAAAAAAAAATTTGGATTTTTTCTAAGTATAAAAATCGAGAGAGGCTAAAAATCACCTCTTTTTCCTTCTCTCGATCAGACACTTAGAAAAAAAACGGAAAAAAAAAAAAATAAAAATTGGATTTTTTCTAAGTACAAAATCGAGAGTGGCTAAAAATCACCTCTTTTTCCTTCTCTCGATCAGACACTTAGAAAAAAAACGGAAAAAAAAAAAAAAAAAAATTTGGATTTTTTCTAAGTACAAAATCGAGAGAGGCTAAAAATCACCTCTTTTTCCTTCTCTCGATCAGACACTTAGAAAAAAAAATGAAAAAAAAAAAAAAAAATTGGATTTTTTCTAAGTACAAAATCGAGAGAGGCTAAAAATCACCTCTTTTTCCTTCTCTCGATCAGACACTTAGAAAAAAAACGGAAAAAAAAAAAAAAAAAATTTGGATTTTTTCTAAGTACAAAATCGAGAGAGGCTAAAAATCACCTCTTTTTCCTTCTCTCGATCAGACACTTAGAAAAAAAAAATGAAAAAAAAAAAAAAAAATTGGATTTTTTCTAAGTACAAAATCGAGAGAGGCTAAAAATCACCTCTTTTTCCTTCTCTCGATCAGACACTTAGAAAAAAAACGGAAAAAAAAAAAAAAAAAATTTGGATTTTTTCTAAGTACAAAATCGAGAGTGGCTAAAAATCACCTCTTTTTCCTTCTCTCGATCAGACACTTAGAAAAAAAAATGAAAAAAAAAAAAAAAAAATTGGATTTTTTCTAAGTACAAAATCGAGAGAGGCTAAAAATCACCTCTTTTTCCTTCTCTCGATCAGACACTTAGAAAAAAAACGGAAAAAAAAAAATAAAAAATTTGGATTTTTTCTAAGTACAAAATCGAGAGTGGCTAAAAATCACCTCTTTTTCCTTCTCTCGATCAGACACTTAGAAAAAAAATGAAAAAAAAAAAAAAAAATTGGATTTTTTCTAAGTACAAAATCGAGAGAGGCTAAAAATCACCTCTTTTTCCTTCTCTCGATCAGACACTTAGAAAAAAAACGGAAAAAAAAAAAAAAAAATTTGGATTTTTTCTAAGTACAAAATCGAGAGTGGCTAAAAATCACCTCTTTTTCCTTCTCTCGATCAGACACTTAGAAAAAAAACGGAAAAAAAAAAAAAAAAAATTTGGATTTTTTCTAAGTACAAAATCGAGAGTGGCTAAAAATCACCTCTTTTTCCTTCTCTCGATCAGACACTTAGAAAAAAAAAGAAAAAAAAAAAAAAAAAATTGGATTTTTTCTAAGTACAAAATCGAGAGAGGCTAAAAATCACCTCTTTTTCCTTTTCTCGATCAGACACTTAGAAAAAAAAATGAAAAAAAAAAAAAAAAAATTGGATTTTTTCTAAGTACAAAATCGAGAGAGGCTAAAAATCACCTCTTTTTCCTTCTCTCGATCAGACACTTAGAAAAAAAACGGAAAAAAAAAATAATAATTTGGATTTTTTCTAAGTACAAAATCGAGAGAGGCTAAAAATCACCTCTTTTTCCTTTTCTCGATCAGACACTTAGAAAAAAAACGGAAAAAAAAAAAAAAAAATTTGGATTTTTTCTAAGTACAAAATCGAGAGTGGCTAAAAATCACCTCTTTTTGCTTCTCTCGATCAGACACTTAGAAAAAAAACGGAAAAAAAAAAAAAAAAAAATTTGGATTTTTTCTAAGTACAAAATCGAGAGTGGCTAAAAATCACCTCTTTTTCCTTCTCTCGATCAGACACTTAGAAAAAAAACGGAAAAAAAAAAAAAAAAAATTGGATTTTTTCTAAGTACAAAATCGAGAGAGGCTAAAAATCACCTCTTTTTCCTTCTCTCGATCAGACACTTAGAAAAAAAACGGAAAAAAAAAAAAAAAAAATTGGATTTTTTCTAAGTACAAAATCGAGAGTGGCTAAAAATCACCTCTTTTTCCTTCTCTCGATCAGACACTTAGAAAAAAAACGGAAAAAAAAAAAAAAAAAAATTGGATTTTTTCTAAGTACAAAATCGAGAGTGGCTAAAAATCACCTCTTTTTCCTTCTCTCGATCAGACACTTAGAAAAAAAACGGAAAAAAAAAAAAATAAAAATTGGATTTTTTCTAAGTACAAAATCGAGAGTGGCTAAAAATCACCTCTTTTTCCTTCTCTCGATCAGACACTTAGAAAAAAAACGGAAAAAAAAAAAAAAAAATTGGGATTTTTTCTAAGTACAAAATCGAGAGAGGCTAAAAATCACCTCTTTTTCCTTTTCTCGATCAGACACTTAGAAAAAAAACGGAAAAAAAAAAAAAAAAATTTGGATTTTTTCTAAGTACAAAATCGAGAGAGGCTAAAAATCACCTCTTTTTCCTTCTCTCGATCAGACACTTAGAAAAAAAAATGAAAAAAAAAAAAAAAAAATTTGGATTTTTTCTAAGTATAAAAATCGAGAGAGGCTAAAAATCACCTCTTTTTCCTTCTCTCGATCAGACACTTAGAAAAAAAACGGAAAAAAAATAAAATAAAAATTGGATTTTTTCTAAGTACAAAATCGAGAGTGGCTAAAAATCACCTCTTTTTCCTTCTCTCGATCAGACACTTAGAAAAAAAACGGAAAAAAAAAAAAAAAAAATTTTGGATTTTTTCTAAGTACAAAATCGAGAGAGGCTAAAAATCACCTCTTTTTCCTTCTCTCGATCAGACACTTAGAAAAAAAAATGAAAAAAAAAAAAAAAAATTGGATTTTTTCTAAGTACAAAATCGAGAGAGGCTAAAAATCACCTCTTTTTCCTTCTCTCGATCAGACACTTAGAAAAAAAACGGAAAAAAAAAAAAAAAAAATTTGGATTTTTTCTAAGTACAAAATCGAGAGAGGCTAAAAATCACCTCTTTTTCCTTCTCTCGATCAGACACTTAGAAAAAAAAATGAAAAAAAAAAAAAAAAATTGGATTTTTTCTAAGTACAAAATCGAGAGAGGCTAAAAATCACCTCTTTTTCCTTCTCTCGATCAGACACTTAGAAAAAAAACGGAAAAAAAAAAAAAAAAATTTGGATTTTTTCTAAGTACAAAATCGAGAGTGGCTAAAAATCACCTCTTTTTCCTTCTCTCGATCAGACACTTAGAAAAAAAAATGAAAAAAAAAAAAAAAAATTGGATTTTTTCTAAGTACAAAATCGAGAGAGGCTAAAAATCACCTCTTTTTCCTTCTCTCGATCAGACACTTAGAAAAAAAACGGAAAAAAAAAATAAAAAATTTGGATTTTTTCTAAGTACAAAATCGAGAGTGGCTAAAAATCACCTCTTTTTCCTTCTCTCGATCAGACACTTAGAAAAAAAAATGAAAAAAAAAAAAAAAAAATTGGATTTTTTCTAAGTACAAAATCGAGAGAGGCTAAAAATCACCTCTTTTTCCTTCTCTCGATCAGACACTTAGAAAAAAAACGGAAAAAAAAAAAAAAAAATTTGGATTTTTTCTAAGTACAAAATCGAGAGTGGCTAAAAATCACCTCTTTTTCCTTCTCTCGATCAGACACTTAGAAAAAAAACGGAAAAAAAAAAAAAAAAAATTTGGATTTTTTCTAAGTACAAAATCGAGAGTGGCTAAAAATCACCTCTTTTTCCTTCTCTCGATCAGACACTTAGAAAAAAAAAAGAAAAAAAAAAAAAAAAAATTGGATTTTTTCTAAGTACAAAATCGAGAGAGGCTAAAAATCACCTCTTTTTCCTTTTCTCGATCAGACACTTAGAAAAAAAAATGAAAAAAAAAAAAAAAAAATTGGATTTTTTCTAAGTACAAAATCGAGAGAGGCTAAAAATCACCTCTTTTTCCTTCTCTCGATCAGACACTTAGAAAAAAAACGGAAAAAAAAAATAATAATTTGGATTTTTTCTAAGTACAAAATCGAGAGAGGCTAAAAATCACCTCTTTTTCCTTTTCTCGATCAGACACTTACAAAAAAAACGGAAAAAAAAAAAAAAAAAATTTTGATTTTTTCTAAGTACAAAATCGAGAGTGGCTAAAAATCACCTCTTTTTGCTTCTCTCGATCAGACACTTAGAAAAAAAACGGAAAAAAAAAAAAAAAAATTTGGATTTTTTCTAAGTACAAAATCGAGAGTGGCTAAAAATCACCTCTTTTTCCTTCTCTCGATCAGACACTTAGAAAAAAAACGGAAAAAAAAAAAAAAAAAATTGGATTTTTTCTAAGTACAAAATCGAGAGAGGCTAAAAATCACCTCTTTTTCCTTCTCTCGATCAGACACTTAGAAAAAAAAACGGAAAAAAAAAAAAAAAAAATTGGATTTTTTCTAAGTACAAAATCGAGAGTGGCTAAAAATCACCTCTTTTTCCTTCTCTCGATCAGACACTTAGAAAAAAAACGGAAAAAAAAAAAAAAAAAATTGGATTTTTTCTAAGTACAAAATCGAGAGTGGCTAAAAATCACCTCTTTTTCCTTCTCTCGATCAGACACTTAGAAAAAAAACGGAAAAAAAAAATAAAAAAATTTGGATTTTTTCTAAGTACAAAATCGAGAGAGGCTAAAAATCACCTCTTTTTCCTTTTCTCGATCAGACACTTAGAAAAAAAAATGAAAAAAAAAAAAAAAAAATTGGATTTTTTCTAAGTACAAAATCGAGAGAGGCTAAAAATCACCTCTTTTTCCTTCTCTCGATCAGACACTTAGAAAAAAAACGGAAAAAAAAAAAAAAAAAATTTGGATTTTTTCTAAGTACAAAATCGAGAGTGGCTAAAAATCACCTCTTTTTCCTTCTCTCGATCAGACACTTAGAAAAAAAACGGAAAAAAAAAAAAAAAAATTTTGGATTTTTTCTAAGTACAAAATCGGAGTGGCTAAAAATCACCTCTTTTTCCTTCTCTCGATCAGACACTTAGAAAAAAACGGAAAAAAAAAAAAAAAAAATTTGGATTTTTTCTAAGTACAAAATCGAGAGAGGCTAAAAATCACCTCTTTTTCCTTCTCTCGATCAGACACTTAGAAAAAAAACGGAAAAAAAAAAAAAAAAATTTGGATTTTTTCTAAGTACAAAATCGAGAGTGGCTAAAAATCACCTCTTTTTCCTTCTCTCGATCAGACACTTAGAAAAAAAAAATGAAAAAAAAAAAAAAAAAATTGGATTTTTTCTAAGTACAAAATCGAGAGAGGCTAAAAATCACCTCTTTTTCCTTCTCTCGATCAGACACTTAGAAAAAAAACGGAAAAAAAAAATAAAAAATTTGGATTTTTTCTAAGTACAAAATCGAGAGTGGCTAAAAATCACCTCTTTTTCCTTCTCTCGATCAGACACTTAGAAAAAAAATGAAAAAAAAAAAAAAAAAATTGGATTTTTTCTAAGTACAAAATCGAGAGAGGCTAAAAATCACCTCTTTTTCCTTCTCTCGATCAGACACTTAGAAAAAAAACGGAAAAAAAAAAAAAAAAAATTTGGATTTTTTCTAAGTACAAAATCGAGAGTGGCTAAAAATCACCTCTTTTTCCTTCTCTCGATCAGACACTTAGAAAAAAAACGGAAAAAAAAAAAAAAAAATTTGGATTTTTTCTAAGTACAAAATCGAGAGTGGCTAAAAATCACCTCTTTTTCCTTCTCTCGATCAGACACTTAGAAAAAAAAAAGAAAAAAAAAAAAAAAAAAATTGGATTTTTTCTAAGTACAAAATCGAGAGAGGCTAAAAATCACCTCTTTTTCCTTTTCTCGATCAGACACTTAGAAAAAAAAATGAAAAAAAAAAAAAAAAATTGGATTTTTTCTAAGTACAAAATCGAGAGAGGCTAAAAATCACCTCTTTTTCCTTCTCTCGATCAGACACTTAGAAAAAAAACGGAAAAAAAAAAAAAAAAAATTTGGATTTTTTCTAAGTACAAAATCGAGAGAGGCTAAAAATCACCTCTTTTTCCTTTTCTCGATCAGACACTTAGAAAAAAAACGGAAAAAAAAAAAAAAAAAATTTGGATTTTTTCTAAGTACAAAATCGAGAGTGGCTAAAAATCACCTCTTTTTGCTTCTCTCGATCAGACACTTAGAAAAAAAACGGAAAAAAAAAAAAAAAAAAATTTGGATTTTTTCTAAGTACAAAATCGAGAGTGGCTAAAATCACCTCTTTTTCCTTCTCTCGATCAGACACTTAGAAAAAAAACGGAAAAAAAAAAAAAAAAAATTGGATTTTTTCTAAGTACAAAATCGAGAGAGGCTAAAAATCACCTCTTTTTCCTTCTCTCGATCAGACACTTAGAAAAAAAACGGAAAAAAAAAAAAAAAAAATTGGATTTTTTCTAAGTACAAAATCGAGAGTGGCTAAAAATCACCTCTTTTTCCTTCTCTCGATCAGACACTTAGAAAAAAAACGGAAAAAAAAAAAAAAAAAATTGGATTTTTTCTAAGTACAAAATCGAGAGTGGCTAAAAATCACCTCTTTTTCCTTCTCTCGATCAGACACTTAGAAAAAAAAACGGAAAAAAAAAAAAAAAAAATTTGGATTTTTTCTAAGTACAAAATCGAGAGAGGCTAAAAATCACCTCTTTTTCCTTTTCTCGATCAGACACTTAGAAAAAAAAATGAAAAAAAAAAAAAAAAATTGGATTTTTTCTAAGTACAAAATCGAGAGAGGCTAAAAATCACCTCTTTTTCCTTCTCTCGATCAGACACTTAGAAAAAAAACGGAAAAAAAAAAAAAAAAAAATTTGGATTTTTTCTAAGTACAAAATCGAGAGTGGCTAAAAATCACCTCTTTTTCCTTCTCTCGATCAGACACTTAGAAAAAAAACGGAAAAAAAAAAAAAAAAAAATTTGGATTTTTTCTAAGTACAAAATCGAGAGTGGCTAAAAATCACCTCTTTTTCCTTCTCTCGATCAGGACACTTAGAAAAAAACGGAAAAAAAAAAAAAAAAAAATTGGATTTTTTCTAAGTACAAAATCGAGAGTGGCTAAAAATCACCTCTTTTTCCTTCTCTCGATCAGACACTTAGAAAAAAAATGAAAAAAAAATAAAAAAAAATTGGATTTTTTCTAAGTACAAAATCGAGAGAGGCTAAAAATCACCTCTTTTTCCTTCTCTCGATCAGACACTTAGAAAAAAAACGGAAAAAAAAAAAAAAAAAAATTTGGATTTTTTCTAAGTACAAAATCGAGAGTGGCTAAAAATCACCTCTTTTTCCTTCTCTCGATCAGACACTTAGAAAAAAAAATGAAAAAAAAAAAAAAAAATTGGATTTTTTCTAAGTACAAAATCGAGAGAGGCTAAAAATCACCTCTTTTTCCTTTTCTCGATCAGACACTTAGAAAAAAAAATGAAAAAAAAAAAAAAAAAATTGGATTTTTTCTAAGTACAAAATCGAGAGAGGCTAAAAATCACCTCTTTTTCCTTCTCTCGATCAGACACTTAGAAAAAAAACGGGAAAAAAAAAAAAAAAAATTTGGATTTTTTCTAAGTACAAAATCGAGAGAGGCTAAAAATCACCTCTTTTTCCTTCTCTCGATCAGACACTTAGAAAAAAAAACGGAAAAAAAAAAAAAAAAATTTGGATTTTTTCTAAGTATAAAAATCGAGAGAGGCTAAAAATCACCTCTTTTTCCTTTTCTCGATCAGACACTTAGAAAAAAAAATGAAAAAAAAAAAAAATAAATTGGATTTTTTCTAAGTACAAAATCGAGAGAGGCTAAAAATCACCTCTTTTTCCTTCTCTCGATCAGACACTTAGAAAAAAAACGGAAAAAAAAAAAATAAAAATTGGATTTTTTCTAAGTACAAAATCGAGAGTGGCTAAAAATCACCTCTTTTTCCTTCTCTCGATCAGACACTTAGAAAAAAACGGAAAAAAAAAAAAAAAAATTGGGATTTTTTCTAAGTACAAAATCGAGAGAGGCTAAAAATCACCTCTTTTTCCTTTTCTCGATCAGACACTTAGAAAAAAAACGGAAAAAAAAAAAAAAAAAATTTGGATTTTTTCTAAGTACAAAATCGAGAGTGGCTAAAAATCACCTCTTTTTCCTTCTCTCGATCAGACACTTAGAAAAAAAACGGAAAAAAAAAAAAAAAAAATTGGATTTTTTCTAAGTACAAAATCGAGAGTGGCTAAAAATCACCTCTTTTTCCTTCTCTCGATCAGACACTTAGAAAAAAAAATGAAAAAAAAAAAATTTGATTTTTTCTAAGTACAAAATCGAGAGAGGCTAAAAATCACCTCTTTTTCCTTCTCTCGATCAGACACTTAGAAAAAAAACGGAAAAAAAAAAATAAAAATTTGGATTTTTTCTAAGTACAAAATCGAGAGTGGCTAAAAATCACCTCTTTTTCCTTCTCTCGATCAGACACTTAGAAAAAAAAATGAAAAAAAAAAAAAAAAATTGGATTTTTTCTAAGTACAAAATCGAGAGAGGCTAAAAATCACCTCTTTTTCCTTTTCTCGATCAGACACTTAGAAAAAAAATGAAAAAAAAAAAAATTGGATTTTTTCTAAGTACAAAATCGAGAGAGGCTAAAAATCACCTCTTTTTCCTTCTCTCGATCAGACACTTAGAAAAAAAACGGGAAAAAAAAAAAAAAAAATTTGGATTTTTTCTAAGTACAAAATCGAGAGTGGCTAAAAATCACCTCTTTTTCCTTCTCTCGATCAGACACTTAGAAAAAAAAACGGAAAAAAAAAAAAAAAAATTGGATTTTTTCTAAGTACAAAATCGAGAGAGGCTAAAAATCACCTCTTTTTCCTTCTCTCGATCAGACACTTAGAAAAAAAACGGAAAAAAAAAAAAAAAAATTTGGATTTTTTCTAAGTACAAAATCGAGAGTGGCTAAAAATCACCTCTTTTTCCTTCTCTCGATCAGACACTTAGAAAAAAAACGGAAAAAAAAAATAAATAAATTTGGATTTTTTCTAAGTACAAAATCGAGAGTGGCTAAAAATCACCTCTTTTTCCTTCTCTCGATCAGACACTTAGAAAAAAACGGAAAAAAAAAAAAAAAAAATTGGATTTTTTCTAAGTACAAAATCGAGAGAGGCTAAAATCACCTCTTTTTCCTTTTCTCGATCAGACACTTAGAAAAAAAACGGAAAAAAAAAAAAAAAAAATTGGATTTTTTCTAAGTACAAAATCGAGAGAGGCTAAAAATCACCTCTTTTTCCTTTTCTCGATCAGACACTTAGAAAAAAAAATGAAAAAAAAAAAAAAAAAAATTGGATTTTTTCTAAGTACAAAATCGAGAGAGGCTAAAAATCACCTCTTTTTCCTTCTCTCGATCAGACACTTAGAAAAAAAAACGGAAAAAAAAAAAAAAAAAAATTTGGATTTTTTCTAAGTACAAAATCGAGAGAGGCTAAAAATCACCTCTTTTTCCTTCTCTCGATCAGACACTTAGAAAAAAAACGGAAAAAAAAAAAAAAAAAAATTTGGATTTTTTCTAAGTACAAAATCGAGAGTGGCTAAAAATCCCCTCTTTTTCCTTCTCTCGATCAGACACTTAGAAAAAAAACGGGAAAAAAAAAAAAAAAAAATTTGGATTTTTTCTAAGTACAAAATCGAGAGTGGCTAAAAATCACCTCTTTTTCCTTCTCTCGATCAGACACTTAGAAAAAAAACGGAAAAAAAAAAAAAAAAAATTTGGATTTTTTCTAAGTACAAAATCGAGAGAGGCTAAATATCACCTCTTTTTCCTTTTCTCGATCAGACACTTAGAAAAAAAACGGGAAAAAAAAAATAAAAAATTTGGATTTTTTCTAAGTACAAAATCGAGAGAGGCTAAAAATCACCTCTTTTTCCTTCTCTCGATCAGACACTTAGAAAAAAAACGGAAAAAAAAAAAAAAAAAAATTGGATTTTTTCTAAGTACAAAATCGAGAGTGGCTAAAAATCACCTCTTTTTCCTTCTCTCGATCAGACACTTAGAAAAAAAACGGAAAAAAAAAAAAAAAAAATTTGGATTTTTTCTAAGTACAAAATCGAGAGAGGCTAAAAATCACCTCTTTTTCCTTTTCTCGATCAGACACTTTGAAAAAAAAACGGAAAAAAAAAAAAAAAAATTTGGATTTTTTCTAAGTATAAAAATCGAGAGAGGCTAAAAATCACCTCTTTTTCCTTCTCTCGATCAGACACTTAGAAAAAAAAATGAAAAAAAAAAAAAAAAAATTGGATTTTTTCTAAGTACAAAATCGAGAGAGGCTAAAAATCACCTCTTTTTCCTTCTCTCGATCAGACACTTAGAAAAAAAAACGGAAAAAAAAAAAAAAAAATTTGGATTTTTTCTAAGTACAAAATCGAGAGTGGCTAAAAATCACCTCTTTTTCCTTCTCTCGATCAGACACTTAGAAAAAAAACGGAAAAAAAAAAAAAAAAAATTTGGATTTTTTCTAAGTACAAAATCGAGAGTGGCTAAAAATCACCTCTTTTTCCTTCTCTCGATCAGACACTTAGAAAAAAAACGGAAAAAAAAAAAAAAAAAATTTGGATTTTTTCTAAGTACAAAATCGAGAGTGGCTAAAAATCACCTCTTTTTCCTTCTCTCGATCAGACACTTAGAAAAAAAACGGAAAAAAAAAAAAAAAATTTGGATTTTTTCTAAGTACAAAATCGAGAGAGGCTAAAAATCACCTCTTTTTCCTTTTCTCGATCAGACACTTAGAAAAAAAAATGAAAAAAAAAAAAAAAAATTGGATTTTTTCTAAGTACAAAATCGAGAGAGGCTAAAAATCACCTCTTTTTCCTTCTCTCGATCAGACACTTAGAAAAAAAACGGAAAAAAAAAAAAAAAAAATTTGGATTTTTTCTAAGTACAAAATCGAGAGTGGCTAAAAATCACCTCTTTTTCCTTCTCTCGATCAGACACTTAGAAAAAAAACGGAAAAAAAAAAATAAAAATTTGGATTTTTTCTAAGTACAAAATCGAGAGAGGCTAAAAATCACCTCTTTTTCCTTCTCTCGATCAGACACTTAGAAAAAAACGGAAAAAAAAAAAAAAAAAAATTTGGATTTTTTCTAAGTACAAAATCGAGAGTGGCTAAAAATCACCTCTTTTTCCTTCTCTCGATCAGACACTTAGAAAAAAAAATGAAAAAAAAAAAAAAAAAATTGGATTTTTTCTAAGTACAAAATCGAGAGAGGCTAAAAATCACCTCTTTTTCCTTCTCTCGATCAGACACTTAGAAAAAGAACGGAAAAAAAAAAAAAAAAATTTGGATTTTTTCTAAGTACAAAATCGAGAGTGGCTAAAAATCACCTCTTTTTCCTTCTCTCGATCAGACACTTAGAAAAAAAAATGAAAAAAAAAAAAAAAAAATTGGATTTTTTCTAAGTACAAAATCGAGAGAGGCTAAAAATCACCTCTTTTTCCTTTTCTCGATCAGACACTTAGAAAAAAAAAAGAAAAAAAAAAAAAAAAAATTGGATTTTTTCTAAGTACAAAATCCAGAGAGGCTAAAAATCACCTCTTTTTCCTTCTCTCGATCAGACACTTAGAAAAAAAACGGGAAAAAAAAAAAAAAAAAATTGGATTTTTTCTAAGTACAAAATCGAGAGAGGCTAAAAATCACCTCTTTTTCCTTTTCTCGATCAGACACTTAGAAAAAAAACGGAAAAAAAAAAAAAAAAAATTTGGATTTTTTCTAAGTACAAAATCGAGAGTGGCTAAAAATCACCTCTTTTTCCTTCTCTCGATCAGACACTTAGAAAAAAAACGGAAAAAAAAAAAAAAAAAAAATTGGATTTTTTCTAAGTACAAAATCGAAAGAGGCTAAAAATCACCTCTTTTTCCTTTTCTCGATCAGACACTTAGAAAAAAAACGGAAAAAAAAAAAAAAAAAATTTGGATTTTTTCTAAGTATAAAAATCGAGAGAGGCTAAAAATCACCTCTTTTTCCTTTTCTCGATCAGACACTTAGAAAAAAAAATGAAAAAAAAAAAAAAAAAATTGGATTTTTTCTAAGTACAAAATCGAGAGTGGCTAAAAATCACCTCTTTTTCCTTCTCTCGATCAGACACTTAGAAAAAAAAATGAAAAAAAAAAAATTTGATTTTTTCTAAGTACAAAATCGAGAGAGGCTAAAAATCACCTCTTTTTCCTTCTCTCGATCAGACACTTAGAAAAAAAACGGAAAAAAAAAAAAAAAAATTTGGATTTTTTCTAAGTACAAAATCGAGAGTGGCTAAAAATCACCTCTTTTTCCTTCTCTCGATCAGACACTTAGAAAAAAAAATGAAAAAAAAAAAAAAAAAATTGGATTTTTTCTAAGTACAAAATCGAGAGAGGCTAAAAATCACCTCTTTTTCCTTCTCTCGATCAGACACTTAGAAAAAAAACGGAAAAAAAAAAAAAAAAAATTGGATTTTTTCTAAGTACAAAATCGAGAGAGGCTAAAAATCACCTCTTTTTCCTTCTCTCGATCAGACACTTAGAAAAAAAACGGAAAAAAAAAAAAAAAATTTGGATTTTTTCTAAGTACAAAATCGAGAGTGGCTAAAAATCACCTCTTTTTCCTTCTCTCGATCAGACACTTAGAAAAAAAAACGGAAAAAAAAAAAAAAAAAAATTGGATTTTTTCTAAGTACAAAATCGAGAGAGGCTAAAAATCACCTCTTTTTCCTTCTCTCGATCAGACACTTAGAAAAAAAACGGAAAAAAAAAAAAAAAAATTTGGATTTTTTCTAAGTACAAAATCGAGAGTGGCTAAAAATCACCTCTTTTTCCTTCTCTCGATCAGACACTTAGAAAAAAAACGGGAAAAAAAAATAATAAATTTGGATTTTTTCTAAGTACAAAATCGAGAGTGGCTAAAAATCACCTCTTTTTCCTTCTCTCGATCAGACACTTAGAAAAAAAACGGAAAAAAAAAAAAAAAATTTGGATTTTTTCTAAGTACAAAATCGAGAGTGGCTAAAAATCACCTCTTTTTCCTTCTCTCGATCAGACACTTAGAAAAAAAAATGAAAAAAAAAAAAAAAAATTGGATTTTTTCTAAGTACAAAATCGAGAGAGGCTAAAAATCACCTCTTTTTCCTTCTCTCGATCAGACACTTAGAAAAAAAACGGAAAAAAAAAATAAAAAATTTGGATTTTTTTTTAAGTACAAAATCGAGAGAGGCTAAAAATCACCTCTTTTTCCTTCTCTCGATCAGACACTTAGAAAAAAAATGGAAAAAAAAAAAAAAAAAATTTGGATTTTTTCTAAGTACAAAATCGAGAGAGGCTAAAAATCACCTCTTTTTCCTTCTCTCGATCAGACACTTAGAAAAAAAACGGAAAAAAAAAAAAAATTGGATTTTTTCTAAGTACAAAATCAAGAGAGGCTAAAAATCACCTCTTTTTCCTTCTCTCGATCAGACACTTAGAAAAAAAACGGAAAAAAAAAAAAAAAAATTTGGATTTTTTCTAAGTACAAAATCGAGAGTGGCTAAAAATCACCTCTTTTTCCTTCTCTCGATCAGACACTTAGAAAAAAAAATGAAAAAAAAAAAAAAAAATTGGATTTTTTCTAAGTACAAAATCAAGAGAGGCTAAAAATCACCTCTTTTTCCTTCTCTCGATCAGACACTTAGAAAAAAAACGGAAAAAAAAAAAAAAAATTTGGATTTTTTCTAAGTACAAAATCGAGAGAGGCTAAAAATCACCTCTTTTTCCTTCTCTCGATCAAAAAACGGAAAAAAATAAAAAAAAATTGGGATTTTTTCTAAGTACAAAATCGAGAGTGGCTAAAAATCACCTCTTTTTCCTTCTCTCGATCAGACACTTAGAAAAAAAACGGAAAAAAAAAAAAAAAAAATTTTGATTTTTTCTAAGTACAAAATCGAGAGTGGCTAAAAATCACCTCTTTTTCCTTCTCTCGATCAGACACTTAGAAAAAAAATGAAAAAAAAAAAAAAAAAATTGGATTTTTTCTAAGTACAAAATCGAGAGAGGCTAAAAATCACCTCTTTTTCCTTCTCTCGATCAGACACTTAGAAAAAAAACGGAAAAAAAAAAAAAAAAAATTTGGATTTTTTCTAAGTACAAAATCGAGAGAGGCTAAAAATCACCTCTTTTTCCTTCTCTCGATCAGACACTTAGAAAAAAAACGGAAAAAAAAAAAAAAAACATTTGGATTTTTTCTAAGTACAAAATCGAGAGTGGCTAAAAATCACCTCTTTTTCCTTCTCTCGATCAGACACTTAGAAAAAAAAAAGAAAAAAAAAAAAATTGGATTTTTTCTAAGTACAAAATCAAGAGAGGCTAAAAATCACCTCTTTTTCCTTCTCTCGATCAGACACTTAGAAAAAAAACGGAAAAAAAAAAAAAAAAATTTGGATTTTTTCTAAGTACAAAATCGAGAGTGGCTAAAAATCACCTCTTTTTCCTTCTCTCGATCAGACACTTAGAAAAAAAAATGAAAAAAAAAAAAAAAAAATTGGATTTTTTCTAAGTACAAAATCAAGAGAGGCTAAAAATCACCTCTTTTTCCTTCTCTCGATCAGACACTTAGAAAAAAAACGGAAAAAAAAAAAAAAAATTTGGATTTTTTCTAAGTACAAAATCGAGAGAGGCTAAAAATCACCTATTTTTCCTTCTCTCGATCAAAAAACGGAAAAAAATAAAAAAAAATTGGGATTTTTTCTAAGTACAAAATCGAGAGTGGCTAAAAATCACCTCTTTTTCCTTCTCTCGATCAGACACTTAGAAAAAAAACGGAAAAAAAAAAAAAAAAAATTTTGATTTTTTCTAAGTACAAAATCGAGAGTGGCTAAAAATCACCTCTTTTTCCTTCTCTCGATCAGACACTTAGAAAAAAAATGAAAAAAAAAAAAAAAAAATTGGATTTTTTCTAAGTACAAAATCGAGAGAGGCTAAAAATCACCTCTTTTTCCTTCTCTCGATCAGACACTTAGAAAAAAAACGGAAAAAAAAAAAAAAAATTTGGATTTTTTCTAAGTACAAAATCGAGAGTGGCTAAAAATCACCTCTTTTTCCTTCTCTCGATCAGACACTTAGAAAAAAAAAAGAAAAAAAAAAAAATAATTGGATTTTTTCTAAGTACAAAATCAAGAGAGGCTAAAAATCACCTCTTTTTCCTTCTCTCGATCAGACACTTAGAAAAAAAACGGAAAAAAAAAAAAAAAAAATTTGGATTTTTTCTAAGTACAAAATCGAAAGTGGCTAAAAATCACCTCTTTTTCCTTCTCTCGATCAGACACTTAGAAAAAAAACGGAAAAAAAAAAATAATAATTTGGATTTTTTCTAAGTACAAAATCGAGAGAGGCTGAAAATCCCCTCTTTTTCCTTCTCTCGATCAGACACTTAGAAAAAAAACGGAAAAAAAAAAAAAAAATTGGGATTTTTTCTAAGTACAAAATCGAGAGTGGCTAAAAATCACCTCTTTTTCCTTCTCTCGATCAGACACTTAGAAAAAAAATGAAAAAAAAAAAAAAATTGGATTTTTTCTAAGTACAAAATCAAGAGAGGCTAAAAATCACCTCTTTTTCCTTCTCTCGATCAGACACTTAGAAAAAAAACGGAAAAAAAAAAAAAAAAATTTGGATTTTTTCTAAGTACAAAATCGAGAGTGGCTAAAAATCACCTCTTTTTCCTTCTCTCGATCAGACACTTAGAAAAAAAAATGAAAAAAAAAAAAAAAATTGGATTTTTTCTAATTACAAAATCAAGAGAGGCTAAAAATCACCTCTTTTTCCTTCTCTCGATCAGACACTTAGAAAAAAAACGGAAAAAAAAAAAAAAAAATTTGGATTTTTTTTAAGTACAAAATCGAGAGAGGCTAAAAATCACCTCTTTTTCCTTCTCTCGATCAGACACTTAGAAAAAAAACGGAAAAAAAAAAAATAATAATTTGGATTTTTTTCTAAGTACAAAATCGAGAGAGGCTAAAAATCACCTCTTTTTCCTTCTCTCGATCAGACACTTAGAAAAAAAATGGAAAAAAAAAAAAAAAAAATTTGAATTTTTTCTAAGTACAAAATCGAGAGAGGCTAAAAATCACCTCTTTTTCCTTCTCTCGATCAGACACTAAAAAAAAAACGGGAAAAAAAAAAAAAAAATTTGGATTTTTTCTAAGTACAAAATCGAGAGAGGCTAAAAATCACCTCTTTTTCCTTCTCTCGATCAGACACTTAGAAAAAAAACGGAAAAAAAAAATAAAAAAATTTGGATTTTTTCTAAGTACAAAATCGAGAGTGGCTAAAAATCACCTCTTTTTCCTTCTCTCGATCAGACACTTAGAAAAAAAAAAAGAAAAAAAAAAAAAAAATTGGATTTTTTCTAAGTACAAAATCAAGAGAGGCTAAAAATCACCTCTTTTTCCTTCTCTCGATCAGACACTTAGAAAAAAAACGGAAAAAAAAAAAAATATATTTGGATTTTTTCTAAGTACAAAATCGAGAGTGGCTAAAAATCACCTCTTTTTCCTTCTCTCGATCAGACACTTAGAAAAAAAACGGAAAAAAAAAAAAAAAATTGGATTTTTTCTAAGTACAAAATCGAGAGTGGCTAAAAATCACCTCTTTTTCCTTCTCTCGATCAGACACTTAGAAAAAAAACGGAAAAAAAAAAAAAAAAATTTGGATTTTTTCTAAGTACAAAATCGAGAGAGGCTAAAAATCCCCTCTTTTTCCTTCTCTCGATCAGACACTTAGAAAAAAAACGGAAAAAAAAAAAAAAATTGGGATTTTTTCTAAGTACAAAATCGAGAGTGGCTAAAAATCACCTCTTTTTCCTTCTCTCGATCAGACACTTAGAAAAAAAAATGAAAAAAAAAAAAAAAAATTGGATTTTTTCTAAGTACAAAATCAAGAGAGGCTAAAAATCACCTCTTTTTCCTTCTCTCGATCAGACACTTAGAAAAAAAACGGAAAAAAAAAAAAAAAAAATTTGGATTTTTTCTAAGTACAAAATCGAGAGTGGCTAAAAATCACCTCTTTTTCCTTCTCTCGATCAGACACTTAGAAAAAAAAATGAAAAAAAAAAAAAAAAATTGGATTTTTTCTAAGTACAAAATCAAGAGAGGCTAAAAATCACCTCTTTTTCCTTCTCTCGATCAGACACTTAGAAAAAAAACGGAAAAAAAAAAAAAAAATTTGGATTTTTTTTAAGTACAAAATCGAGAGAGGCTAAAAATCACCTCTTTTTCCTTCTCTCGATCAGACACTTAGAAAAAAAACGGAAAAAAAAAAAAAAATTGGATTTTTTCTAAGTACAAAATCGAGAGAGGCTAAAAATCACCTCTTTTTCCTTCTCTCGATCAGACACTTAGAAAAAAAACGGAAAAAAAAAAAAAAATTTGGATTTTTTCTAAGTACAAAATCGAGAGTGGCTAAAAATCACCTCTTTTTCCTTCTCTCGATCAGACACTTAGAAAAAAAAATGAAAAAAAAAAAAAAAAAAAATTGGATTTTTTCTAAGTACAAAATCAAGAGAGGCTAAAAATCACCTCTTTTTCCTTCTCTCGATCAGACACTTAGAAAAAAAACGGAAAAAAAAAATAAAAAAATTTGGATTTTTTCTAAGTACAAAATCGAGAGTGGCTAAAAATCACCTCTTTTTCCTTCTCTCGATCAGACACTTAGAAAAAAAATGGAAAAAAAAAAAAAAAAATTGGATTTTTTCTAAGTACAAAATCAAGAGAGGCTAAAAATCACCTCTTTTTCCTTCTCTCGATCAGACACTTAGAAAAAAAACGGAAAAAAAAAAAAAAAATTTGGATTTTTTCTAAGTACAAAATCGAGAGTGGCTAAAAATCACCTCTTTTTCCTTCTCTCGATCAGACACTTAGAAAAAAAAATGAAAAAAAAAAAAAAAAAAATTGGATTTTTTCTAAGTACAAAATCAAGAGAGGCTAAAAATCACCTCTTTTTCCTTCTCTCGATCAGACACTTAGAAAAAAAACGGAAAAAAAAAAAAAAAAATTGGATTTTTTCTAAGTACAAAATCGAGAGTGGCTAAAAATCACCTCTTTTTCCTTCTCTCGATCAGACACTTAGAAAAAAAAATGAAAAAAAAAAAAAAAAAATTGGATTTTTTCTAAGTACAAAATCAAGAGAGGCTAAAAATCACCTCTTTTTCCTTCTCTCGATCAGACACTTAGAAAAAAAACGGAAAAAAAAAAAAAAAATTGGATTTTTTCTAAGTACAAAATCGAGAGAGGCTTAAAATCACCTCTTTTTCCTTCTCTCGATCAGACACTTAGAAAAAAAACGGGAAAAAAAAAAAAAAATTTGGATTTTTTCTAAGTACCAAATCGACAGAGGGTAAAAAGAACCTCTCTTTACCTTCTCTCGATCAGACACTTAGAAAAAAAACTGAAAAAAAAAAAAAAATTCTTGGATTTTTTCTAAGTACAAAATCGAGAGAGGCTAAAAATCACCTCTTTTTACCTACTCTCGATCAGACACTTAGAAAAAAAACTGAAAAAAAAAAAAAAAATTTGGATTTTTTCTAAGTACAAAATCGAGAGAGGCTAAAAATCACCTCTTTTTACCTTCTCTTGATCAGACACTTAGAAAATAAACGGAAAAAAAAATAAACAAATTTGGATTTTTTCTAAGTACAAAATCGAGAGAGGCTAAAAATCACCTCTTTTTACCTTCTCTTGACCAGACACTTAGAAAAAAAACGGAAAAAAAAAAAAAAATTGGATTTTTTCTAAGTACAAAATCGAGAGAGGCTAAAAATCACCTCTTCTTCCTTCTCTCGATCAGACACTTAGAAAAAAAACGGAAAAAAAAAAAAAAAAAATTTGGATTTTTTCTAAGTACAAAATCGAGAGAGGCTAAAAATCACCTCTTTTTCCTTCTCTCGATCAGACACTTAGAAAAAAAACGGAAAAAAAAAAAAAAACTTACTTACTTAGAAAAAATCCAAATTTTTTTTTTTTTTTCCGTTTTTTTTTCTAAGTGTCTGATCGAGAGAAGGAAAAAGAGGTGATTTTTAGCCTCTCTCGATTTTGTACTTAGAAAAAATCCAAATTTTTTTTTTTTTTCCCGTTTTTTTTCTAAGTGTCTGATCGAGAGAAGGAAAAATAGGTTATTTTTAGCCTCTCTCGATTTTGTACTTAGAAAAAATCCAAATTTTTTTTTTTTTTTTTTCCCGTTTTTTTTCTAAGTGTCTGATCGAGAGAAGGAAAAAGAGGTGATTTTTAGCCTCTCTCGATTTTGTACTTAGAAAAAATCCAATTTTTTTTATTTTTTTTTTCCGTTTTTTTTCTAAGTGTCTGATCGAGAGAAGGAAAAAGAGGTGATTTTTAGCCTCTCTCGATTTTGTACTTAGAAAAAATCCAATTTTTTTTTTTTTTTTTTCCCGTTTTTTTTCTAAGTGTCTGATCGAGAGAAGGAAAAAGAGGTGATTTTTAGCCTCTCTCGATTTTGTACTTAGAAAAAATCCAAGAAATTTTTTTTTTTTTCCGTTTTTTTTCTAAGTGTCTGATCGAGAGAAGGTAAAAAGAGGTGATTTCTAGCCTCTCTCGATTTTGTACTAAGAAAAAATCCAAAAATTTTTAATTTTTTTTTAGTTTTTTTTCTAAGTGTCTGATCGAGAGAAGGAAAAAGAGGTGATTTTTAGCCTCTCTCGATTTTGTACTTAGAAAAAATCCAAGAAATTTTTTTTTTTTTTCGTTTTTTTTCTAAGTGTCTGATCGAGAGAAGGTAAAAAGAGGTGATTTTTAGCCTCTCTCGATTTTGTACTTAGAAAAAATCCAATTTTTTTTTTTTTTTTCCCGTTTTTTTTCTAAGTGTCTGATCGAGAGTAGGTAAAAAGAGGTGATTTTTAGCCTCTCTCGATTTTGTACTTAGAAAAAATCCAAGAATTTTTTTTTTTTTTCCGTTTTTTTTCTAAGTGTCTGGTCGAGAGAAGGTAAAAAGAGGTGATTTTTAGCCTCTCTCGATTTTGTACTTAGAAAAAATCCAAATTTGTTTATTTTTTTTTCCGTTTATTTTCTAAGTGTCTGATCAAGAGAAGGAAAAAGAGGTGATTTTTAGCCACTCTCGATTTTGTACTTAGAAAAAATCCAAATTTTTTTTTTTTTTTTTTCCGTTTTTTTTCTAAGTGTCTGATCGAGAGAAGGAAAAAGAGGTGATTTTTAGCCACTCTCGATTTTGTACTTAGAAAAAATCCAAATTTTTTTTTTTTTTTTTTTTCCGTTTTTTTTCTAAGTGTCTGATCGAGAGAAGGAAAAAGAGTTGATTTTTAGCCTCTCTTGATTTTGTACTTAGAAAAAATCCAATTTTTTTTTTTTTTTTTCATTTTTTTTTCTAAGTGTCTGATCGAGAGAAGGAAAAAGAGGTGATTTTTAGCCATTCTCGATTTTGTACTTAGAAAAAATCCAAATTTTTTTTTTTTTTTTTTCTGTTTTTTTTCTAAGTGTCTGATCGAGAGAAGGAAAAAGAGGTGATTTTTAGCCTCTCTCGATTTTGTACTTAGAAAAAATCCAAATTTTTTTTTTTTTTTTTTCCGTTTTTTTTCTAAGTGTCTGATCGAGAGAAGGAAAAAGAGGTGATTTTTAGCCTCTCTCGATTTTGTACTTAGAAAAAATCCAAATTTTTTATTTTTTTTTTTCATTTTTTTTTCTAAGTGTCTGATCGAGAGAAGGAAAAAGAGGTGATTTTTAGCCACTCTCGATTTTGTACTTAGAAAAAATCCAAATTTTTTATTTTTTTTTTTCCGTTTTTTTTCTAAGTGTCTGATCGAGAGAAGGAAAAAGAGGTGATTTTTAGCCACTCTCGATTTTGTACTTAGAAAAAATCCAAATTTTTTATTTTTTTTTCCCGTTTTTTTTCTAAGTGTCTGATCGAGAGAAGGAAAAAGAGGTGATTTTTAGCCTCTCTCGATTTTGTACTTAGAAAAAATCCAAATTTTTTTTTTTTTTTTTTCCGTTTTTTTTCTAAGTGTCTGATCGAGAGAAGGAAAAAAAGAGGTGATTTTTAGCCTCTCTCGATTTTGTACTTAGAAAAAATCCAATTTTTTTTTTTTCTGTTTTTTTTCTAAGTGTCTGATCGAGAGAAGGAAAAAGAGGTGATTTTTAGCCTCTCTCGATTTTGTACTTAGAAAAAATCCAAATTTTTTTTTTTTTTTTTTCCGTTTTTTTTCTAAGTGTCTGATCGAGAGAAGGAAAAAGAGGTGATTTTTAGCCTCTCTCGATTTTGTACTTAGAAAAAATCCCAATTTTTTTTTTTTTTTTTTCCGTTTTTTTTCTAAGTGTCTGATCGAGAGAAGGAAAAAGAGGTGATTTTTAGCCTCTCTCGATTTAGTACTTAGAAAAAATCCAATTTTTTATTTTTTTTTTTCCGTTTTTTTTCTAAGTGTCTGATCGAGAGAAGGAAAAAGAGGTGATTTTTAGCCTCTCTCGATTTTGTACTTAGATAAAAATCCAATTTTTTTTTGTTTTTTTTCCGTTTTTTTTCTAAGTGTCTGATCGAGAGAAGGAAAAAGAGGTGATTTTTAGCCTCTCTCGATTTTGTACCTAGAAAAAATCCAAATTTTTATTTATTTTTTTCCGTTTTTTTTCTAAGTGTCTGATCGAGAGAAGGAAAAATAGGTGATTTTTAGCCTCTCTCGATTTTGTACTTAGAAAAGATCCAATTTTTTTTTTTTTTTTTCCCGTTTTTTTTTCTAAGTGTCTGATCGAGAGAAGGAAAAGGAGGTGATTTTTAGCCTCTCTCGATTTTGTACTTAGAAAAAATCCAATTTTTTTTATTTTTTTTCCCGTTTTTTTTCTAAGTGTCTGATCGAGAGAAGGAAAAAGAGGTGATTTTTAGCCTCTCTCGATTTTGTACTTAGAAAAAATCCAATTTTTTTTTTTTTTTTTTCCCGGTTTTTTTCTAAGTGTCTGATCGAGAGAAGGAAAAAGAGGTGATTTTTAGCCTCTCTCGATTTTGTACTTAGAAAAAATCCAATTTTTTTTTTTTTTTTTTTCCGTTTTTTTTCTAAGTGTCTGATCGAGAGAAGGAAAAAGAGGTGATTTTTAGCCTCTCTCGATTTTGTACTTAGAAAAAATCCAAATTTTTTTTTTTTTTTTTCCGTTTTTTTTCTAAGTGTCTGATCGAGAAAAGGAAAAAGAGGTGATTTTTAGCCTCTCTCGATTTTGTACTTAGAAAAAATCCAAATTTTTTTTTTTTTTTTCCGTTTTTTTTCTAAGTGTCTGATCGAGAGAAGGAAAAAGAGGTGATTTTTAGCCTCTCTCGATTTTGTACTTAGAAAAAATCCACATTTTTTTTTTTTTTTTTCCGTTTTTTTTCTAAGTGTCTGATCGAGAGAAGGAAAAAGAGGTGATTTTTAGCCTCTCTCGATTTTGTACTTAGAAAAAATCCAAATTTATTTTTTTTTTTTTCCGTTTTTTTTCTAAGTGTCTGATCGAGAGAAGGAAAAAGAGGTGATTTTTAGCCTCTCTCGATTTTGTACTTAGAAAAAATCCAAATTTTTTTTTTTTTTTTTTCCGTTTTTTTTCTAAGTGTCTGATCGAGAGAAGGAAAAAGAGGTGATTTTTAGCCTCTCTCGATTTTGTACTTAGAAAAAATCCAATTTTTTTTTTTTTTTTTTCCGTTTTTTTTCTAAGTGTCTGATCGAGAGAAGGAAAAAGAGGTGATTTTTAGCCTCTCTCGATTTTGTACTTAGAAAAAATCCAAAATTTTTTTTTTTCTTTTCAGTTTTTTTTCTAAGTGTCTGATCGAGAGAAGGTAAAATGAGGTGATTTTTAGCCTCTCTCGATTTTGTACTTAGAAAAAATCCAAGAATTTTTTTTTTTTTTTCCGTTTTTTTTCTAAGTGTCTGATCGAGAGAAGGTAAAAAGAGGTGATTTTTAGCCTCTCTCGATTTTGTACTTAGAAAAAATCCAAATTCTTTTTTTTGTTTTTCCGTTTTTTTTCTAAGTGTCTGATCGAGAGAAGGAAAAATAGGTGATTTTTAGCCTCTCTCGATTTTGTACTTAGAAAAGATCCAATTTTTTTTTTTTTTTTTCCCGTTTTTTTTCTAAGTGTCTGATCGAGAGAAGGAAAAGGAGGTGATTTTTAGCCTCTCTCGATTTTGTACTTAGAAAAAATCCAATTTTTTTTATTTTTTTTCCCGTTTTTTTTCTAAGTGTCTGATCGAGAGAAGGAAAAAGAGGTGATTTTTAGCCTCTCTCGATTTTGTACTTAGAAAAAATCCAATTTTTTTTTTTTTTTTTTCCCGGTTTTTTTCTAAGTGTCTGATCGAGAGAAGGAAAAAGAGGTGATTTTTAGCCTCTCTCGATTTTGTACTTAGAAAAAATCCAATTTTTTTTTTTTTTTTTTTCCGTTTTTTTTCTAAGTGTCTGATCGAGAGAAGGAAAAAGAGGTGATTTTTAGCCTCTCTCGATTTTGTACTTAGAAAAAATCCAAATTTTTTTTTTTTTTTTTCCGTTTTTTTTCTAAGTGTCTGATCGAGAAAAGGAAAAAGAGGTGATTTTTAGCCTCTCTCGATTTTGTACTTAGAAAAAATCCAAATTTTTTTTTTTTTTTTCCGTTTTTTTTCTAAGTGTCTGATCGAGAGAAGGAAAAAGAGGTGATTTTTAGCCTCTCTCGATTTTGTACTTAGAAAAAATCCACATTTTTTTTTTTTTTTTTTCCGTTTTTTTTCTAAGTGTCTGATCGAGAGAAGGAAAAAGAGGTGATTTTTAGCCTCTCTCGATTTTGTACTTAGAAAAAATCCAAATTTATTTTTTTTTTTTTCCGTTTTTTTTCTAAGTGTCTGATCGAGAGAAGGAAAAAGAGGTGATTTTTAGCCTCTCTCGATTTTGTACTTAGAAAAAATCCAAATTTTTTTTTTTTTTTTTTCCGTTTTTTTTCTAAGTGTCTGATCGAGAGAAGGAAAAAGAGGTGATTTTTAGCCTCTCTCGATTTTGTACTTAGAAAAAATCCAATTTTTTTTTTTTTTTTTTCCGTTTTTTTTCTAAGTGTCTGATCGAGAGAAGGAAAAAGAGGTGATTTTTAGCCTCTCTCGATTTTGTACTTAGAAAAAATCCAAAATTTTTTTTTTTCTTTTCAGTTTTTTTTCTAAGTGTCTGATCGAGAGAAGGTAAAATGAGGTGATTTTTAGCCTCTCTCGATTTTGTACTTAGAAAAAATCCAAGAATTTTTTTTTTTTTTTCCGTTTTTTTTCTAAGTGTCTGATCGAGAGAAGGTAAAAAGAGGTGATTTTTAGCCTCTCTCGATTTTGTACTTAGAAAAAATCCAAATTCTTTTTTTTGTTTTTCCGTTTTTTTTCTAAGTGTCTGATCGAGAGAAGGAAAAATAGGTGATTTTTAGCCTCTCTCGATTTTGTACTTAGAAAAGATCCAATTTTTTTTTTTTTTTTTCCCGTTTTTTTTCTAAGTGTCTGATCGAGAGAAGGAAAAGGAGGTAATTTTTAGCCTCTCTCGATTTTGTACTTAGAAAAAATCCAATTTTTTTTATTTTTTTTCCCGTTTTTTTTCTAAGTGTCTGATCGAGAGAAGGAAAAAGAGGTGATTTTTAGCCTCTCTCGATTTTGTACTTAGAAAAAATCCAATTTTTTTTTTTTTTTTTTCCCGGTTTTTTTCTAAGTGTCTGATCGAGAGAAGGAAAAAGAGGTGATTTTTAGCCTCTCTCGATTTTGTACTTAGAAAAAATCCAATTTTTTTTTTTTTTTTTTTCCGTTTTTTTTCTAAGTGTCTGATCGAGAGAAGGAAAAAGAGGTGATTTTTAGCCTCTCTCGATTTTGTACTTAGAAAAAATCCAAATTTTTTTTTTTTTTTTTCCGTTTTTTTTCTAAGTGTCTGATCGAGAAAAGGAAAAAGAGGTGATTTTTAGCCTCTCTCGATTTTGTACTTAGAAAAAATCCAAATTTTTTTTTTTTTTTTCCGTTTTTTTTCTAAGTGTCTGATCGAGAGAAGGAAAAAGAGGTGATTTTTAGCCTCTCTCGATTTTGTACTTAGAAAAAATCCACATTTTTTTTTTTTTTTTTCCGTTTTTTTTCTAAGTGTCTGATCGAGAGAAGGAAAAAGAGGTGATTTTTAGCCTCTCTCGATTTTGTACTTAGAAAAAATCCAAATTTATTTTTTTTTTTTTCCGTTTTTTTTCTAAGTGTCTGATCGAGAGAAGGAAAAAGAGGTGATTTTTAGCCTCTATCGATTTTGTACTTAGAAAAAATCCAAATTTTTTTTTTTTTTTTTTCCGTTTTTTTTCTAAGTGTCTGATCGAGAGAAGGAAAAAGAGGTGATTTTTAGCCTCTCTCGATTTTGTACTTAGAAAAAATCCAATTTTTTTTTTTTTTTTTTCCGTTTTTTTTCTAAGTGTCTGATCGAGAGAAGGAAAAAGAGGTGATTTTTAGCCTCTCTCGATTTTGTACTTAGAAAAAATCCAAAATTTTTTTTTTTCTTTTCAGTTTTTTTTCTAAGTGTCTGATCGAGAGAAGGTAAAATGAGGTGATTTTTAGCCTCTCTCGATTTTGTACTTAGAAAAAATCCAAGAATTTTTTTTTTTTTTTCCGTTTTTTTTCTAAGTGTCTGATCGAGAGAAGGTAAAAAGAGGTGATTTTTAGCCTCTCTCGATTTTGTACTTAGAAAAAATCCAAATTCTTTTTTTTGTTTTTCCGTTTTTTTTCTAAGTGTCTGATCGAGAGAAGGTAAAAAGAGGTGATTTTTAGCCTCTCTCGATTTTGTACTTAGAAAAAAAACGGAAAAAAAAAAAAAAATTCTTGGATTTTTTCTAAGTACAAAATCGAGAGAGGCTAAAAATCACCTCTTTTTACCTTCTCTCGATCAGACACTTAGAAAAAAAACGGAAAAAAAAAAAAAAAAAAATTGGATTTTTTCTAAGTGTCTGATCGAGAGAAGGAAAAAGAGGTGATTTTTAGCCTCTCTCGATTTTGTACTTAGAAAAAATCCAATTTTTTTTTTTTCCCGTTTTTTTTCTAAGTGTCTGATCGAGAGAAGGAAAAAGAGGTGATTTTTAGCCTCTCTCGATTTTGTACTTAGAAAAAATCCAAATTTTTTTTTTTTTTTTTCCGTTTTTTTTCTAAGTGTCTGATCGAGAGAAGGAAAAATAGGTGATTTTTAGCCTCTCTCGATTTTGTACTTAGAAAAAATCCAAATTTTTTTTTTTTTTTTTCCGTTTTTTTTCTAAGTGTCTGATCGAGAGTAGGTAAAAAGAGGTGATTTTTAGCCTCTCTCGATTTTGTACTTAGAAAAAATCCAAGAAATTTTTTTTTTTTTCTGTTTTTTTTCTAAGTGTTTGGTCGAGAGAAGGTAAAAAGAGGTGATTTTTAGCCTCTCTCGATTTTGTACACTTAGAAAAAATCCAAGACATTTTTTTTTTTTTCAGTTTTTTTTCTAAGTGTCTGATCGAGAGTAGGTAAAAAGAGGTGATTTTAGCCTCTCTCGATTTTGTACTGAGAAAAAATCCAAGAAATTTTTTTTTTTCCGTTTTTTTTTCTAAGTGTCTGATCGAGAGAAGGTAAAAAGAGGTGATTTTTAGCCTCTCTCGATTTTGTCCTTAGAAAAAATCCAAGAATTTTTTATTTTTTTCCCGTTTTTTTTCTAAGTGTCTGATCGAGAGAAGGTAAAAAGAGGTGATTTTTAGCCTCTCTCGATTTTGTACTTAGAAAAAATCCAAAAATTTTTTTTTTCAGTTTTTTTTCTAAGTGTCTGATCGAGAGAAGGTAAAATGAGGTGATTTTTAGCCTCTCTCGATATTGTACTTAGAAAAAATCCAAGAATTTTTTATTTTTTTCCGTTTTTTTTCTAAGTGTCTGATCGAGAGAAGGAAAAATAGGTGATTTTTAGCCTCTCTCGATTTTGTACTTAGAAAAAATCCAATTTTTTTTTTTTTTTTTTCCGTTTTTTTTCTAAGTGTCTGATCGAGAGTAGGTAAAAAGAGGTGATTTTAGCCTCTCTCGATTTTGTACTTAGAAAAAATCCAAGAAATTTTTTTTTTTTTTCTGTTTTTTTTCTAAGTGTCTGGTCGAGAGAAGGTAAAAAGAGGTGATTTTTAGCCTCTCTCGATTTTGTACTTAGAAAAAATCCAAGAAATTTTTTTTTTTTTCAGTTTTTTTTCTAAGTGTCTGATCGAGAGTAGGTAAAAAGAGGTGATTTTTAGCCTCTCTCGATTTTGTACTGAGAAAAAATCCAAGAAATTTTTTTTTTTTCCGTTTTTTTTCTAAGTGTCTGATCGAGAGAAGGTAAAAAGAGGTGATTTTTAGCCTCTCTCGATTTTGTACTTAGAAAAAATCCAAGAATTTTTTATTTTTTTCCCGTTTTTTTTCTAAGTGTCTGATCGAGAGAAGGTAAAAAGAGGTGATTTTTAGCCTCTCTCGATTTTGTACTTAGAAAAAATCCAAAATTTTTTTTTTTTCAGTTTTTTTTCTAAGTGTCTGATCGAGAGAAGGTAAAATGAGGTGATTTTTAGCCTCTCTCGATATTGTACTTAGAAAAAATCCAAGAATTTTTTATTTTTTTCCGTTTTTTTTCTAAGTGTCTGATCGAGAGAAGGTAAAAGAGGTGATTTTTAGCCTCTTTCGATTTTGTACTTAGAAAAAATCCAAGAATTTTTTTTTTTTTTTCCGTTTTTTTTCTAAGTGTCTGATCGAGAGAAGGTAAAAAGAGGTGATTTTTAGCCGCTCTCGATTTTGTACTTAGAAAAAATCCAATTTTTTTTTTTTTTTTTCCGTTTTTTTGTAAGTGTCTGATCGAGAGAAGGTAAAAAGAGGTGATTTTTAGCCTCTCTCGATTTTGTACTTAGAAAAAATCCAAGAATTTTTTTTTTTTTTTCCGTTTTTTTTCTAAGTGTCTGATCGAGAGTAGGTAAAAAGAGGTGATTTTTAGCCTCTCTCGATTTTGTACTTAGAAAAAATCCAAGAATTTTTTATTTTTTTTCCGTTTTATTTCTAAGTGTCTGATCGAGAGAAGGTAAAAAGAGGTGATTTTTAGCCTCTCTCGATTTTGTACTTAGAAAAAATCCAAAATTTTTTTTTTTTCAGTTTTTTTTCTAAGTGTCTGATCGAGAGAAGGTAAAATGAGGTGATTTTTAGCCTCTCTCGATTTTGTACTTAGAAAAAATCCAAAATTTTTTTTTTTTTCAGTTTTTTTTCTAAGTGTCTGATCGAGAGAAGGTAAAATGAGGTGATTTTTAGCCTCTCTCGATATTGTACTTAGAAAAAATCCAAGAAATTTTTTTTTTTCCGTTTTTTTTCTAAGTGTCTGATCGAGAGAAGGTAAAAAGAGGTGATTTTTAGCCTCTCTCGATTTTGTACTTAGAAAAAATCCAAGAATTTTTTTTTTTTTTTCCGTTTTTTTTCTAAGTGTCTGATCGAGAGAAGGTAAAAAGAGGTGATTTTAGCCTCTCTCGATTTTGTACTTAGAAAAAATCCAAGAAATTGATTTTTTTTCCCATTTTTTTTCTAAGTGTCTGATCGAGAGAAGGTAAAAAGAGGTGATTTTTAGCCTCTCTCGATTTTGTACTAAGAAAAAATCCAAATTTTTTTATTTTTTTTTCAGTTTTTTTTCTAAGTGTCTGATCGAGAGAAGGAAAAAGAGGTGATTTTTAGCCTCTCTCGATTTTGTACTTAGAAAAAATCCAAGAATTTTTTTTTTTTTTTCCTTTTTTTTTTTAAGTGTCTGATCGAGAGAAGGTAAAAAGAGGTGATTTTTAGCCTCTCTCGATTTTGTACTTAGAAAAAATCCAAGAAATTTTTTTTTTTCAGTTTTTTTTCTAAGTGTCTGGTCGAGAGAAGGTAAAAAGAGGTGATTTTTAGCCTCTCTCGATTTTGTACTTAGAAAAAATCCAAGAAATTTTTTTTTTTTTTCAGTTTTTTTTCTAAGTGTCTGATCGAGAGTAGGTAAAAAGAGGTGATTTTTAGCCTCTCTCGATTTTGTACTGAGAAAAAATCCAAGAATTTTTTTTTTTTTTCCGTTTTTTTTCTAAGTGTCTGATCGAGAGAAGGTAAAAAGAGGTGATTTTTAGCCTCTCTCGATTTTGTACTTAGAAAAAATCCAAATTCTTTTTTTTGTTTTTCCGTTTTTTTTCTAAGTGTCTGATCGAGAGAAGGAAAAATAGGTGATTTTTAGCCTCTCTCGATTTTGTACTTAGAAAAGATCCAATTTTTTTTTTTTTTTTCCCGTTTTTTTTCTAAGTGTCTGATCGAGAGAAGGAAAAGGAGGTAATTTTTAGCCTCTCTCGATTTTGTACTTAGAAAAAATCCAATTTTTTTTATTTTTTTTCCCGTTTTTTTTCTAAGTGTCTGATCGAGAGAAGGAAAAGAGGTGATTTTTAGCCTCTCTCGATTTTGTACTTAGAAAAAATCCAATTTTTTTTTTTTTTTTTTCCCGGTTTTTTTCTAAGTGTCTGATCGAGAGAAGGAAAAAGAGGTGATTTTTAGCCTCTCTCGATTTTGTACTTAGAAAAAATCCAATTTTTTTTTTTTTTTTTTTTCCGTTTTTTTTCTAAGTGTCTGATCGAGAGAAGGAAAAAGAGGTGATTTTTAGCCTCTCTCGATTTTGTACTTAGAAAAAATCCAAATTTTTTTTTTTTTTTTTCCGTTTTTTTTCTAAGTGTCTGATCGAGAAAAGGAAAAAGAGGTGATTTTTAGCCTCTCTCGATTTTGTACTTAGAAAAAATCCAAATTTTTTTTTTTTTTTTCCGTTTTTTTTCTAAGTGTCTGATCGAGAGAAGGAAAAAGAGGTGATTTTTAGCCTCTCTCGATTTTGTACTTAGAAAAAATCCACATTTTTTTTTTTTTTTTTCCGTTTTTTTTCTAAGTGTCTGATCGAGAGAAGGAAAAAGAGGTGATTTTTAGCCTCTCTCGATTTTGTACTTAGAAAAAATCCAAATTTATTTTTTTTTTTTTCCGTTTTTTTTCTAAGTGTCTGATCGAGAGAAGGAAAAAGAGGTGATTTTTAGCCTCTATCGATTTTGTACTTAGAAAAAATCCAAATTTTTTTTTTTTTTTTTTCCGTTTTTTTTCTAAGTGTCTGATCGAGAGAAGGAAAAAGAGGTGATTTTTAGCCTCTCTCGATTTTGTACTTAGAAAAAATCCAATTTTTTTTTTTTTTTTTTTCCGTTTTTTTTCTAAGTGTCTGATCGAGAGAAGGAAAAAGAGGTGATTTTTAGCCTCTCTCGATTTTGTACTTAGAAAAAATCCAAAATTTTTTTTTTTCTTTTCAGTTTTTTTTCTAAGTGTCTGATCGAGAGAAGGTAAAATGAGGTGATTTTTAGCCTCTCTCGATTTTGTACTTAGAAAAAATCCAAGAATTTTTTTTTTTTTTTCCGTTTTTTTTCTAAGTGTCTGATCGAGAGAAGGTAAAAAGAGGTGATTTTTAGCCTCTCTCGATTTTGTACTTAGAAAAAATCCAAATTCTTTTTTTTGTTTTTCCGTTTTTTTTCTAAGTGTCTGATCGAGAGAAGGTAAAAAGAGGTGATTTTTAGCCTCTCTCGATTTTGTACTTAGAAAAAAAACGGAAAAAAAAAAAAAATTCTTGGATTTTTTCTAAGTACAAAATCGAGAGAGGCTAAAAATCACCTCTTTTTACCTTCTCTCGATCAGACACTTAGAAAAAAAACGGAAAAAAAAAAAAAAAAAATTGGATTTTTTCTAAGTGTCTGATCGAGAGAAGGAAAAAGAGGTGATTTTTAGCCTCTCTCGATTTTGTACTTAGAAAAAATCCAATTTTTTTTTTTTCCCGTTTTTTTTCTAAGTGTCTGATCGAGAGAAGGAAAAAGAGGTGATTTTTAGCCTCTCTCGATTTTGTACTTAGAAAAAATCCAAATTTTTTTTTTTTTTTTTTCCGTTTTTTTTCTAAGTGTCTGATCGAGAGAAGGAAAAATAGGTGATTTTTAGCCTCTCTCGATTTTGTACTTAGAAAAAATCCAAATTTTTTTTTTTTTTTTTTCCGTTTTTTTTCTAAGTGTCTGATCGAGAGTAGGTAAAAAGAGGTGATTTTTAGCCTCTCTCGATTTTGTACTTAGAAAAAATCCAAGAAATTTTTTTTTTTTTTCTGTTTTTTTTCTAAGTGTTTGGTCGAGAGAAGGTAAAAAGAGGTGATTTTTAGCCTCTCTCGATTTTGTACTTAGAAAAAATCCAAGACATTTTTTTTTTTTTCAGTTTTTTTTCTAAGTGTCTGATCGAGAGTAGGTAAAAAGAGGTGATTTTTAGCCTCTCTCGATTTTGTACTGAGAAAAAATCCAAGAAATTTTTTTTTTTTCCGTTTTTTTTCTAAGTGTCTGATCGAGAGAAGGTAAAAAGAGGTGATTTTTAGCCTCTCTCGATTTTGTACTTAGAAAAAATCCAAGAATTTTTTATTTTTTTCCCGTTTTTTTTCTAAGTGTCTGATCGAGAGAAGGTAAAAAGAGGTGATTTTTAGCCTCTCTCGATTTTGTACTTAGAAAAAATCCAAAAATTTTTTTTTTTCAGTTTTTTTTCTAAGTGTCTGATCGAGAGAAGGTAAAATGAGGTGATTTTTAGCCTCTCTCGATATTGTACTTAGAAAAAATCCAAGAATTTTTTATTTTTTTCCGTTTTTTTTCTAAGTGTCTGATCGAGAGAAGGAAAAATAGGTGATTTTTAGCCTCTCTCGATTTTGTACTTAGAAAAAATCCAATTTTTTTTTTTTTTTTTTCCGTTTTTTTTCTAAGTGTCTGATCGAGAGTAGGTAAAAAGAGGTGATTTTTAGCCTCTCTCGATTTTGTACTTAGAAAAAATCCAAGAAATTTTTTTTTTTTTCTGTTTTTTTTCTAAGTGTCTGGTCGAGAGAAGGTAAAAAGAGGTGATTTTTAGCCTCTCTCGATTTTGTACTTAGAAAAAATCCAAGAAATTTTTTTTTTTTCAGTTTTTTTTCTAAGTGTCTGATCGAGAGTAGGTAAAAAGAGGTGATTTTAGCCTCTCTCGATTTTGTACTGAGAAAAAATCCAAGAAATTTTTTTTTTTTCCGTTTTTTTTCTAAGTGTCTGATCGAGAGAAGGTAAAAAGAGGTGATTTTTAGCCTCTCTCGATTTTGTACTTAGAAAAAATCCAAGAATTTTTTATTTTTTTCCCGTTTTTTTTCTAAGTGTCTGATCGAGAGAAGGTAAAAAGAGGTGATTTTTAGCCTCTCTCGATTTTGTACTTAGAAAAAATCCAAAATTTTTTTTTTTTCAGTTTTTTTTCTAAGTGTCTGATCGAGAGAAGGTAAAATGAGGTGATTTTTAGCCTCTCTCGATATTGTACTTAGAAAAAATCCAAGAATTTTTTATTTTTTTCCGTTTTTTTTCTAAGTGTCTGATCGAGAGAAGGTAAAAAGAGGTGATTTTTAGCCTCTTTCGATTTTGTACTTAGAAAAAATCCAAGAATTTTTTTTTTTTTTTCCGTTTTTTTTCTAAGTGTCTGATCGAGAGAAGGTAAAAAGAGGTGATTTTTAGCCGCTCTCGATTTTGTACTTAGAAAAAATCCAATTTTTTTTTTTTTTTTCCGTTTTTTTGTAAGTGTCTGATCGAGAGAAGGTAAAAAGAGGTGATTTTTAGCCTCTCTCGATTTTGTACTTAGAAAAAATCCAAGAATTTTTTTTTTTTTTTCCGTTTTTTTTCTAAGTGTCTGATCGAGAGTAGGTAAAAAGAGGTGATTTTTAGCCTCTCTCGATTTTGTACTTAGAAAAAATCCAAGAATTTTTTATTTTTTTTCCGTTTTATTTCTAAGTGTCTGATCGAGAGAAGTAAAAAGAGGTGATTTTTAGCCTCTCTCGATTTTGTACTTAGAAAAAATCCAAAATTTTTTTTTTTCAGTTTTTTTTCTAAGTGTCTGATCGAGAGAAGGTAAAATGAGGTGATTTTTAGCCTCTCTCGATTTTGTACTTAGAAAAAATCCAAAATTTTTTTTTTTTTCAGTTTTTTTTCTAAGTGTCTGATCGAGAGAAGGTAAAATGAGGTGATTTTTAGCCTCTCTCGATATTGTACTTAGAAAAAATCCAAGAAATTTTTTTTTTTTTCCGTTTTTTTTCTAAGTGTCTGATCGAGAGAAGGTAAAAAGAGGTGATTTTTAGCCTCTCTCGATTTTGTACTTAGAAAAAATCCAAGAATTTTTTTTTTTTTTTCCGTTTTTTTTCTAAGTGTCTGATCGAGAGAAGGTAAAAAGAGGTGATTTTTAGCCTCTCTCGATTTTGTACTTAGAAAAAATCCAAGAAATTGATTTTTTTTCCCATTTTTTTTCTAAGTGTCTGATCGAGAGAAGGTAAAAAGAGGTGATTTTTAGCCTCTCTCGATTTTGTACTAAGAAAAAATCCAAATTTTTTTATTTTTTTTTCAGTTTTTTTTCTAAGTGTCTGATCGAGAGAAGGAAAAAGAGGTGATTTTTAGCCTCTCTCGATTTTGTACTTAGAAAAAATCCAAGAATTTTTTTTTTTTTTTCCTTTTTTTTTTAAGTGTCTGATCGAGAGAAGGTAAAAAGAGGTGATTTTTAGCCTCTCTCGATTTTGTACTTAGAAAAAATCCAAGAAATTTTTTTTTTTTCAGTTTTTTTTCTAAGTGTCTGGTCGAGAGAAGGTAAAAAGAGGTGATTTTTAGCCTCTCTCGATTTTGTACTTAGAAAAAATCCAAGAAATTTTTTTTTTTTTCAGTTTTTTTTCTAAGTGTCTGATCGAGAGTAGGTAAAAAGAGGTGATTTTTAGCCTCTCTCGATTTTGTACTGAGAAAAAATCCAAGAATTTTTTTTTTTTTCCGTTTTTTTTCTAAGTGTCTGATCGAGAGAAGGTAAAAAGAGGTGATTTTTAGCCTCTCTCGATTTTGTACTTAGAAAAAATCCAAGAATTTTTTATTTTTTTTCCGGTTTTTTTCTAAGTGTCTGATCGAGAGAAGGTAAAAAGAGGTGATTTTAGCCACTCTCGATTTTGTACTTAGAAAAAATCCAAAATTTTTTTTTTTCAGTTTTTTTTCTAAGTGTCTGATCGAGAGAAGGTAAAATGAGGTGATTTTTAGCCTCTCTCGATATTGTACTTAGAAAAAATCCAAGAATTTTTTATTTTTTTCCGTTTTTTTTCTAAGTGTCTGATCGAGAGAAGGTAAAAAGAGGTGATTTTTAGCCTCTTTCGATTTTGTACTTAGAAAAAATCCAAGAATTTTTTTTTTTTTTTCCGTTTTTTTTCTAAGTGTCTGATCGAGAGAAGGTAAAAAGAGGTGATTTTTAGCCTCTCTCAATTTTGTACTTAGAAAAAATCCAATTTTTTTTTTTTTTTTTCCGTTTTTTTTCTAAGTGTCTGATCGAGAGAAGGTAAAAAGAGGTGATTTTTAGCCTCTCTCGATTTTGTACTTAGAAAAAATCCAAGAATTTTTTTTTTTTTTTTCCGTTTTTTTTCTAAGTGTCTGATCGAGAGTAGGTAAAAAGAGGTGATTTTTAGCCTCTCTCGATTTTGTACTTAGAAAAAATCCAAGAAATTTATTTTTTTTTCCATTTTTTTTCTAAGTGTCTGATCGAGAGAAGGTAAAAAGAGGTGATTTTTAGCCTCTCTCGATTTTGTACTAAGAAAAAATCCAAATTTTTATTTTTTTTTCAGTTTTTTTCTAAGTGTCTGATCGAGAGAAGGTAAAATGAGGTGATTTTTAGCCTCTCTCGATATTGTACTTAGAAAAAATCCAAGAATTTTTTATTTTTTTCGGTTTTTTTTCTAAGTGTCTGATCGAGAGAAGGTAAAAAGAGGTGATTTTTAGCCTCTTTCGATTTTGTACTTAGAAAAAATCCAAGAATTTTTTTTTTTTTTTCCGTTTTTTTTCTAAGTGTCTGATCGAGAGAAGGTAAAAAGAGGTGATTTTTAGCCTCTCTCGGTTTTGTACTTAGAAAAAATCCAATTTTTTTTTTTTTTTTCCGTTTTTTTTCTAAGTGTCTGATCGAGAGAAGGTAAAAAGAGGTGATTTTTAGCCTCTCTCGATTTTGTACTTAGAAAAAATCAAATTTTTTTTTTTTTTTTCCGTTTTTTTTCTTAGTGTCTGATCGAGAGAAGGTAAAAAGAGGTGATTTTTAGCCTCTCTCGATTTTGTACTTAGAAAAAAATCAAAATTTTTTTTTTTTTTTTTTCCGTTTTTTTTCTAAGTGTCTGATCGAGAGAAGGTAAAAAGAGGTGATTTTTAGCCTCTCTCGATTTTGTACTTACAAAAAATCCAAGAAATTTTTTTTTTTTCCGTTTTTTTTCTAAGTGTCTGATCGAGAGAAGGTAAAAAGAGGTGATTTTTAGCCTCTCTCGATTTTGAACTAAGAAAAAATCCAAACATTTTTATTTTTTTTTCAGTTTTTTTTCTAAGTGTCTGATCGAGAGAAGGTAAAAAGAGGTGATTTTTAGCCTCTCTCGATTTTGTACTTAGAAAAAATCCAATTTTTTTTTTTTTTTTTCAGTTTTTTTTCTTAGTGTCTGATCGAGAGAAGGTAAAAAGAGGTAATTTTTAGCCTCTCTCGATTTTGTACTTAGAAAAAATCCAAGAATTTTTATTTTTTTTTCCGTTTTTTTTCTAAGTGTCTGATCGAGAGTAGGTAAAAAGAGGTGATTTTTAGCCTCTCTCGATTTTGTACTTAGAAAAAATCCAAATTTTTATTTTTTTTTTTCCGTTTTTTTTCTAAGTGTCTGATCGAGAGAAGGTAAAAAGAGGTGATTTTTAGCCTCTCTCGATTTTGTACTTAGAAAAAATCCAAAAAAATTTTTTTTTTTTCAGTTTTTTTTCTAAGTGTCTGATCGAGAGAAGGTAAAAGAGGTGATTTTTAGCCTCTCTCGATTTTGTACTTAGAAAAAATCCAAGAAATTTTTTTTTTTTTCCGTTTTTTTTCTAAGTGTCTGATCGAGAGAAGGTAAAAAGAGGTGATTTTTAGCCTCTCTCGATTTTGTACTTAGAAAAAATCCAAAATTTTTTTTTTTTTTCCGTTTTTTTTCTAAGTGTCTGATCGAAAGAAGGTAAAAAGAGGTGATTTTTAGCCTCTCTCGATTTTGTACTTAGAAAAAATCCAAGAATTTTTTTTTTTTTCCTTTTTTTTTCTAAGTGTCTGATCGAGAGAAGGTAAAAAGAGGTGATTTTTAGCCTCTCTCGATTTTGTACTAAGAAAAAATCCAAAAATTTTTATTTTTTTTTCAGTTTTTTTTCTAAGTGTCTGATCGAGAGAAGGAAAAAGAGGTGATTTTTAGCCTCTCTCGATTTTGTACTTAGAAAAAATCCAAGAAATTTTTTTTTTTTTCAGTTTTTTTTCTAAGTGTCTGATCGAGAGAAGGTAAAAAGAGGTGATTTTTAGCCTCTCTCGATTTTGTACTTAGAAAAAATCCAAGAATTTTTATTTTTTTTTCCGTTTTTTTTCTAAGTGTCTGATCGAGAGTAGGTAAAAAGAGGTGATTTTTAGCCTCTCTCGATTTTGTACTTAGAAAAAATCCAAGAAATTTTTTTTTTTTTCCGTTTTTTTTCTAAGTGTCTGATCGAGAGAAGGTAAAAAGAGGTGATTTTTAGCCTCTCTCGATTTTGTACTTAGAAAAAATCCAAATATATTTTTTTTTTTTCCGTTTTTTTTCTAATTGTCTGATCGAGAGAAGGTAAAAAGAGGTGATTTTTAGCCTCTCTCGATTTTGTACTTAGAAAAAATCCAAAATTTTTTTTTTTTTTTCAGTTTTTTTTCTTAGTGTCTGATCGAGAGAAGGTAAAAGATGTGATTTTTAGCCTCTCTCGATTTTGTACTTAGAAAAAATCCAAGAAATTTTTTTTTTTTTCCGTTTTTTTTCTAAGTGTCTGATCGAGAGAAGGTAAAAAGAGGTGATTTTTAGCCTCTCTCGATTTTGTACTTAGAAAAAATCCAAAACATTTTTTTTTTTTTCCGTTTTTTTTCTAAGTGTCTGATCGAGAGAAGGTAAAAAGAGGTGATTTTTAGCCTCTCTCGATTTTGTACTTAGAAAAAATCCAAGAAATTTTTTTTTTTTTACGTTTTTTTTCTAAGTGTCTGATCGAGAGAAGGTAAAAAGAGGTGATTTTTAGCCTCTCTCGATTTTGTACTAAGAAAAAATCCAAAAAATTTTATTTTTTTTTCAGTTTTTTTTCTAAGTGTCTGATCGAGAGAAGGAAAAAGAGGTGATTTTTAGCCTCTCTCGATTTTGTACTTAGAAAAAATCCAAGAATTTTTTTTTTTTTTCAGTTTTTTTTCTAAGTGTCTGATCGAGAGAAGGTAAAAAGAGGTGATTTTTAGCCTCTCTCGATTTTGTACTCAGAAAAAATCCAAGAATTTTTATTTTTTTTCCCGTTTTTTTTCTAAGTGTCTGATCGAGAGTAGGTAAAAAGAGGTGATTTTTAGCCTCTCTCGATTTTGTACTTAGAAAAAATCCAAGAAATTTTTTTTTTATTCCGTTTTTTTTCTAAGTGTCTGATCGAGAGAAGGTAAAAAGAGGTGATTTTTAGCCTCTCTCGATTTTGTACTTAGAAAAAATCCAAATTTTTTTTTTTTTTTTTCAGTTTTTTTTCTAAGTGTCTGATCGAGAGAAGGTAAAAAGAGGTGATTTTTAGCCTCTCTCGATTTTGTACTTAGAAAAAATCCAAATATATATATATTTTTTTCGTTTTTTTTCTAATTGTCTGATCGAGAGAAGGTAAAAAGAGGTGATTTTTAGCCTCTCTCGATTTTGTACTTAGAAAAAATCACTTTTTTTTTTTTTTTCTCCCGTTTTTTTTCTAAGTGTCTGATCGAGAGAAGGTAAAATGAGGTGATTTTTAGCCTCTCTCGATTTTGTACTTAGAAAAAATCCAAGAATTTTTTTTTTTTTCCGTTTTTTTTCTAAGTGTCTGATCGAGAGAAGGTAAAAAGAGGTGATTTTTAGCCTCTCTCGATTTTGTACTTAGAAAAAATCCAAATTTTTTTTTTTTTTTTTCTGTTTTTTTTCTAAGTGTCTGATCGAGAGAAGGAAAAAAGAGGTGATTTTTAGCCTCTCTCGATTTTGTGCTTAGAAAAAATCCAAATATTTTTTTTTTTTCCGTTTTTTTTCTAATTGTCTGATCGAGAGAAGGTAAAAAGAGGTGATTTTTAGCCTCTCTCGATTTTGTACTTAGAAAAAATCACTTTTTTTTTTTTTTTTCTCCCGTTTTTTTTCTAAGTGTCTGATCGAGAGAAGGTAAAATGAGGTGATTTTTAGCCTCTCTCGATTTTGTACTTAGAAAAAATCCAAGAATTTTTTTTTTTTTTCCGTTTTTTTTCTAAGTGTCTGATCGAGAGAAGGTAAAAGAGGTGATTTTTAGCCTCTCTCGATTTTGTACTTAGAAAAAATCCAAGAATTTTTATTTTTTTTTCCGTTTTTTTTCTAAGTGTCTGATCGAGAGTAGGTAAAAAGAGGTGATTTTTAGCCTCTCTCGATTTTGTACTTAGAAAAAATCCAAGAATTTTTTTTTTTTTTCCGTTTTTTTTCTAAGTGTCTGATCGAGAGAAGGTAAAAAGAGGTGATTTTTAGCCTCTCTCGATTTTGTACTTAGAAAAAATCCAAATTTATTTATTTTTTTTTCCGTTTTTTTTCTAATTGTCTGATCGAGAGAAGGTAAAAAGAGGTGATTTTTAGCCTCTCTCGATTTTGTACTTAGAAAAAATCCAAGAAATTTTTTTTTTCTTTCCGTTTTTTTTCTAAGTGTCTGATCGAGAGAAGGTAAAAAGAGGTGATTTTTAGCCTCTCTCGATTTTGTACTTAGAAAAAATCCAAATTCTTTTTTTTTTTTTTCCGTTTTTTTTCTAAGTGTCTGATCGAGAGAAGGTAAAAAGAGGTGATTTTTAGCCTCTCTCGATTTTGTACTTACAAAAAATCCAATTTTTTTTTTTTTTTTCAGTTTTTTTTCTAAGTGTCTGATCGAGAGAAGGTAAAATGAGGTGATTTTTAGCCTCTCTCGATTTTGTACTTAGAAAAAATCCAAGAAATTTTATTTTTTTTCCGTTTTTTTTCTAAGTGTCTGATCGAGAGAAGGTAAAAAGAGGTGATTTTTAGCCTCTCTCGATTTTGTACTTAGAAAAAATCCAAGAATTTTTTTTTTTTTTTCCGTTTTTTTTCTAAGTGTCTGATCGAGAGAAGGTAAAAAGAGGTGATTTTTAGCCTCTCGCGATTTTGTACTTAGAAAAAATCCAAGAAATTTTTTTTTTTTTCCGTTTTTTTTCTAAGTGTCTGATCAAGAGAAGGTAAAAAGAGGTGATTTTTAGCCTCTCTCGATTTTGTACTTAGAAAAAATCCAAATTTTTTTTTTTTTTTTCAGTTTTTTTTCTAAGTGTCTGATCGAGAGAAGGTAAAATGAGGTGATTTTTAGCCTCTCTCGATTTTGTACTTAGAAAAAATCCAAGAAATTTTATTTTTTTTCCGTTTTTTTTCTAAGTGTCTGATCGAGAGAAGGTAAAAAGAGGTGATTTTTAGCCTCTCTCGATTTTGTACTTAGAAAAAATCCAAGAATTTTTTATTTTTTTTCCGTTTTTTTTCTAAGTGTCTGATCGAGAGAAGGTAAAAAGAGGTGATTTTTAGCCTCTCTCGATTTTGTACTTAGAAAAAATCCAAGAAATTTTTTTTTTTTCCGTTTTTTTTCTAAGTGTCTGATCAAGAGAAGGTAAAAAGAGGTGATTTTTAGCCTCTCTCGATTTTGTACTTAAAAAAATCCAAATTTATTATTTTTTTTTTCAGTTTTTTTTCTAAGTGTCTGATCGAGAGAAGGTAAAATGAGGTGATTTTTAGCCTCTCTCGATTTTGTAATTAGAAAAAATCCAAGAAATTTTTTTTTTTTTCCGTTTTTTTTCTAAGTGTCTGATCGAGAGAAGGTAAAAAGAGGTGATTTTTAGCCTCTCTCGATTTTGTACTTAGAAAAAATCCAAGAATTTTTTTTTTTTTCCCGTTTTTTTTCTAAGTGTCTGATCGAAAGAAGGAAAAAGAGGTGATTTTTAGCCTCTCTCGATTTTGTACTTAGAAAAAATCCAAGAAATTTATTTTTTTTTCAGTTTTTTTTCTAAGTGTCTGATCGAGAGAAGGTAAAAAGAGGTGATTTTTAGCCTCTCTCGATTTTGTACTTAGAAAAAATCCAAATATATATTTTTTTTTCCGTTTTTTTTCTAATTGTCTGATCGAGAGAAGGTAAAAAGAGGTGATTTTTAGCCTCTCTCGATTTTGTACTTAGAAAAAATCCAAGAAATTTTTTTTTTCTTTCCGTTTTTTTTCTAAGTGTCTGATCGAGAGAAGGTAAAAAGAGGTGATTTTTAGCCTCTCTCGATTTTGTACTTAGAAAAAAATCCAAATTCTTTTTTTTTTTTTTCCGTTTTTTTTCTAAGTGTCTGATCGAGAGAAGGTAAAAAGAGGTGATTTTTAGCCTCTCTCGATTTTGTACTTAGAAAAAATCCAAATTTTTTTTTTTTTTTTCAGTTTTTTTTCTAAGTGTCTGATCGAGAGAAGGTAAAATGAGGTGATTTTTAGCCTCTCTCGATTTTGTACTTAGAAAAAATCCAAGAAATTTTATTTTTTTTCCGTTTTTTTTCTAAGTGTCTGATCGAGAGAAGGTAAAAAGAGGTGATTTTTAGCCTCTCTCGATTTTGTACTTAGAAAAAATCCAAGAATTTTTTTATTTTTTTCCGTTTTTTTTCTAAGTGTCTGATCGAGAGAAGGTAAAAAGAGGTGATTTTTAGCCTCTCTCGATTTTGTACTTAGAAAAAATCCAAGAAATTTTTTTTTTTTTCCGTTTTTTTTCTAAGTGTCTGATCAAGAGAAGGTAAAAAGAGGTGATTTTTAGCCTCTCTCGATTTTGTACTTAAAAAAATCCAAATTTATTATTTTTTTTTTCAGTTTTTTTTCTAAGTGTCTGATCGAGAGAAGGTAAAAGGAGGTGATTTTTAGCCTCTCTCGATTTTGTAATTAGAAAAAATCCAAGAAATTTTTTTTTTTTTCCGTTTTTTTTCTAAGTGTCTGATCGAGAGAAGGTAAAAAGAGGTGATTTTTAGCCTCTCTCGATTTTGTACTTAGAAAAAATCCAAGAATTTTTTTTTTTTCCCCGTTTTTTTTCTAAGTGTCTGATCGAGAGAAGGAAAAAGAGGTGATTTTTAGCCTCTCTCGATTTTGTACTTAGAAAAAATCCAAGAAATTTTTTTTTTTTTTCAGTTTTTTTTCTAAGTGTCTGATCGAGAGAAGGTAAAAAGAGGTGATTTTTAGCCTCTCTCGATTTTGTAATTAGAAAAAATCCAAGAAATTTTTTTTTTTCCGTTTTTTTTCTAAGTGTCTGATCGAGAGAAGGTAAAAAGAGGTGATTTTTAGCCTCTCTCGATTTTGTACTTAGAAAAAATCCAAAATTTTTTTTTTTTTTCAGTTTTTTTTCTAAGTGTCTGATCGAGAGAAGGTAAAATGAGGTGATTTTTAGCCTCTCTCGATTTTGTACTAAGAAAAAATCCAAAAAATTTTAATTTTTTTTCAGTTTTTTTTCTAAGTGTCTGATCGAGAGAAGGTAAAAAGAGGTGATTTTTAGCCTCTCTCGATTTTGTACTTAGAAAAAATCCAAGAATTTTTATTTTTTTTCCCGTTTTTTTTCTAAGTGTCTGATTGAGAGTAGGTAAAAAGAGGTGATTTTTAGCCTCTCTCGATTTTGTACTTAGAAAAAATCCAAGAAATTTTTTTTTTTTTCCGTTTTTTTTCTAAGTGTCTGATCGAGAGAAGGTAAAAAGAGGTGATTTTTAGCCTCTCTCGATTTTGTACTTAGAAAAAATCCAAATTTTTTTTTTTTTTTTTCAGTTTTTTTTCTAAGTGTCTGATCGAGAGAAGGTAAAAAGAGGTGATTTTTAGCCTCTCTCGATTTTGTACTTAGAAAAAATCCAAATATTTTTTTTTTTTTTCCGTTTTTTTTCTAATTGTCTGATCGAGAGAAGGTAAAAAGAGGTGATTTTTAGCCTCTCTCGATTTTGTACTTAGAAAAAATCCAAGAAATTTTTTTTTTCTTTCCGTTTTTTTTCTAAGTGTCTGATCGAGAGAAGGTAAAAAGAGGTGATTTTTAGCCTCTCTCGATTTTGTACTTAGAAAAAATCCAAATTCTTTTTTTTTTTTTTCCGTTTTTTTTCTAAGTGTCTGATCGAGAGAAGGTAAAAAGAGGTGATTTTTAGCCTCTCTCGATTTTGTACTTAGAAAAAATCCGAATTTTTTTTTTTTTTTTCAGTTTTTTTTCTAAGTGTCTGATCGAGAGAAGGTAAAAAGAGGTGATTTTTAGCCTCTCTCGATTTTGTACTTAGAAAAAATCCAAGAATTTTTATTTTTTTTTCCGTTTTTTTTCTAAGTGTCTGATCGAGAGTAGGTAAAAAGAGGTGATTTTTAGCCTCTCTCGATTTTGTACTTAGAAAAAATCCAAGAAATTTTTTTTTTTTTCCGTTTTTTTTCTAAGTGTCTGATCGAGAGAAGGTAAAAAGAGGTGATTTTTAGCCTCTCTCGATTTTGTACTTAGAAAAAATCCAAATTTTTTTTTTTTTTTTTCAGTTTTTTTTCTAAGTGTCTGATCGAGAGAAGGTAAAAAGAGGTGATTTTTAGCCTCTCTCGATTTTGTACTTAGAAAAAATCCAAATATATATATATTTTTTCCGTTTTTTTTCTAATTGTCTGATCGAGAGAAGGTAAAAAGAGGTGATTTTTAGCCTCTCTCGATTTTGTACTTAGAAAAAATCACTTTTTTTTTTCTTTTTTTTTCCCGTTTTTTTTCTAAGTGTCTGATCGAGAGAAGGTAAAATGAGGTGATTTTTAGCCTCTCTCGATTTTGTACTTAGAAAAAATCCAAGAAATTTTTTTTTTCTTTCCGTTTTTTTTCTAAGTGTCTGATCGAGAGAAGGTAAAAAGAGGTGATTTTTAGCCTCTCTCGATTTTGTACTTAGAAAAAATCCAAATTCTTTTTTTTTTTTTTCCGTTTTTTTTCTAAGTGTCTGATCGAGAGAAGGTAAAAAGAGGTGATTTTTAGCCTCTCTCGATTTTGTACTTAGAAAAAATCCAAATTTTTATTTTTTTTTTCAGTTTTTTTTCTAAGTGTCTGATCGAGAGAAGGTAAAATGAGGTGATTTTTAGCCTCTCTCGATTTTGTACTTAGAAAAAATCCAAGAAATTTTATTTTTTTTCCGTTTTTTTTCTAAGTGTCTGATCGAGAGAAGGTAAAAAGAGGTGATTTTTAGCCTCTCTCGATTTTGTACTTAGAAAAAATCCAAGAATTTTTTTTTTTTTTTCCGTTTTTTTTCTAAGTGTCTGATCGAGAGAAGGTAAAAAGAGGTGATTTTTAGCCTCTCTCGATTTTGTACTTAGAAAAAATCCAAGGAATTTTTTTTTTTTCCGTTTTTTTTTCTAAGTGTCTGATCAAGAGAAGGTAAAAAGAGGTGATTTTTAGCCTCTCTCGATTTTGTACTTAAAAAAATCCAAATTTATTATTTTTTTTTTCAGTTTTTTTTTAAGTGTCTGATCGAGAGAAGGTAAAATGAGGTGATTTTTAGCCTCTCTCGATTTTGTAATTAGAAAAAATCCAAGAATTTTTTTTTTTTTCCGTTTTTTTTCTAAGTGTCTGATCGAGAGAAGGTAAAAAGAGGTGATTTTTAGCCTCTCTCGATTTTGTACTTGGAAAAAATCCAAGAATTTTTTTTTTTTCCCGTTTTTTTTCTAAGTGTCTGATCGAGAGAAGGTAAAAAGAGGTGATTTTTAGCCTCTCTCGATTTTGTACTTAGAAAAAATCCAAGATTTTTTTTTTTTTTTTCCGTTTTTTTTCTAAGTGTCTGATCGAGAGAAGGTAAAAAGAGGTGATTTTTAGCCTCTCTCGATTTTGTACTTAGAAAAAATCCAATTTTTTTTTTTTTTTTTAAGTTTTTTTTCTAAGTGTCTGATCGAGAGAAGGTAAAAAGAGGTGATTTTTAGCCTCTCTCGATTTTGTACTTAGAAAAAATCCAAATTTTTTTTTTTTTTTTTCCGTTTTTTTTCTAAGTGTCTGATCGTGAGGAGGTAAAATGAGGTGATTTTTAGCCTCTCTCGATTTTGTACTTAGAAAAAATCCAATTTTATTTATTTTTTTTTCCGTTTTTTTTCTAAGTGTCTGATCGAGAGAAGGAAAAGAGGTGATTTTTAGCCTCTCTCGATTTTGTACTTAGAAAAAATCCAATTTTTTTTTTTTTTTTTCCGTTTTTTTTCTAAGTGTCTGATCGAGAGAAGGTAAAAAGAGGTGATTTTTAGCCTCTCTCGATTTTGTACTTAGAAAAAATCCAAATTTATTTTATTTTTTTTCCGTTTTTTTTCTAAGTGTCTGATCGAGAGAAGGTAAAATTAGGTGATTTTTAGCCTCTTTCGATTTTGTACTTAGAAAAAATCCAAGAATTTTTTTTTTTTTTTCCGTTTTTTTTCTAAGTGTCTGATCGAGAGAAGGTAAAAAGAGGTGATTTTTAGCCTCTCTCGATTTTGTACTTAGAAAAAATCCAAGAATTTTTTTTTTTTTTCCGTTTTTTTTCGAAGTGTCTGATCGAGAGAAGGTAAAAAGAGGTGCTTTTTACCCTCTTTCGATTTGGTACTTAGAAAAAATCCAAGAATTATTATTTTTTTTCACGTTTTTTTTCTAAGTGTCTGATCGAGAGAAGGTAAAAAGAGGTGCTTTTTACCCTCTGTCAATTTGGTACTTAGAAAAAATCAATTTTTTTTTTTTTCTCCATTTTTTTTCTAAGTGTCTGATCGAGAGAAGGTAAAAAGAGGTGCTTTTTACCCTCTTTCGATTTGGTACTTAGAAAAAATCCAAGAATTATTTATTTTTTTCCCGTTTTTTTTCTAAGTGTCTGATCGAGAGACGGTAAAAAGAGGTGCTTTTTACCCTCTTTCGATTTGGTACTTAGAAAAAATCCAATAATTAAAAAAAAAAAAATTTCCGTTTTTTTTCCAAGTGTCTGATCGAGAGAAGGTAAAAAGAGGTGCTTTTTACCCTCTGTCGATTTGGTACTTAGAAAAAATCCAATATTTTTTTTTTCTCCGTTTTTTTTCTAAGTGTCTGATCGAGAGAAGGTAAAAAGAGGTTCTTTTTACCCTCTGTCGATTTGGTACTTAGAAAAAAATCCAATTTTTTTTTTTTCTCCTCCGTTTTTTTTCTAAGTGTCTGATCGAGAGAAGGTAAAAAGAAGTGCTTTTTACCCTCTTTCGATTTGGTACTTAGAAAAAATCCAATACTTTTTTTTTTTTTTTCTCCGTTTTTTTTCTAAGTGTCTGATCGAGAGAAGGTAAAAAGAGGTGCTTTTTACCCTCTTTCGATTTGGTACTTAGAAAAAATCCAATAATTTAAAAAAAAAAATTCTCCGTTTTTTTTCCAAGTGTCTGATCGAGAGAAGGTAAAAAAGAGGTGCTTTTTACCCTCTGTCGATTTGGTACTTGGAAAAATTCCAATTATTTTTTTTTTTTCTCCGTTTTTTTTCTAAGTGTCTGATCGAGAGAAGGTAAAAAGAGGTGCTTTTTACCCTCTTTCGATTTGGTACTTAGAAAAAAATCCAATATATATATATATATTTTTCCCGTTTTTTTTCTAAGTGTCTCATCGAGAGAAGGTAAAAAGAGGTGCTTTTTACCCTCTTTCGATTTGGTACTTAGAAAAAAATCCACTTTTTTTTTTTTTCTCCGTTTTTTTTTTCTAAGTGTCTGATCGAGAGAAGGTAAAAAGAGGTGCTTTTTACCCTCTTTCGATTTGGTACTTAGAAAAAAATTCACTTTTTTTTTTTTTCTCCGTTTTTTTTCTAAGTGTCTGATCGAGAGAAGGTAAAAAAGAGGTGCTTTTTACCCTCTTTCGATTTGGTACTTAGAAAAAATCCAAGAATTATTTATTTTTTTCCCATTTTTTTTCTAAGTGTCTGATCGAGAGAAGGTAAAAAGAGGTGATTTTTAGCCTCTCTCGATTTTGTACTTAGAAAAAATCCAAAATTTTTTTTTTTTTTTCAGTTTTTTTTCTTAGTGTCTGATCGAGAGAAGGTAAAAGATGTGATTTTTAGCCTCTCTCGATTTTGTACTTAGAAAAAATCCAAATTTTTTTTTTTTTTTTTCCGTTTTTTTTCTAAGTGTCTGATCGAGAGAAGGTAAAAAGAGGTGATTTTTAGCCTCTCTCGATTTTGTACTTAGAAAAAATCCAAAAATTTTAATTTTTTTTCCGTTTTTTTTCTAAGTGTCTGATCGAGAGAAGGTAAAAAGAGGTGATTTTTAGCCTCTCTCGATTTTGTACTTAGAAAAAATCCAAGAAATTTTTTTTTTTTTACGTTTTTTTTCTAAGTGTCTGATCGAGAGAAGGTAAAAAGAGGTGATTTTTAGCCTCTCTCGATTTTGTACTAAGAAAAAATCCAAAAATTTTTATTATTTTTTCAGTTTTTTTTCTAAGTGTCTGATCGAGAGAAGGAAAAAGAGGTGATTTTTAGCCTCTCTCGATTTTGTACTTAGAAAAAATCCAAGAATTTTTTTTTTTTCAGTTTTTTTTCTAAGTGTCTGATCGAGAGAAGGTAAAAAGAGGTGATTTTTAGCCTCTCTCGATTTTGTACTCAGAAAAAATCCAAGAATTTTTTTTTTCCCGTTTTTTTTCTAAGTGTCTGATCGAGAGTAGGTAAAAAGAGGTGATTTTTAGCCTCTCTCGATTTTGTACTTAGAAAAAATCCAAGAAATTTTTTTTTTATTCCGTTTTTTTTCTAAGTGTCTGATCGAGAGAAGGTAAAAAGAGGTGATTTTTAGCCTCTCTCGATTTTGTACTTAGAAAAAATCCAAATTTTTTTTTTTTTTCAGTTTTTTTTCTAAGTGTCTGATCGAGAGAAGGTAAAAAGAGGTGCTTTTTACCCTCTTTCGATTTGGTACTTAGAAAAAATCCAAGAATTATTTATTTTTTTCCCGTTTTTTTTCTAAGTGTCTGATCGAGAGAAGGTAAAAAGAGGTGCTTTTTACCCTCTTTCGATTTGGTACTTAGAAAAAATCCAATAATTAAAAAAAAAAAATTCTCCGTTTTTTTTCCAAGTGTCTGATCGAGAGAAGGTAAAAAGAGGTGCTTTTTACCCTCTGTCGATTTGGTACTTAGAAAAAATCCAATATTTTTTTTTTCTCCGTTTTTTTTCTAAGTGTCTGATCGAGAGAAGGTAAAAAGAGGTTCTTTTTACCCTCTGTCGATTTGGTACTTAGAAAAAAATCCAGTTTTTTTTTTTTCTCCTCCGTTTTTTTTCTAAGTGTCTGATCGAGAGAAGGTAAAAAGAAGTGCTTTTTACCCTCTTTCGATTTGGTACTTAGAAAAAATCCAATACTTTTTTTTTTTTTTTCTCCGTTTTTTTTCTAAGTGTCTGATCGAGAGAAGGTAAAAAGAGGTGCTTTTTACCCTCTTTCGATTTGGTACTTAGAAAAAATCCAATAATTTAAAAAAAAAAATTCTCCGTTTTTTTTCCAAGTGTCTGATCGAGAGAAGGTAAAAAAGAGGTGCTTTTTACCCTCTGTCGATTTGGTACTTGGAAAAATTCCAATTATTTTTTTTTTTTCTCCGTTTTTTTTCTAAGTGTCTGATCGAGAGAAGGTAAAAAGAGGTGCTTTTTACCCTCTTTCGATTTGGTACTTAGAAAAAAATCCAATATATATATATATATTTTTCCCGTTTTTTTTCTAAGTGTCTCATCGAGAGAAGGTAAAAAGAGGTGCTTTTTACCCTCTTTCGATTTGGTACTTAGAAAAAAATCCACTTTTTTTTTTTTTCTCCGTTTTTTTTTTCTAAGTGTCTGATCGAGAGAAGGTAAAAAGAGGTGCTTTTTACCCTCTTTCGATTTGGTACTTAGAAAAAAATTCACTTTTTTTTTTTTTTCTCCGTTTTTTTTCTAAGTGTCTGATCGAGAGAAGGTAAAAAAGAGGTGCTTTTTACCCTCTTTCGATTTGGTACTTAGAAAAAATCCAAGAATTATTTATTTTTTTCCCATTTTTTTTCTAAGTGTCTGATCGAGAGAAGGTAAAAAGAGGTGATTTTTAGCCTCTCTCGATTTTGTACTTAGAAAAAATCCAAAAATTTTTTTTTTTTTTCAGTTTTTTTTCTTAGTGTCTGATCGAGAGAAGGTAAAAGATGTGATTTTTAGCCTCTCTCGATTTTGTACTTAGAAAAAATCCAAGAAATTTTTTTTTTTTTCAGTTTTTTTTCTAAGTGTCTGATCGAGAGAAGGTAAAAAGAGGTGATTTTTAGCCTCTCTCGATTTTGTACTTAGAAAAAATCCAAAAATTTTTATTTTTTTTCCGTTTTTTTTCTAAGTGTCTGATCGAGAGAAGGTAAAAAGAGGTGATTTTTAGCCTCTCTCGATTTTGTACTTAGAAAAAATCCAAGAAATTTTTTTTTTTTTACGTTTTTTTTCTAAGTGTCTGATCGAGAGAAGGTAAAAAGAGGTGATTTTTAGCCTCTCTCGATTTTGTACTAAGAAAAAATCCAAAATTTTTTATTTTTTTTTCAGTTTTTTTTCTAAGTGTCTGATCGAGAGAAGGAAAAAGAGGTGATTTTTAGCCTCTCTCGATTTTGTACTTAGAAAAAATCCAAGAATTTTTTTTTTTTTCAGTTTTTTTTCTAAGTGTCTGATCGAGAGAAGGTAAAAAGAGGTGATTTTTAGCCTCTCTCGATTTTGTACTCAGAAAAAATCCAAGAATTTTTATTTTTTTTCCCGTTTTTTTTCTAAGTGTCTGATCGAGAGTAGGTAAAAAGAGGTGATTTTTAGCCTCTCTCGATTTTGTACTTAGAAAAAATCCAAGAAATTTTTTTTTTATTCCGTTTTTTTTCTAAGTGTCCGATCGAGAGAAGGTAAAAAGAGGTGATTTTTAGCCTCTCTCGATTTTGTACTTAGAAAAAATCCAAATTTTTTTTTTTTTTTTTCAGTTTTTTTTCTAAGTGTCTGATCGAGAGAAGGTAAAAAGAGGTGATTTTTAGCCTCTCTCGATTTTGTACTTAGAAAAAATCCAAATATATATATATTTTTTTCGTTTTTTTTCTAATTGTCTGATCGAGAGAAGGTAAAAAGAGGTGATTTTTAGCCTCTCTCGATTTTGTACTTAGAAAAAATCACTTTTTTTTTTTTTCTCCCGTTTTTTTTCTAAGTGTCTGATCGAGAGAAGGTAAAATGAGGTGATTTTTAGCCTCTCTCGATTTTGTACTTAGAAAAAATCCAAGAAATTATTTTTTTTCCCGTTTTTTTTCTAAGTGTCTGATCGAGAGAAGGTAAAAAGAGGTGATTTTTAGCCTCTCTCGATTTTGTACTTAGAAAAAATCCAAATTTTTTTTTTTTTTTTTCTGTTTTTTTTCTAAGTGTCTGATCGAGAGAAGGTAAAAAGAGGTGATTTTTAGCCTCTCTCGATTTTGTACTTAGAAAAAATCCAAATATTTTTTTTTTTTTTCCGTTTTTTTTCTAATTGTCTGATCGAGAGAAGGTAAAAAGAGGTGATTTTTAGCCTCTCTCGATTTTGTACTTAGAAAAAATCACTTTTTTTTTTTTTTTTCTCCCGTTTTTTTTCTAAGTGTCTGATCGAGAGAAGGTAAAATGAGGTGATTTTTAGCCTCTCTCGATTTTGTACTTAGAAAAAATCCAAGAATTTTTTTTTTTTTTTCCGTTTTTTTTCTAAGTGTCTGATCGAGAGAAGGTAAAAAGAGGTGATTTTTAGCCTCTCTCGATTTTGTACTTAGAAAAAATCCAAGAATTTTTATTTTTTTTTCCGTTTTTTTTCTAAGTGTCTGATCGAGAGTAGGTAAAAAGAGGTGATTTTTAGCCTCTCTCGATTTTGTACTTAGAAAAAATCCAAGAATTTTTTTTTTTTTTCCGTTTTTTTTCTAAGTGTCTGATCGAGAGAAGGTAAAAAGAGGTGATTTTTAGCCTCTCTCGATTTTGTACTTAGAAAAAATCCAAATTTATTTTTTATTTTTTCAGTTTTTTTTCTAAGTGTCTGATCGAGAGAGGGTAAAAAGAGGTGATTTTTAGCCTCTCTCGATTTTGTACTTAGAAAAAATCCAAATATATATATTTTTTTTCCGTTTTTTTTCTAATTGTCTGATCGAGAGAAGGTAAAAAGAGGTGATTTTTAGCCTCTCTCGATTTTGTACTTAGAAAAAATCACTTTTTTTTTTTTTTTTTTCCCGTTTTTTTTCTAAGTGTCTGATCGAGAGAAGGTAAAATGAGGTGATTTTTAGCCTCTCTCGATTTTGTACTTAGAAAAAATCCAAGAAATTTTTTTTTTCTTTCCGTTTTTTTTCTAAGTGTCTGATCGAGAGAAGGTAAAAAGAGGTGATTTTTAGCCTCTCTCGATTTTGTACTTAGAAAAAATCCAAATTCTTTTTTTTTTTTTTCCGTTTTTTTTCTAAGTGTTTGATCGAGAGAAGGTAAAAAGAGGTGATTTTTAGCCTCTCTCGATTTTGTACTTAGAAAAAATCCAAATTTTTTTTTTTTTTTTAGTTTTTTTTCTAAGTGTCTGATCGAGAGAAGGTAAAATGAGGTGATTTTTAGCCTCTCTCGATTTTGTACTTAGAAAAAATCCAAGAAATTTTATTTTTTTTCCGTTTTTTTTCTAAGTGTCTGATCGAGAGAAGGTAAAAAGAGGTGTTTTTTAGCCTCTCTCGATTTTGTACTTAGAAAAAATCCAAGAATTTTTTTTTTTTTTTCCGTTTTTTTTCTAAGTGTCTGATCGAGAGAAGGTAAAAAGAGGTGATTTTTAGCCTCTCTCGATTTTGTACTTAGAAAAAATCCAAGAAATTTTTTTTTTTTTCCGTTTTTTTTCTAAGTGTCTGATCAAGAGAAGGTAAAAAGAGGTGATTTTTAGCCTCTCTCGATTTTGTACTTAAAAAAATCCAAATTTATTATTTTTTTTTTCAGTTTTTTTTCTAAGTGTCTGATCGAGAGAAGGTAAAATGAGGTGATTTTTAGCCTCTCTCGATTTTGTAATTAGAAAAAATCCAAGAATTTTTTTTTTTTTTCCGTTTTTTTTCTAAGTGTCTGATCGAGAGAAGGTAAAAAGAGGTGATTTTTAGCCTCTCTCGATTTTGTACTTAGAAAAAATCCAAATTTTTTTTTTTTTCCCGTTTTTTTTCTAAGTGTCTGATCGAGAGAAGGAAAAAGAGGTGATTTTTAGCCTCTCTCGATTTTGTACTTAGAAAAAATCCAAGAAATTTTTTTTTTTTTTCAGTTTTTTTTCTAAGTGTCTGATCGAGAGAAGGTAAAAAGAGGTGATTTTTAGCCTCTCTCGATTTTGTAATTAGAAAAAATCCAAGAAATTTTTTTTTTTTCCGTTTTTTTTCTAAGTGTCTGATCGAGAGAAGGTAAAAAGAGGTGATTTTTAGCCTCTCTCGATTTTGTACTTAGAAAAAATCCAAAATTTTTTTTTTTTTTTCAGTTTTTTTTCTAAGTGTCTGATCGAGAGAAGGTAAAATGAGGTGATTTTTAGCCTCTCTCGATTTTGTACTTAGAAAAAATCCAAGAAATTTTTTTTTTTTTCCGTTTTTTTTCTAAGTGTCTGATCGAGAGAAGGTAAAAAGAGGTGATTTTTAGCCTCTCTCGATTTTGTACTTAGAAAAAATCCAAGAAATTTTTTTTTTTTTCCGTTTTTTTTCTAAGTGTCTGATCGAGAGAAGGTAAAAAGAGGTGATTTTTAGCCTCTCTCGATTTTGTACTAAGAAAAAATCCAAAAAATTTTATTTTTTTTTCAGTTTTTTTTCTAAGTGTCTGATCGAGAGAAGGTAAAAAGAGGTGATTTTTAGCCTCTCTCGATTTTGTACTTAGAAAAAATCCAAATTTTTTTTTTTTTTTTTCTGTTTTTTTTCTAAGTGTCTGATCGAGAGAAGGTAAAAAGAGGTGATTTTTAGCCTCTCTCGATTTTGTACTTAGAAAAAATCCAAATATTTTTTTTTTTTTTCCGTTTTTTTTCTAATTGTCTGATCGAGAGAAGGTAAAAAGAGGTGATTTTTAGCCTCTCTCGATTTTGTACTTAGAAAAAATCCAAGAAATTTTTTTTTTTTTCCGTTTTTTTTCTAAGTGTCTGATCAAGAGAAGGTAAAAAGAGGTGATTTTTAGCCTCTCTCGATTTTGTACTTAAAAAAATCCAAATTTATTATTTTTTTTTTCAGTTTTTTTTCTAAGTGTCTGATCGAGAGAAGGTAAAATGAGGTGATTTTTAGCCTCTCTCGATTTTGTAATTAGAAAAAATCCAAGAATTTTTTTTTTTTTTCCGTTTTTTTTCTAAGTGTCTGATCGAGAGAAGGTAAAAAGAGGTGATTTTTAGCCTCTCTCGATTTTGTACTTAGAAAAAATCCAAATTTTTTTTTTTTCCCGTTTTTTTTCTAAGTGTCTGATCGAGAGAAGGAAAAAGAGGTGATTTTTAGCCTCTCTCGATTTTGTACTTAGAAAAAATCCAAATTTTTTTTTTTTTTTTCAGTTTTTTTTCTAAGTGTCTGATCGAGAGAAGGTAAAAAGAGGTGATTTTTAGCCTCTCTCGATTTTGTAATTAGAAAAAATCCAAGAAATTTTTTTTTTTTCCGTTTTTTTTCTAAGTGTCTGATCGAGAGAAGGTAAAAAGAGGTGATTTTTAGCCTCTCTCGATTTTGTACTTAGAAAAAATCCAAAATTTTTTTTTTTTTTTCAGTTTTTTTTCTAAGTGTCTGATCGAGAGAAGGTAAAATGAGGTGATTTTTAGCCTCTCTCGATTTTGTACTTAGAAAAAATCCAAGAAATTTTTTTTTTTTTCCGTTTTTTTTCTAAGTGTCTGATCGAGAGAAGGTAAAAAGAGGTGATTTTTATCCTCTCTCGATTTTGTACTTAGAAAAAATCCAAGAAATTTTTTTTTTTTTCCGTTTTTTTTCTAAGTGTCTGATCGAGAGAAGGTAAAAAGAGGTGATTTTTAGCCTCTCTCGATTTTGTACTAAGAAAAAATCCAAAAAATTTTATTTTTTTTTCAGTTTTTTTTCTAAGTGTCTGATCGAGAGAAGGTAAAAAGAGGTGATTTTTAGCCTCTCTCGATTTTGTACTTAGAAAAAATCCAAATTTTTTTTTTTTTTTTTCTGTTTTTTTTCTAAGTGTCTGATCGAGAGAAGGTAAAAAGAGGTGATTTTTAGCCTCTCTCGATTTTGTACTTAGAAAAAATCCAAATATTTTTTTTTTTTTTCCGTTTTTTTTCTAATTGTCTGATCGAGAGAAGGTAAAAAGAGGTGATTTTTAGCCTCTCTCGATTTTGTACTTAGAAAAAATCACTTTTTTTTTTTTTTTCTCCCGTTTTTTTTCTAAGTGTCTGATCGAGAGAAGGTAAAATGAGGTGATTTTTAGCCTCTCTCGATTTTGTACTTAGAAAAAATCCAAGAATTTTTTTTTTTTTTCCGTTTTTTTTCTAAGTGTCTGATCGAGAGAAGGTAAAAAGAGGTGATTTTTAGCCTCTCTCGATTTTGTACTTAGAAAAAATCCAAGAATTTTTATTTTTTTTTCCGTTTTTTTTCTAAGTGTCTGATCGAGAGTAGGTAAAAAGAGGTGATTTTTAGCCTCTCTCGATTTTGTACTTAGAAAAAATCCAAGAATTTTTTTTTTTTTTCCGTTTTTTTTCTAAGTGTCTGATCGAGAGAAGGTAAAAAGAGGTGATTTTTAGCCTTTCTCGATTTTGTACTTAGAAAAAATCCAAATTTATTATTTTTTTTTTCAGTTTTTTTTCTAAGTGTCTGATCGAGAGAAGGTAAAAAGAGGTGATTTTTAGCCTCTCTCGATTTTGTACTTAGAAAAAATCCAAATATATATTTTTTTTTTCAGTTTTTTTTCTAATTGTCTGATCGAGAGAAGGTAAAAAGAGGTGATTTTTAGCCTCTCTCGATTTTGTACTTAGAAAAAATCACTTTTTTTTTTTTTTTTTTCCCGTTTTTTTTCTAAGTGTCTGATCGAGAGAAGGTAAAATGAGGTGATTTTTAGCCTCTCTCGATTTTGTACTTAGAAAAAATCCAAGAAATTTTTTTTTTCTTTCCGTTTTTTTTCTAAGTGTCTGATCGAGAGAAGGTAAAAAGAGGTGATTTTTAGCCTCTCTCGATTTTGTACTTAGAAAAAATCCAAATTCTTTTTTTTTTTTTTCCGTTTTTTTTCTAAGTGTCTGATCGAGAGAAGGTAAAAAGAGGTGATTTTTAGCCTCTCTCGATTTTGTACTTAGAAAAAATCCAAATTTTTTTTTTTTTTTTCAGTTTTTTTTCTAAGTGTCTGATCGAGAGAAGGTAAAATGAGGTGATTTTTAGCCTCTCTCGATTTTGTACTTAGAAAAAATCCAAGAAATTTTATTTTTTTTCCGTTTTTTTTCTAAGTGTCTGATCGAGAGAAGGTAAAAAGAGGTGATTTTTAGCCTTTCTCGATTTTGTACTTAGAAAAAATCCAAGAATTTTTTTTTTTTTTTCCGTTTTTTTTCTAAGTGTCTGATCGAGAGAAGGTAAAAAGAGGTGATTTTTAGCCTCTCTCGATTTTGTACTTAGAAAAAATCCAAGAAATTTTTTTTTTTTTCCGTTTTTTTTCTAAGTGTCTGATCAAGAGAAGGTAAAAAGAGGTGATTTTTAGCCTCTCTCGATTTTGTACTTAAAAAAATCCAAATTTATTATTTTTTTTTTCAGTTTTTTTTTAAGTGTCTGATCGAGAGAAGGTAAAATGAGGTGATTTTTAGCCTCTCTCGCTTTTGTAATTAGAAAAAATCCAAGAAATTTTTTTTTTTTTCCGTTTTTTTTCTAAGTGTCTGATCGAGAGAAGGTAAAAAGAGGTGATTTTTAGCCTCTCTCGATTTTGTACTTAGAAAAAATCCAAGAATTTTTTTTTTTTTTCCCGTTTTTTTTGTAAGTGTCTGATCGAGAGAAGGAAAAAGAGGTGATTTTTAGCCTCTCTCGATTTTGTACTTAGAAAAAATCCAAGAAATTTTTTTTTTTTTCAGTTTTTTTTCTAAGTGTCTGATCGAGAGAAGGTAAAAAGAGGTGATTTTTAGCCTCTCTCGATTTTGTAATTAGAAAAAATCCAAGAAATTTTTTTTTTTTCCGTTTTTTTTCTAAGTGTCTGATCGAGAGAAGGTAAAAAGAGGTGATTTTTAGCCTCTCTCGATTTTGTACTTAGAAAAAATCCAAAATTTTTTTTTTTTTTTCAGTTTTTTTTCTAAGTGTCTGACCGAGAGAAGGTAAAATGAGGTGATTTTTAGCCTCTCTCGATTTTGTACTTAGAAAAAATCCAAGAAATTTTTTTTTTTTCCGTTTTTTTTCTAAGTGTCTGATCGAGAGAAGGTAAAAAGAGGTGATTTTTAGCCTCTCTCGATTTTGTACTTAGAAAAAATCCAAGAATTTTTTTTTTTTTTCCGTTTTTTTTCTAAGTGTCTGATCGAGAGAAGGTAAAAAGAGGTGATTTTTAGCCTCTCTCGATTTTGTACTAAGAAAAAATCCAAAAAATTTTATTTTTTTTTCAGTTTTTTTTCTAAGTGTCTGATCGAGAGAAGGAAAAAGAGGTGATTTTTAGCCTCTCTCGATTTTGTACTTAGAAAAAATCCAAGAAATTTTTTTTTTTTTTCAGTTTTTTTTCTAAGTGTCTGATCGAGAGAAGGTAAAAAGAGGTGATTTTTAGCCTCTCTCAATTTTGTACTTAGAAAAAATCCAAGAATTTTTATTTTTTTTTCCGTTTTTTTTCTAAGTGTCTGATCGAGAGTAGGTAAAAAGAGGTGATTTTTAGCCTCTCTCGATTTTGTACTTAGAAAAAATCCAAGAATTTTTTTTTTTTTTCCGTTTTTTTTCTAAGTGTCTGATCGAGAGAAGGTAAAAAGAGGTGATTTTTAGCCTCTCTCGATTTTGTACTTACAAAAAATCCAAATTTTTTATTTTTTTTTTCCGTTTTTTTTCTAAGTGTCTGATCGAGAGAAGGTAAAAAGAGGTGATTTTTAGCCTCTCTCGATTTTGTACTTAGAAAAAATCCAAATATTTTTTTTTTTTTCCGTTTTTTTTCTAATTGTCTGATCGAGAGAAGGTAAAAAGAGGTGATTTTTAGCCTCTCTCGATTTTGTACTTAGAAAAAATCCAAAATTTTTTTTTTTTTTTCAGTTTTTTTTCTAAGTGTCTGACCGAGAGAAGGTAAAATGAGGTGATTTTTAGCCTCTCTCGATTTTGTACTTAGAAAAAATCCAAGAAATTTTTTTTTTTTCCGTTTTTTTTCTAAGTGTCTGATCGAGAGAAGGTAAAAAGAGGTGATTTTTAGCCTCTCTCGATTTTGTACTTAGAAAAAATCCAAGAATTTTTTTTTTTTTTCCGTTTTTTTTCTAAGTGTCTGATCGAGAGAAGGTAAAAAGAGGTGATTTTTAGCCTCTCTCGATTTTGTACTAAGAAAAAATCCCAAAAATTTTATTTTTTTTTCAGTTTTTTTTCTAAGTGTCTGATCGAGAGAAGGAAAAAGAGGTGATTTTTAGCCTCTCTCGATTTTGTACTTAGAAAAAATCCAAGAAATTTTTTTTTTTTTTCAGTTTTTTTTCTAAGTGTCTGATCGAGAGAAGGTAAAAAGAGGTGATTTTTAGCCTCTCTCGATTTTGTACTTACAAAAAATCCAAATTTTTTATTTTTTTTTTCCGTTTTTTTTCTAAGTGTCTGATCGAGAGAAGGTAAAAAGAGGTGATTTTTAGCCTCTCTCGATTTTGTACTTAGAAAAAATCCAAATATTTTTTTTTTTTTCCGTTTTTTTTCTAATTGTCTGATCGAGAGAAGGTAAAAAGAGGTGATTTTTAGCCTCTCTCGATTTTGTACTTAGAAAAAATCCAAGAAATTTTTTTTTTCTTTCCGTTTTTTTTTCTAAGTGTCTGATCGAGAGAAGGTAAAAAGAGGTGATTTTTAGCCTCTCTCGATTTTGTACTTAGAAAAAATCCAAATTCTTTTTTTTTTTTTTCCGTTTTTTTTCTAAGTGTCTGATCGAGAGAAGGTAAAAAGAGGTGATTTTTAGCCTCTCTCGATTTTGTACTTAGAAAAAATCCAAATTTTTTTTTTTTTTTTCAGTTTTTTTTCTAAGTGTCTGATCGAGAGAAGGTAAAAAGAGGTGATTTTTAGCCTCTCTCGATTTTGTACTTAGAAAAAATCCAAGAATTTTTATTTTTTTTTCCGTTTTTTTTCTAAGTGTCTGATCGAGAGTAGGTAAAAAGAGGTGATTTTTAGCCTCTCTCGATTTTGTACTTAGAAAAAATCCAAGAAATTTTTTTTTTTTTCCGTTTTTTTTCTAAGTGTCTGATCGAGAGAAGGTAAAATGAGGTGATTTTTAGCCTCTCTCGATTTTGTACTTAGAAAAAATCCAAGAATTTTTTTTTTTTTTCCGTTTTTTTTCTAAGTGTCTGATCGAGAGAAGGTAAAAAGAGGTGATTTTTAGCCTCTCTCGATTTTGTACTTAGAAAAAATCCAAAATTTTTTTTTTTTTTTCAGTTTTTTTTCTAAGTGTCTGACCGAGAGAAGGTAAAATGAGGTGATTTTTAGCCTCTCTCGATTTTGTACTTAGAAAAAATCCAAGAAATTTTTTTTTTTTCCGTTTTTTTTCTAAGTGTCTGATCGAGAGAAGGTAAAAAGAGGTGATTTTTAGCCTCTCTCGATTTTGTACTTAGAAAAAATCCAAGAATTTTTTTTTTTTTTCCGTTTTTTTTCTAAGTGTCTGATCGAGAGAAGGTAAAAAGAGGTGATTTTTAGCCTCTCTCGATTTTGTACTAAGAAAAAATCCCAAAAATTTTATTTTTTTTTCAGTTTTTTTTCTAAGTGTCTGATCGAGAGAAGGAAAAAGAGGTGATTTTTAGCCTCTCTCGATTTTGTACTTAGAAAAAATCCAAGAAATTTTTTTTTTTTTTCAGTTTTTTTTCTAAGTGTCTGATCGAGAGAAGGTAAAAAGAGGTGATTTTTAGCCTCTCTCAATTTTGTACTTAGAAAAAATCCAAGAATTTTTATTTTTTTTTCCGTTTTTTTTCTAAGTGTCTGATCGAGAGTAGGTAAAAAGAGGTGATTTTTAGCCTCTCTCGATTTTGTACTTAGAAAAAATCCAAGAATTTTTTTTTTTTTTCCGTTTTTTTTCTAAGTGTCTGATCGAGAGAAGGTAAAAAGAGGTGATTTTTAGCCTCTCTCGATTTTGTACTTAGAAAAAATCCAAATTTTTTATTTTTTTTTTCCGTTTTTTTTCTAAGTGTCTGATCGAGAGAAGGTAAAAAGAGGTGATTTTTAGCCTCTCTCGATTTTGTACTTAGAAAAAATCCAAATATTTTTTTTTTTTTCCGTTTTTTTTCTAATTGTCTGATCGAGAGAAGGTAAAAAGAGGTGATTTTTAGCCTCTCTCGATTTTGTACTTAGAAAAAATCCAAGAAATTTTTTTTTTCTTTCCGTTTTTTTTTCTAAGTGTCTGATCGAGAGAAGGTAAAAAGAGGTGATTTTTAGCCTCTCTCGATTTTGTACTTAGAAAAAATCCAAATTCTTTTTTTTTTTTTCCGTTTTTTTTCTAAGTGTCTGATCGAGAGAAGGTAAAAAGAGGTGATTTTTAGCCTCTCTCGATTTTGTACTTAGAAAAAATCCAAATTTTTTTTTTTTTTTTCAGTTTTTTTTCTAAGTGTCTGATCGAGAGAAGGTAAAAAGAGGTGATTTTTAGCCTCTCTCGATTTTGTACTTAGAAAAAATCCAAGAATTTTTATTTTTTTTTCCGTTTTTTTTCTAATTGTCTGATCGAGAGTAGGTAAAAAGAGGTGATTTTTAGCCTCTCTCGATTTTGTACTTAGAAAAAATCCAAGAAATTTTTTTTTTTTTCCGTTTTTTTTCTAAGTGTCTGATCGAGAGAAGGTAAAATGAGGTGATTTTTAGCCTCTCTCGATTTTGTACTTAGAAAAAATCCAAGAATTTTTTTTTTTTTTCCGTTTTTTTTCTAAGTGTCTGATCGAGAGAAGGTAAAAAGAGGTGATTTTTAGCCTCTCTCGATTTTGTACTTAGAAAAAATCCAAGAATTTTTATTTTTTTTTCCGTTTTTTTTCTAAGTGTCTGATCGAGAGTAGGTAAAAAGAGGTGATTTTTAGCCTCTCTCGATTTTGTACTTAGAAAAAATCCAAGAATTTTTTTTTTTTTTCCGTTTTTTTTCTAAGTGTCTGATCGAGAAAAGGTAAAAAGAGGTGATTTTTAGCCTCTCTCGATTTTGTACTTAGAAAAAATTCCAAATTTATTTTTTTTTTTTTCAGTTTTTTTTCTAAGTGTCTGATCGAGAGAAGGTAAAAAGAGGTGATTTTTAGCCTCTCTCGATTTTGTACTTAGAAAAAATCCAAATATATATATATTTTTTCCGTTTTTTTTCTAATTGTCTGATCGAGAGAAGGTAAAAAGAGGTGATTTTTAGCCTCTCTCGATTTTGTACTTAGAAAAAATCACTTTTTTTTTTTTTTTTTTCCCGTTTTTTTTCTAAGTGTCTGATCGAGAGAAGGTAAAATGAGGTGATTTTTAGCCTCTCTCGATTTTGTACTTAGAAAAAATCCAAGAAATTTTTTTTTTCTTTCCGTTTTTTTTCTAAGTGTCTGATCGAGAGAAGGTAAAAAGAGGTGATTTTTAGCCTCTCTCGATTTTGTACTTAGAAAAAATCCAAATTCTTTTTTTTTTTTTTCCGTTTTTTTTCTAAGTGTCTGATCGAGAGAAGGTAAAAAGAGGTGATTTTTAGCCTCTCTCGATTTTGTACTTAGAAAAAATCCAAATTTTTTTTTTTTTTTTTTCCGTTTTTTTTCTAAGTGTCTGATCGAGAGAAGGTAAAAAGAGGTGATTTTTAGCCTCTCTCGATTTTGTACTTAGAAAAAATCCAAGAAATTTTTTTTTTTTTCCGTTTTTTTTCTAAGTGTCTGATCAAGAGAAGGTAAAAAGAGGTGATTTTTAGCCTCTCTCGATTTTGTACTTAAAAAAATCCAAATTTATTATTTTTTTTTTCAGTTTTTTTTCTAAGTGTCTGATCGAGAGAAGGTAAAATGAGGTGATTTTTAGCCTCTCTCGATTTTGTAATTAGAAAAAATCCAAGAATTTTTTTTTTTTTTCCGTTTTTTTTCTAAGTGTCTGATCGAGAGAAGGTAAAAAGAGGTGATTTTTAGCCTCTCTCGATTTTGTACTTAGAAAAAATCCAAATTTTTTTTTTTTTCCCGTTTTTTTTCTAAGTGTCTGATCGAGAGAAGGAAAAAGAGGTGATTTTTAGCCTCTCTCGATTTTGTACTTAGAAAAAATCCAAGAAATTTTTTTTTTTTTTCAGTTTTTTTTCTAAGTGTCTGATCGAGAGAAGGTAAAAAGAGGTGATTTTTAGCCTCTCTCGATTTTGTAATTAGAAAAAATCCAAGAATTTTTTTTTTTTTCCGTTTTTTTTCTAAGTGTCTGATCGAGAGAAGGTAAAAAGAGGTGATTTTTAGCCTCTCTCGATTTTGTACTTAGAAAAAATCCAAAATTTTTTTTTTTTTTCCGTTTTTTTTCTAAGTGTCTGATCGAGAGAAGGTAAAAAGAGGTGATTTTTAGCCTCTCTCGATTTTGTACTTAGAAAAAATCCAAATTTTTTTTTTTTTTTTTTCCGTTTTTTTTTCTAAGTGTCTGATCGAGAGAAGGTAAAAAGAGGTGATTTTTAGCCTCTCTCGATTTTGTACTTAGAAAAAATCCAAGAAATTTTTTTTTTTTTCCGTTTTTTTTCTAAGTGTCTGATCAAGAGAAGGTAAAAAGAGGTGATTTTTAGCCTCTCTCGATTTTGTACTTAAAAAAATCCAAATTTATTATTTTTTTTTTCAGTTTTTTTTCTAAGTGTCTGATCGAGAGAAGGTAAAATGAGGTGATTTTTAGCCTCTCTCGATTTTGTAATTAGAAAAAATCCAAGAATTTTTTTTTTTTTTTCCGTTTTTTTTTTCTAAGTGTCTGATCGAGAGAAGGTAAAAAGAGGTGATTTTTAGCCTCTCTCGATTTTGTACTTAGAAAAAATCCAAATTTTTTTTTTTTTCCCGTTTTTTTTCTAAGTGTCTGATCGAGAGAAGGAAAAAGAGGTGATTTTTAGCCTCTCTCGATTTTGTACTTAGAAAAAATCCAAGAAATTTTTTTTTTTTTTCAGTTTTTTTTCTAAGTGTCTGATCGAGAGAAGGTAAAAAGAGGTGATTTTTAGCCTCTCTCGATTTTGTAATTAGAAAAAATCCAAGAAATTTTTTTTTTTTCCGTTTTTTTTCTAAGTGTCTGATCGAGAGAAGGTAAAAAGAGGTGATTTTTAGCCTCTCTCGATTTTGTACTTAGAAAAAATCCAAATTTTTTTTTTTTTTTTTCAGTTTTTTTTCTAAGTGTCTGATCGAGAGAAGGTAAAATGAGGTGATTTTTAGCCTCTCTCGATTTTGTACTTAGAAAAAATCCAAGAAATTTTTTTTTTTTTCCGTTTTTTTTCTAAGTGTCTGATCGAGAGAAGGTAAAAAGAGGTGATTTTTAGCCTCTCTCGATTTGTACTTAGAAAAAATCAAGAAATTTTTTTTTTTTTTCCGTTTTTTTTCTAAGTGTCTGATCGAGAGAAGGTAAAAAGAGGTGATTTTTAGCCTCTCTCGATTTTGTACTAAGAAAAAATCCAAAAAATTTTATTTTTTTTTCAGTTTTTTTTCTAAGTGTCTGATCGAGAGAAGGTAAAAAGAGGTGATTTTTAGCCTCTCTCGATTTTTGTACTTAGAAAAAATCCAAATTTTTTTTTTTTTTTTTTTTCTGTTTTTTTTCTAAGTGTCTGATCGAGAGAAGGTAAAAAGAGGTGATTTTTAGCCTCTCTCGATTTTGTACTTAGAAAAAATCCAAATATTTTTTTTTTTTTTTCCGTTTTTTTTTCTAATTGTCTGATCGAGAGAAGGTAAAAAGAGGTGATTTTTAGCCTCTCTCGATTTTGTACTTAGAAAAAATCACTTTTTTTTTTTTTCTCCCGTTTTTTTTCTAAGTGTCTGATCGAGAGAAGGTAAAATGAGGTGATTTTTAGCCTCTCTCGATTTTGTACTTAGAAAAAATCCAAGAATTTTTTTTTTTTTTTTCCGTTTTTTTTCTAAGTGTCTGATCGAGAGAAGGTAAAAAGAGGTGATTTTTAGCCTCTCTCGATTTTGTACTTAGAAAAAATCCAAGAATTTTTATTTTTTTTTCCGTTTTTTTTCTAAGTGTCTGATCGAGAGTAGGTAAAAAGAGGTGATTTTTAGCCTCTCTCGATTTTGTACTTAGAAAAAATCCAAGAATTTTTTTTTTTTTTCCGTTTTTTTTCTAAGTGTCTGATCGAGAGAAGGTAAAAAGAGGTGATTTTTAGCCTCTCTCGATTTTGTACTTAGAAAAAATCCAAATTTATTATTTTTTTTTCAGTTTTTTTTCTAAGTGTCTGATCGAGAGAAGGTAAAAAGAGGTGATTTTTAGCCTCTCTCGATTTTGTACTTAGAAAAAATCCAAATATATATTTTTTTTTTCAGTTTTTTTTCTAATTGTCTGATCGAGAGAAGGTAAAAAGAGGTGATTTTTAGCCTCTCTCGATTTTGTACTTAGAAAAAATCACTTTTTTTTTTTTTTTTTTTCCCGTTTTTTTTCTAAGTGTCTGATCGAGAGAAGGTAAAATTGAGGTGATTTTTAGCCTCTCTCGATTTGTACTTAGAAAAAATCCAAGAATTTTTTTTTTCTTTCCGTTTTTTTTCTAAGTGTCTGATCGAGAGAAGGTAAAAAGAGGTGATTTTTAGCCTCTCTCGATTTTGTACTTAGAAAAAATCCAAATTCTTTTTTTTTTTTTTTCCGTTTTTTTTTCTAAGTGTCTGATCGAGAGAAGGTAAAAAGAGGTGATTTTTAGCCTCTCTCGATTTTGTACTTAGAAAAAATCCAAATTTTTTTTTTTTTTTTCAGTTTTTTTTCTAAGTGTCTGATCGAGAGAAGGTAAAATGAGGTGATTTTTAGCCTCTCTCGATTTTGTACTTAGAAAAAATCCAAGAAATTTTATTTTTTTTCCGTTTTTTTTTCTAAGTGTCTGATCGAGAGAAGGTAAAAAGAGGTGATTTTTAGCCTCTCTCGATTTTGTACTTAGAAAAAATCCAAGAATTTTTTTTTTTTTTTCCGTTTTTTTTCTAAGTGTCTGATCGAGAGAAGGTAAAAAGAGGTGATTTTTAGCCTCTCTCGATTTTGTACTTAGAAAAAATCCAAGAATTTTTTTTTTTTTTCCGTTTTTTTTCTAAGTGTCTGATCGAGAGAAGGTAAAAAGAGGTGATTTTTAGCCTCTCTCGATTTTGTACTTAGAAAAAATCCAAGAATTTTTATTTTTTTTTTCCGTTTTTTTTTCTAAGTGTCTGATCGAGAGTAGGTAAAAAGAGGTGATTTTTAGCCTCTCTCGATTTTGTACTTAGAAAAAATCCAAGAATTTTTTTTTTTTTTCCGTTTTTTTTCTAAGTGTCTGATCGAGAAAAGGTAAAAAGAGGTGATTTTTAGCCTCTCTCGATTTTGTACTTAGAAAAAATTCCAAATTTATTTTTTTTTTTTTCAGTTTTTTTTCTAAGTGTCTGATCGAGAGAAGGTAAAAAGAGGTGATTTTTAGCCTCTCTCGATTTTGTACTTAGAAAAAATCCAAATATATATATATTTTTTCCGTTTTTTTTCTAATTGTCTGATCGAGAGAAGGTAAAAAGAGGTGATTTTTAGCCTCTCTCGATTTTGTACTTAGAAAAAATCACTTTTTTTTTTTTTTTTTTTCCCGTTTTTTTTCTAAGTGTCTGATCGAGAGAAGGTAAAATGAGGTGATTTTTAGCCTCTCTCGATTTTGTACTTAGAAAAAATCCAAGAAATTTTTTTTTTCTTTCCGTTTTTTTTCTAAGTGTCTGATCGAGAGAAGGTAAAAAGAGGTGATTTTTAGCCTCTCTCGATTTTGTACTTAGAAAAAATCCAAATTCTTTTTTTTTTTTTTCCGTTTTTTTTCTAAGTGTCTGATCGAGAGAAGGTAAAAAGAGGTGATTTTTAGCCTCTCTCGATTTTGTACTTAGAAAAAATCCAAATTTTTTTTTTTTTTTTTTTCCGTTTTTTTTTCTAAGTGTCTGATCGAGAGAAGGTAAAAAGAGGTGATTTTTAGCCTCTCTCGATTTTGTACTTAGAAAAAATCCAAGAAATTTTTTTTTTTTTCCGTTTTTTTTTCTAAGTGTCTGATCAAGAGAAGGTAAAAAGAGGTGATTTTTAGCCTCTCTCGATTTTGTACTTAAAAAAATCCAAATTTATTATTTTTTTTTTCAGTTTTTTTTTTCTAAGTGTCTGATCGAGAGAAGGTAAAATGAGGTGATTTTTAGCCTCTCTCGATTTTGTAATTAGAAAAAATCCAAGAATTTTTTTTTTTTTCCGTTTTTTTTCTAAGTGTCTGATCGAGAGAAGGTAAAAAGAGGTGATTTTTAGCCTCTCTCGATTTTGTACTTAGAAAAAATCCAAATTTTTTTTTTTTCCCGTTTTTTTTCTAAGTGTCTGATCGAGAGAAGGAAAAAGAGGTGATTTTTAGCCTCTCTCGATTTTGTACTTAGAAAAAATCCAAGAAATTTTTTTTTTTTTTTCAGTTTTTTTTCTAAGTGTCTGATCGAGAGAAGGTAAAAAGAGGTGATTTTAGCCTCTCTCGATTTTGTAATTAGAAAAAATCCAAGAATTTTTTTTTTTTTCCGTTTTTTTTCTAAGTGTCTGATCGAGAGAAGGTAAAAAGAGGTGATTTTTAGCCTCTCTCGATTTGTACTTAGAAAAAATCCAAAATTTTTTTTTTTTTTTCCGTTTTTTTTTCTAAGTGTCTGATCGAGAGAAGGTAAAAGAGGTGATTTTTAGCCTCTCTCGATTTTGTACTTAGAAAAAATCCAAATTTTTTTTTTTTTTTTTTTCCGTTTTTTTTTCTAAGTGTCTGATCGATGAGAAGGTAAAAAGAGGTGATTTTTAGCCTCTCTCGATTTTGTACTTAGAAAAAATCCAAGAAATTTTTTTTTTTTTCCGTTTTTTTTCTAAGTGTCTGATCAAGAGAAGGTAAAAAGAGGTGATTTTTAGCCTCTCTCGATTTTGTACTTAAAAAATCCAAATTTATTATTTTTTTTTTTCAGTTTTTTTTCTAAGTGTCTGAACGAGAGAAGGTAAAATGAGGTGATTTTTAGCCTCTCTCGATTTTTGTAATTAGAAAAAATCCAAGAATTTTTTTTTTTTTTTCCGTTTTTTTTCTAAGTGTCTGATCGAGAGAAGGTAAAAAGAGGTGATTTTTAGCCTCTCTCGATTTTGTACTTAGAAAAAAATCCAAGAAATTTTTTTTTTTTCCGTTTTTTTTCTAAGTGTCTGATCGAGAGAAGGTAAAAAAGAGGTGATTTTTAGCCTCTCTCGATTTTTGTACTTAGAAAAAATCCAAAATTTTTTTTTTTTTTCAGTTTTTTTTCTAAGTGTCTGATCGAGAGAAGGTAAAATGAGGTGATTTTTAGCCTCTCTCGATTTTGTACTTAGAAAAAATCCAAGAAATTTTTTTTTTTTTCCGTTTTTTTTCTAAGTGTCTTGATCGAGAGAAGGTAATAAAGAGGTGATTTTTAGCCTCTCTCGATTTTGTACTTAGAAAAAATCCAAGAAATTTTTTTTTTTTTCCGTTTTTTTTCTAAGTGTCTGATCGAGAGAAGGTAAAAAGAGGTGATTTTTAGCCTCTCTCGATTTTGTACTAAGAAAAAATCCAAAAAATTTTATTTTTTTTTCAGTTTTTTTTCTAAGTGTCTGATCGAGAGAAGGTAAAAAGAGGTGATTTTTAGCCTCTCTCGATTTTGTACTTAGAAAAAATCCAAATTTTTTTTTTTTTTTTTCTGTTTTTTTTCTAAGTGTCTGATCGAGAGAAGGTAAAAAGAGGTGATTTTTAGCCTCTCTCGATTTTGTACTTAGAAAAAATCCAAATATTTTTTTTTTTTTTTCCGTTTTTTTTCTAATTGTCTGATCGAGAGAAGGTAAAAAGAGGTGATTTTTAGCCTCTCTCGATTTTGTACTTAGAAAAAATCACTTTTTTTTTTTTTTTTCTCCCGTTTTTTTTCTAAGTGTCTGATCGAGAGAAGGTAAAATGAGGTGATTTTTAGCCTCTCTCGATTTTGTACTTAGAAAAAATCCAAGAATTTTTTTTTTTTTTTCCGTTTTTTTTCTAAGTGTCTGATCGAGAGAAGGTAAAAAGAGGTGATTTTTAGCCTCTCTCGATTTTGTACTTAGAAAAAATCCAAGAATTTTTATTTTTTTTTCCGTTTTTTTTCTAAGTGTCTGATCGAGAGTAGGTAAAAAGAGGTGATTTTTAGCCTCTCTCGATTTTGTACTTAGAAAAAATCCAAGAATTTTTTTTTTTTTTTCCGTTTTTTTTCTAAGTGTCTGATCGAGAGAAGGTAAAAAGAGGTGATTTTTAGCCTCTCTCGATTTTGTACTTAGAAAAAATCCAAATTTATTATTTTTTTTTTTCAGTTTTTTTTCTAAGTGTCTGATCGAGAGAAGGTAAAAAGAGGTGATTTTTTAGCCTCTCTCGATTTTGTACTTAGAAAAAATCCAAATATATATTTTTTTTTTCAGTTTTTTTTCTAATTGTCTGATCGAGAGAAGGTAAAAAGAGGTGATTTTTAGCCTCTCTCGATTTTGTACTTAGAAAAAATCACTTTTTTTTTTTTTTTTTTTCCCGTTTTTTTTCTAAGTGTCTGATCGAGAGAAGGTAAAATGAGGTGATTTTTAGCCTCTCTCGATTTTTGTTACTTAGAAAAAATCCAAGAAATTTTTTTTTTCTTTCCGTTTTTTTTCTAAGTGTCTGATCGAGAGAAGGTAAAAAGAGGTGATTTTTAGCCTCTCTCGATTTTGTACTTAGAAAAAATCCAAATTCTTTTTTTTTTTTTTCCGTTTTTTTTCTAAGTGTCTGATCGAGAGAAGGTAAAAAGAGGTGATTTTTAGCCTCTCTCGATTTTGTACTTAGAAAAAATCCAAATTTTTTTTTTTTTTTTTCAGTTTTTTTTCTAAGTGTCTGATCGAGAGAAGGTAAAATGAGGTGATTTTTAGCCTCTCTCGATTTTGTACTTAGAAAAAAATCCAAGAAATTTTATTTTTTTTCCGTTTTTTTTCTAAGTGTCTGATCGAGAGAAGGTAAAAAGAGGTGATTTTTAGCCTCTCTCGATTTTGTACTTAGAAAAAATCCAAGAATTTTTTTTTTTTTTTCCGTTTTTTTTCTAAGTGTCTGATCGAGAGAAGGTAAAAAGAGGTGATTTTTAGCCTCTCTCGATTTTGTACTTAGAAAAAATCAAGAATTTTTTTTTTTTTCCGTTTTTTTTCTAAAGTGTCTGATCAAGAGAGGTAAAAATGAGGTGATTTTTAGCCTCTCTCGATTTTGTACTTAGAAAAAATCCAAGAATTTTATTTTTTTTTTCCGTTTTTTTTCTAAGTGTCTGATCGAGAGTAGGTAAAAAGAGGTGATTTTTAGCCTCTCTCGATTTTGTACTTAGAAAAAATCCAATAATTTTTTTTTTTTTCCGTTTTTTTTCTAAGTGTCTGATCGAGAGAAGGTAAAAAGAGGTGATTTTTAGCCTCTCTCGATTTTGTACTTAGAAAAAATCCAAATTTATTTTTTTTTTTTTCAGTTTTTTTTCTAAGTGTTCTGATCGAGAGAAGGTAAAAAGAGGTGATTTTTAGCCTCTCTCGATTTTGTACTTAGAAAAAATCCAAATATATATATATTTTTTCCGTTTTTTTTCTAATTGTCTGATCGAGAGAAGGTAAAAAGAGGTGATTTTTAGCCTCTCTCGATTTTGTACTTAGAAAAAATCACTTTTTTTTTTTTTTTTTCCCGTTTTTTTTCTAAGTGTCTGATCGAGAGAAGGTAAAATGAGGTGATTTTTAGCCTCTCTCGATTTTGTACTTAGAAAAAATCCAAGAAATTTTTTTTTTCTTTCCGTTTTTTTTCTAAGTGTCTGATCGAGAGAAGGTAAAAAGAGGTGATTTTTAGCCTCTCTCGATTTTGTACTTAGAAAAAATCCAAATTCTTTTTTTTTTTTTTCCGTTTTTTTTCTAAGTGTCTGATCGAGAGAAGGTAAAAAGAGGTGATTTTTAGCCTCTCTCGATTTTGTACTTAGAAAAAATCCAAATTTTTTTTTTTTTTTCAGTTTTTTTTCTAAGTGTCTGATCGAGAGAAGGTAAAATGAGGTGATTTTTAGCCTCTCTCGATTTTGTACTTAGAAAAAATCCAAGAAATTTTATTTTTTTTCCGTTTTTTTTCTAAGTGTCTGATCGAGAGAAGGTAAAAAGAGGTGATTTTTAGCCTTTCTCGATTTTGTACTTAGAAAAAATCCAAGAATTTTTTTTTTTTTTTCCGTTTTTTTTCTAAGTGTCTGATCGAGAGAAGGTAAAAAGAGGTGATTTTTAGCCTCTCTCGATTTTGTACTTAGAAAAAATCCAAGAAATTTTTTTTTTTTTCCGTTTTTTTTCTAAGTGTCTGATCAAGAGAAGGTAAAAAGAGGTGATTTTTAGCCTCTCTCGATTTTGTACTTAAAAAAATCCAAATTTATTATTTTTTTTTTCAGTTTTTTTTTAAGTGTCTGATCGAGAGAAGGTAAAATGAGGTGATTTTTAGCCTCTCTCGCTTTTGTAATTAGAAAAAATCCAAGAATTTTTTTTTTTTTTCCGTTTTTTTTTCTAAGTGTCTGATCGAGAGAAGGTAAAAAGAGGTGATTTTTAGCCTCTCTCGATTTTGTACTTAGAAAAAATCCAAGAATTTTTTTTTTTTTTCCCGTTTTTTTTGTAAGTGTCTGATCGAGAGAAGGAAAAAGAGGTGATTTTTAGCCTCTCTCGATTTTGTACTTAGAAAAAATCCAAGAAATTTTTTTTTTTTTCAGTTTTTTTTCTAAGTGTCTGATCGAGAGAAGGTAAAAAGAGGTGATTTTTAGCCTCTCTCGATTTTGTAATTAGAAAAAATCCAAGAAATTTTTTTTTTTTCCGTTTTTTTTTCTAAGTGTCTGATCGAGAGAAGGTAAAAAGAGGTGATTTTTAGCCTCTCTCGATTTTGTACTTAGAAAAAATCCAAAATTTTTTTTTTTTTTTCAGTTTTTTTTCTAAGTGTCTGACCGAGAGAAGGTAAAATGAGGTGATTTTTAGCCTCTCTCGATTTTGTACTTAGAAAAAATCCAAGAAATTTTTTTTTTTTCCGTTTTTTTTCTAAGTGTCTGATCGAGAGAAGGTAAAAAGAGGTGATTTTTAGCCTCTCTCGATTTTGTACTTAGAAAAAATCCAAGAATTTTTTTTTTTTTTCCGTTTTTTTTCTAAGTGTCTGATCGAGAGAAGGTAAAAAGAGGTGATTTTTAGCCTCTCTCGATTTTGTACTAAGAAAAAATCCAAAAAATTTTATTTTTTTTTCAGTTTTTTTTCTAAGTGTCTGATCGAGAGAAGGAAAAAGAGGTGATTTTTAGCCTCTCTCGATTTTGTACTTAGAAAAAATCCAAGAAATTTTTTTTTTTTTTCAGTTTTTTTTCTAAGTGTCTGATCGAGAGAAGGTAAAAAGAGGTGATTTTTAGCCTCTCTCAATTTTGTACTTAGAAAAAATCCAAGAATTTTTATTTTTTTTTCCGTTTTTTTTCTAAGTGTCTGATCGAGAGTAGGTAAAAAGAGGTGATTTTTAGCCTCTCTCGATTTTGTACTTAGAAAAAATCCAAGAATTTTTTTTTTTTTCCGTTTTTTTTCTAAGTGTCTGATCGAGAGAAGGTAAAAAGAGGTGATTTTTAGCCTCTCTCGATTTTGTACTTACAAAAAATCCAAATTTTTTATTTTTTTTTTCCGTTTTTTTTCTAAGTGTCTGATCGAGAGAAGGTAAAAAGAGGTGATTTTTAGCCTCTCTCGATTTTGTACTTAGAAAAAATCCAAATATTTTTTTTTTTTTCCGTTTTTTTTCTAATTGTCTGATCGAGAGAAGGTAAAAAGAGGTGATTTTTAGCCTCTCTCGATTTTGTACTTAGAAAAAATCCAAAATTTTTTTTTTTTTTTCAGTTTTTTTTCTAAGTGTCTGACCGAGAGAAGGTAAAATGAGGTGATTTTTAGCCTCTCTCGATTTTGTACTTAGAAAAAATCCAAGAAATGTTTTTTTTTTCCGTTTTTTTTCTAAGTGTCTGATCGAGAGAAGGTAAAAAGAGGTGATTTTTAGCCTCTCTCGATTTTGTACTTAGAAAAAATCCAAGAATTTTTTTTTTTTTTCCGTTTTTTTTCTAAGTGTCTGATCGAGAGAAGGTAAAAAGAGGTGATTTTTAGCCTCTCTCGATTTTGTACTAAGAAAAAATCCCAAAAATTTTATTTTTTTTTCAGTTTTTTTTCTAAGTGTCTGATCGAGAGAAGGAAAAAGAGGTGATTTTTAGCCTCTCTCGATTTTGTACTTAGAAAAAATCCAAGAAATTTTTTTTTTTTTTCAGTTTTTTTTCTAAGTGTCTGATCGAGAGAAGGTAAAAAGAGGTGATTTTTAGCCTCTCTCGATTTTGTACTTACAAAAAATCCAAATTTTTTATTTTTTTTTTCCGTTTTTTTTCTAAGTGTCTGATCGAGAGAAGGTAAAAAGAGGTGATTTTTAGCCTCTCTCGATTTTGTACTTAGAAAAAATCCAAATATTTTTTTTTTTTTCCGTTTTTTTTCTAATTGTCTGATCGAGAGAAGGTAAAAAGAGGTGATTTTTAGCCTCTCTCGATTTTGTACTTAGAAAAAATCCAAGAAATTTTTTTTTTCTTTCCGTTTTTTTTTCTAAGTGTCTGATCGAGAGAAGGTAAAAAGAGGTGATTTTTAGCCTCTCTCGATTTTGTACTTAGAAAAAATCCAAATTCTTTTTTTTTTTTTTCCGTTTTTTTTCTAAGTGTCTGATCGAGAGAAGGTAAAAAGAGGTGATTTTTAGCCTCTCTCGATTTTGTACTTAGAAAAAATCCAAATTTTTTTTTTTTTTTTCAGTTTTTTTTCTAAGTGTCTGATCGAGAGAAGGTAAAAAGAGGTGATTTTTAGCCTCTCTCTATTTTGTACTTAGAAAAAATCCAAGAATTTTTATTTTTTTTTCCGTTTTTTTTCTAATTGTCTGATCGAGAGTAGGTAAAAAGAGGTGATTTTTAGCCTCTCTCGATTTTGTACTTAGAAAAAATCCAAGAAATTTTTTTTTTTTTCCGTTTTTTTTCTAAGTGTCTGATCGAGAGAAGGTAAAATGAGGTGATTTTTAGCCTCTCTCGATTTTGTACTTAGAAAAAATCCAAGAATTTTTTTTTTTTTTCCGTTTTTTTTCTAAGTGTCTGATCGAGAGAAGGTAAAAAGAGGTGATTTTTAGCCTCTCTCGATTTTGTACTTAGAAAAAATCCAAAATTTTTTATTTTTTTTCAGTTTTTTTTCTAAGTGTCTGACCGAGAGAAGGTAAAATGAGGTGATTTTTAGCCTCTCTCGATTTTGTACTTAGAAAAAATCCAAGAAATTTTTTTTTTTTCCGTTTTTTTTCTAAGTGTCTGATCGAGAGAAGGTAAAAAGAGGTGATTTTTAGCCTCTCTCGATTTTGTACTTAGAAAAAATCCAAGAATTTTTTTTTTTTTTCCGTTTTTTTTCTAAGTGTCTGATCGAGAGAAGGTAAAAAGAGGTGATTTTTAGCCTCTCTCGATTTTGTACTAAGAAAAAATCCCAAAAATTTTATTTTTTTTTCAGTTTTTTTTCTAAGTGTCTGATCGAGAGAAGGAAAAAGAGGTGATTTTTAGCCTCTCTCGATTTTGTACTTAGAAAAAATCCAAGAAATTTTTTTTTTTTTTCAGTTTTTTTTCTAAGTGTCTGATCGAGAGAAGGTAAAAAGAGGTGATTTTTAGCCTCTCTCAATTTTGTACTTAGAAAAAATCCAAGAATTTTTATTTTTTTTTCCGTTTTTTTTCTAAGTGTCTGATCGAGAGTAGGTAAAAAGAGGTGATTTTTAGCCTCTCTCGATTTTGTACTTAGAAAAAATCCAAGAATTTTTTTTTTTTTTCCGTTTTTTTTCTAAGTGTCTGATCGAGAGAAGGTAAAAAGAGGTGATTTTTAGCCTCTCTCGATTTTGTACTTAGAAAAAATCCAAATTTTTTATTTTTTTTTTCCGTTTTTTTTCTAAGTGTCTGATCGAGAGAAGGTAAAAAGAGGTGATTTTTAGCCTCTCTCGATTTTGTACTTAGAAAAAATCCAAATATTTTTTTTTTTTTCCGTTTTTTTTCTAATTGTCTGATCGAGAGAAGGTAAAAAGAGGTGATTTTTAGCCTCTCTCGATTTTGTACTTAGAAAAAATCCAAGAAATTTTTTTTTTCTTTCCGTTTTTTTTTCTAAGTGTCTGATCGAGAGAAGGTAAAAAGAGGTGATTTTTAGCCTCTCTCGATTTTGTACTTAGAAAAAATCCAAATTCTTTTTTTTTTTTTTCCGTTTTTTTTCTAAGTGTCTGATCGAGAGAAGGTAAAAAGAGGTGATTTTTAGCCTCTCTCGATTTTGTACTTAGAAAAAATCCAAATTTTTTTTTTTTTTTTCAGTTTTTTTTCTAAGTGTCTGATCGAGAGAAGGTAAAAAGAGGTGATTTTTAGCCTCTCTCGATTTTGTACTTAGAAAAAATCCAAGAATTTTTATTTTTTTTTCCGTTTTTTTTCTAATTGTCTGATCGAGAGTAGGTAAAAAGAGGTGATTTTTAGCCTCTCTCGATTTTGTACTTAGAAAAAATCCAAGAAATTTTTTTTTTTTTCCGTTTTTTTTCTAAGTGTCTGATCGAGAGAAGGTAAAATGAGGTGATTTTTAGCCTCTCTCGATTTTGTACTTAGAAAAAATCCAAGAATTTTTTTTTTTTTTCCGTTTTTTTTCTAAGTGTCTGATCGAGAGAAGGTAAAAAGAGGTGATTTTTAGCCTCTCTCGATTTTGTACTTAGAAAAAATCCAAGAATTTTTATTTTTTTTTCCGTTTTTTTTCTAAGTGTCTGATCGAGAGTAGGTAAAAAGAGGTGATTTTTAGCCTCTCTCGATTTTGTACTTAGAAAAAATCCAAGAATTTTTTTTTTTTTTCCGTTTTTTTTCTAAGTGTCTGATCGAGAAAAGGTAAAAAGAGGTGATTTTTAGCCTCTCTCGATTTTGTACTTAGAAAAAATTCCAAATTTATTTTTTTTTTTTTCAGTTTTTTTTCTAAGTGTCTGATCGAGAGAAGGTAAAAAGAGGTGATTTTTAGCCTCTCTCGATTTTGTACTTAGAAAAAATCCAAATATATATATTTTTTTTCCGTTTTTTTTCTAATTGTCTGATCGAGAGAAGGTAAAAAGAGGTGATTTTTAGCCTCTCTCGATTTTGTACTTAGAAAAAATCACTTTTTTTTTTTTTTTTTCCCGTTTTTTTTCTAAGTGTCTGATCGAGAGAAGGTAAAATGAGGTGATTTTTAGCCTCTCTCGATTTTGTACTTAGAAAAAATCCAAGAAATTTTTTTTTTCTTTCCGTTTTTTTTCTAAGTGTCTGATCGAGAGAAGGTAAAAAGAGGTGATTTTTAGCCTCTCTCGATTTTGTACTTAGAAAAAATCCAAATTCTTTTTTTTTTTTTTCCGTTTTTTTTCTAAGTGTCTGATCGAGAGAAGGTAAAAAGAGGTGATTTTTAGCCTCTCTCGATTTTGTACTTAGAAAAAATCCAAATTTTTTTTTTTTTTTTCAGTTTTTTTTCTAAGTGTCTGATCGAGAGAAGGTAAAATGAGGTGATTTTTAGCCTCTCTCGATTTTGTACTTAGAAAAAATCCAAGAAATTTTATTTTTTTTCCGTTTTTTTTCTAAGTGTCTGATCGAGAGAAGGTAAAAAGAGGTGATTTTTAGCCTCTCTCGATTTTGTACTTAGAAAAAATCCAAGAATTTTTTTTTTTTTTTCCGTTTTTTTTCTAAGTGTCTGATCGAGAGAAGGTAAAAAGAGGTGATTTTTAGCCTCTCTCGATTTTGTACTTAGAAAAAATCCAAGAATTTTTTTTTTTTTTCCGTTTTTTTTCTAAGTGTCTGATCAAGAGAAGGTAAAAAGAGGTGATTTTTAGCCTCTCTCGATTTTGTACTTAAAAAAATCCAAATTTATTATTTTTTTTTTCAGTTTTTTTTCTAAGTGTCTGATCGAGAGAAGGTAAAATGAGGTGATTTTTAGCCTCTCTCGCTTTTGTAATTAGAAAAAATCCAAGAATTTTTTTTTTTTTTCCGTTTTTTTTCTAAGTGTCTGATCGAGAGAAGGTAAAAAGAGGTCATTTTTAGCCTCTCTCGATTTTGTACTTAGAAAAAATCCAAGAATTTTTTTTTTTTTCCCGTTTTTTTTCTAAGTGTCTGATCGAGAGAAGGAAAAAGAGGTGATTTTTAGCCTCTCTCGATTTTGTACTTAGAAAAAATCCAAGAAATTTTTTTTTTTTTCAGTTTTTTTTCTAAGTGTCTGATCGAGAGAAGGTAAAAAGAGGTGATTTTTAGCCTCTCTCGATTTTGTAATTAGAAAAAATCCAAGAAATTTTTTTTTTTTCCGTTTTTTTTCTAAGTGTCTGATCGAGAGAAGGTAAAAAGAGGTGATTTTTAGCCTCTCTCGATTTTGTACTTAGAAAAAATCCAAAATTTTTTTTTTTTTTTCAGTTTTTTTTCTAAGTGTCTGATCGAGAGAAGGTAAAATGAGGTGATTTTTAGCCTCTCTCGATTTTGTACTTAGAAAAAATCCAAGAATTTTTTTTTTTTTTCCGTTTTTTTTCTAAGTGTCTGATCGAGAGTAGGTAAAAAGAGGTGATTTTTAGCCTCTCTCGATTTTGTACTTAGAAAAAATCCAAGAATTTTTTTTTTTTTTCCGTTTTTTTTCTAAGTGTCTGATCGAGAGAAGGTAAAAAGAGGTGATTTTTAGCCTCTCTCGATTTTGTACTTAGAAAAAATCCAAATTATTTTTTTTTTTTTTCAGTTTTTTTTCTAAGTGTCTGATCGAGAGAAGGTAAAAAGAGGTGATTTTTAGCCTCTCTCGATTTTGTACTTAGAAAAAATCCAAATATATATATTTTTTTTCCGTTTTTTTTCTAATTGTCTGATCGAGAGAAGGTAAAAAGAGGTGATTTTTAGCCTCTCTCGATTTTGTACTTAGAAAAAATCACTTTTTTTTTTCTTTTTTTTTCCCGTTTTTTTTCTAAGTGTCTGATCGAGAGAAGGTAAAATGAGGTGATTTTTAGCCTCTCTCGATTTTGTACTTAGAAAAAATCCAAGAAATTTTTTTTTTCTTTCCGTTTTTTTTCTAAGTGTCTGATCGAGAGAAGGTAAAAAGAGGTGATTTTTAGCCTCTCTCGATTTTGTACTTAGAAAAAATCCAAATTCTTTTTTTTTTTTTTTCCGTTTTTTTTCTAAGTGTCTGATCGAGAGAAGGTAAAAAGAGGTGATTTTTAGCCTCTCTCGATTTTGTACTTAGAAAAAATCCAAATTTTTTTTTTTTTTTTCAGTTTTTTTTCTAAGTGTCTGATCGAGAGAAGGTAAAATGAGGTGATTTTTAGCCTCTCTCGATTTTGTACTTAGAAAAAATCCAAGAAATTTTATTTTTTTTCCGTTTTTTTTCTAAGTGTCTGATCGAGAGAAGGTAAAAAGAGGTGATTTTTAGCCTCTCTCGATTTTGTACTTAGAAAAAATCCAAGAATTTTTTTTTTTTTTTCCGTTTTTTTTCTAAGTGTCTGATCGAGAGAAGGTAAAAAGAGGTGATTTTTAGCCTCTCTCGATTTTGTACTTAGAAAAAATCCAAGAAATTTTTTTTTTTTCCGTTTTTTTTCTAAGTGTCTGATCAAGAGAAGGTAAAAAGAGGTGATTTTTAGCCTCTCTCGATTTTGTACTTAAAAAAATCCTAATTTATTATTATTTTTTTCAGTTTTTTTTCTAAGTGTCTGATCGAGAGAAGGTAAAATGAGTTGATTTTTAGCCTCTCTCGATTTTGTAATTAGAAAAAATCCAAGAAATTTTTTTTTTTTTCCGTTTTTTTTCTAAGTGTCTGATCGAGAGAAGGTAAAAACAGGTGATTTTTAGCCTCTCTCGATTTTGTACTTGGAAAAAATCCAAGAATTTTTTTTTTTTCCCGTTTTTTTTCTAAGTGTCTGATCGAGAGAAGGTAAAAAGAGGTGATTTTTAGCCTCTCTCGATTTTGTACTTAGAAAAAATCCAAGAATTTTTTTTTTTTTTTCCGTTTTTTTTCTAAGTGTCTGATCGAGAGAAGGTAAAAAGAGGTGATTTTTAGCCTCTCTCGATTTTGTACTTAGAAAAAATCCAATTTTTTTTTTTTTTTTTAAGTTTTTTTTCTAAGTGTCTGATCGAGAGAAGGTAAAAAGAGGTGATTTTTAGCCTCTCTCGATTTTGTACTTAGAAAAAATCCAAATTTTTTTTTTTTTTTTTCCGTTTTTTTTCTAAATGTCTGATCGAGAGGGGGTAAAATGAGGTGATTTTTAGCCTCACTCGATTTTGTACTTAGAAAAAATCCAATTTTATTTATTTTTTTTTCCGTTTTTTTTCTAAGTGTCTGATCGAGAGAAGGAAAAGAGGTCATTTTTAGCCTCTCTCGATTTTGTACTTAGAAAAAATCCAATTTTTTTTTTTTTTTTTTCCGTTTTTTTTCTAAGTGTCTGATCGAGAGAAGGTAAAAAGAGGTGATTTTTAGCCTCTCTCGATTTTGTACTTAGAAAAAATCCAAATTTATTTTATTTTTTTTCCGTTTTTTTTCTAAGTGTCTGATCGAGAGAAGGTAAAATTAGGTGATTTTTAGCCTCTTTCGATTTTGTACTTAGAAAAAATCCAAGAATTTTTTTTTTTTTTTCCGTTTTTTTTCTAAGTGTCTGATCGAGAGAAGGTAAAAAAGAGGTGATTTTTAGCCTCTCTCGATTTTGTACTTAGAAAAAATCCAAGAATTTTTTTTTTTTTTCCGTTTTTTTTCGAAGTGTCTGATCGAGAGAAGGTAAAAAGAGGTGCTTTTTACCCTATTTCGATTTGGTACTTAGAAAAAATCCAAGAATTATTTTTTTTTTTCACGTTTTTTTTCTAAGTGTCTGATCGAGAGAAGGTAAAAAGAGGTGCTTTTTACCCTCTGTCGATTTGGTACTTAGAAAAAATCAATTTTTTTTTTTTTCTCCGTTTTTTTTCTAAGTGTCTGATCGAGAGAAGGTAAAAAGAGGTGCTTTTTACCCTCTTTCGATTTGGTACTTAGAAAAAATCCAAGAATTATTTATTTTTTTCCCGTTTTTTTTCTAAGTGTCTGATCGAGAGAAGGTAAAAAGAGGTGCTTTTTACCCTCTTTCGATTTGGTACTTAGAAAAAATCCAATAATTAAAAAAAAAAAATTCTCCGTTTTTTTTCCAAGTGTCTGATCGAGAGAAGGTAAAAAGAGGTGCTTTTTACCCTCTGTCGATTTGGTACTTAGAAAAAATCCAATATTTTTTTTTTTCTCCGTTTTTTTTCTAAGTGTCTGATCGAGAGAAGGTAAAAAGAGGTTATTTTTACCCTCTGTCGATTTGGTACTTAGAAAAAAATCCAATTTTTTTTTTTTCTCCTCCGTTTTTTTTCTAAATGTCTGATCGAGAGAAGGTAAAAAGAAGTGCTTTTTACCCTCTTTCGATTTGGTACTTAGAAAAAATCCAATACTTTTTTTTTTTTTTCTCCGTTTTTTTTCTAAGTGTCTGATCGAGAGAAGGTAAAAAGAGGTGCTTTTTACCCTCTTTCGATTTGGTACTTAGAAAAAATCCAATAATTAAAAAAAAAAAATTCTCCGTTTTTTTTCCAAGTGTCTGATCGAGAGAAGGTAAAAAAGAGGTGCTTTTTACCCTCTGTCGATTTGGTACTTGGAAAAATTCCAATTTTTTTTTTTTTTTCTCCGTTTTTTTTCTAAGTGTCTGATCGAGAGAAGGTAAAAAGAGGTGCTTTTTACCCTCTTTCGATTTGGTACTTAGAAAAAATTCCAATATATATATATATATTTTTCCCGTTTTTTTTCTAAGTGTCTCATCGAGAGAAGGTAAAAAGAGGTGCTTTTTACCCTCTTTCGATTTGGTACTTAGAAAAAAATCCACTTTTTTTTTTTTTCTCCGTTTTTTTTTCTAAGTGTCTGATCGAGAGAAGGTAAAAAGAGGTGCTTTTTACCCTCTTTCGATTTGGTACTTAGAAAAAAATTCACTTTTTTTTTTTTTCTCCGTTTTTTTTCTAAGTGTCTGATCGAGAGAAGGTAAAAAAGAGGTGCTTTTTACCCTCTTTCGATTTGGTACTTAGAAAAAATCCAAGAATTATTTATTTTTTTCCCATTTTTTTTCTAAGTGTCTGATCGAGAGAAGGTAAAAAGAGGTGATTTTTAGCCTCTCTCGATTTTGTACTTAGAAAAAATCCAAAAATTTTTTTTTTTTCCAGTTTTTTTTCTTAGTGTCTGATCGAGAGAAGGTAAAAGATGTGATTTTTAGCCTCTCTCGATTTTGTACTTAGAAAAAATCCAAGAAATTTTTTTTTTTTTCCGTTTTTTTTCTAAGTGTCTGATCGAGAGAAGGTAAAAAGAGGTGATTTTTAGCCTCTCTCGATTTTGTACTTAGAAAAAATCCAAAAATTTTTTTTTTTTTTCCGTTTTTTTTTCTAAGTGTCTGATCGAGAGAAGGTAAAAAGAGGTGATTTTTAGCCTCTCTCGATTTTGTACTTAGAAAAAATCCAAGACATTTTTTTTTTTTTACGTTTTTTTTCTAAGTGTCTGATCGAGAGAAGGTAAAAAGAGGTGATTTTTAGCCTCTCTCGATTTTGTACTAAGAAAAAATCCAAAAATTTTTAATTTTTTTTCAGTTTTTTTTCTAAGTGTCTGATCGAGAGAAGGAAAAAGAGGTGATTTTTAGCCTCTCTCGATTTTGTACTTAGAAAAAATCCAAGAATTTTTTTTTTTTTTCAGTTTTTTTTCTAAGTGTCTGATCGAGAGAAGGTAAAAAGAGGTGATTTTTAGCCTCTCTCGATTTTGTACTCAGAAAAAATCCAAGAATTTTTATTTTTTTTCCCGTTTTTTTTCTAAGTGTCTGATCGAGAGTAGGTAAAAAGAGGTGATTTTTAGCCTCTCTCGATTTTGTACTTAGAAAAAATCCAAGAAATTTTTTTTTTATTCCGTTTTTTTTCTAAGTGTCTGATTGAGAGAAGGTAAAAAGAGGTGATTTTTAGCCTCTCTCGATTTTGTACTTAGAAAAAATCCAAGAAATTTTTTTTTTTTCCGTTTTTTTTCTAAGTGTCTGATCGAGAGAAGGTAAAAAGAGGTGATTTTTAGCCTCTCTCGATTTTGTACTTAGAAAAAATCCCTTTTTTTTTTTTTTTCTCCCGTTTTTTTTCTAAGTGTCTGATCGAGAGAAGGTAAAATGAGGTGATTTTTAGCCTCTCTCGATTTTGTACTTAGAAAAAATCCAAGAAATTTTTTTTTTTTCCGTTTTTTTTCTAAGTGTCTGATCGAGAGAAGGTAAAAAGAGGTGATTTTTAGCCTCTCTCGATTTTGTACTTAGAAAAAATCCAAATTTTTTTTTTTTTTTTTCTGTTTTTTTTCTAAGTGTCTGATTGAGAGAAGGTAAAAAGAGGTGATTTTTAGCCTCTCTCGATTTTGTACTTACAAAAATTCCAAATATATTTTTTTTTTTTCCGTTTTTTTTCTAATTGTCTGATCGAGAGAAGGTAAAAAGAGGTGATTTTTAGCCTCTCTCGATTTTGTACTTAGAAAAAATCACTTTTTTTTTTTTTTTCTCCCGTTTTTTTTCTAAGTGTCTGATCGAGAGAAGGTAAAATGAGGTGATTTTTAGCCTCTCTCGATTTTGTACTTAGAAAAAATCCAAGAATTTTTTTTTTTTTTTCCGTTTTTTTTCTAAGTGTCTGATCGAGAGAAGGTAAAAAGAGGTGATTTTTAGCCTCTCTCGATTTTGTACTTAGAAAAAATCCAAGAATTTTTTTTTTTTTTTCCGTTTTTTTTCTAAGTGTCTGATCGAGAGTAGGTAAAAAGAGGTGATTTTTAGCCTCTCTCGATTTTGTACTTAGAAAAAATCCAAGAATTTTTTTTTTTTTTCCGTTTTTTTTCTAAGTGTCTGATCGAGAGAAGGTAAAAAGAGGTGATTTTTAGCCTCTCTCGATTTTGTACTTAGAAAAAATCCAAATTTATTTTTTTTTTTTTCAGTTTTTTTTCTAAGTGTCTGATCGAGAGAAGGTAAAAAGAGGTGATTTTTAGCCTCTCTCGATTTTGTACTTAGAAAAAATCCAAATATATATTTTTTTTTTCCGTTTTTTTTCTAATTGTCTGATCGAGAGAAGGTAAAAAGAGGTGATTTTTAGCCTCTCTCGATTTTGTACTTAGAAAAAATCACTTTTTTTTTTTTTTTTTCCCGTTTTTTTTCTAAGTGTCTGATCAAGAGAAGGTAAAATGAGGTGATTTTTAGCCTCTCTCGATTTTGTACTTAGAAAAAATCCAAGAATTTTTTTTTTTTTTTCCGTTTTTTTTCTAAGTGTCTGATCGAGAGAAGGTAAAAAGAGGTGATTTTTAGCCTCTCTCGATTTTGTACTTAGAAAAAATCCAATAATTTTTTTTTTTTTTTCCGTTTTTTTTCTAAGTGTCTGATCGAGAGTAGGTAAATAGAGGTGATTTTTAGCCTCTCTCGATTTTGTACTTAGAAAAAATCCAAGAATTTTTTTTTTTTTTCCGTTTTTTTTCTAAGTGTCTGATCGAGAGAAGGTAAAAAGAGGTGATTTTTAGCCTCTCTCGATTTTGTACTTAGAAAAAATCCAAATTTATTTTTTTTTTTTTCAGTTTTTTTTCTAAGTGTCTGATCGAGAGAAGGTAAAAAGAGGTGATTTTTAGCCTCTCTCGATTTTGTACTTAGAAAAAATCCAAATATATATTTTTTTTTTCCGTTTTTTTTCTAATTGTCTGATCGAGAGAAGGTAAAAAGAGGTGATTTTTAGCCTCTCTCGATTTTGTACTTAGAAAAAATCACTTTTTTTTTTTTTTTTTCCCGTTTTTTTTCTAAGTGTCTGATCAAGAGAAGGTAAAATGAGGTGATTTTTAGCCTCTCTCGATTTTGTACTTAGAAAAAATCCAAAAATTTTTTTTTTCTTTCCGTTTTTTTTCTAAGTGTCTGATCGAGAGAAGGTAAAAAGAGGTGATTTTTAGCCTCTCTCGATTTTGTACTTAGAAAAAATCCAAATTCTTTTTTTTTTTTTTCCGTTTTTTTTCTAAGTGTCTGATCGAGAGAAGGTAAAAAGAGGTGATTTTTAGCCTCTCTCGATTTTGTACTTAGAAAAAATCCAAATTTTTTTTTTTTTTTTCAGTTTTTTTTCTAAGTGTCTGATCGAGAGAAGGTAAAATGAGGTGATTTTTAGCCTCTCTCGATTTTGTACTTAGAAAAAATCCAAGAAATTTTATTTTTTTTCCGTTTTTTTTCTAAGTGTCTGATCGAGAGAAGGTAAAAAGAGGTGATTTTTAGCCTCTCTCGATTTTGTACTTAGAAAAAATCCAATAATTTTTTTTTTTTTTTCCGTTTTTTTTCTAAGTGTCTGATCGAGAGAAGGTAAAAAGAGGTGATTTTTAGCCTCTCTCGATTTTGTACTTAGAAAAAATCCAAGAAATTTTTTTTTTTTTCCGTTTTTTTTCTAAGTGTCTGATCAAGAGAAGGTAAAAAGAGGTGATTTTTAGCCTCTCTCGATTTTGTACTTAAAAAAATCCAAATTTATTTTTTTTTTTTTCCGTTTTTTTTCTAAGTGTCTGATCGAGAGAAGGTAAAAAGAGGTGATTTTTAGCGTCTCTCGATTTTGTACTTAGAAAAAATCCAAGAATTTTTTTTTTTTTTCCCGTTTTTTTTCTAAGTGTCTGATCGAGAGAAGGAAAAAGAGGTGATTTTTAGCCTCTCTCGATTTTGTACTTAGAAAAAATCCAAGAAATTTTTTTTTTTTTTCAGTTTTTTTTCTAAGTGTCTGATCGAGAGAAGGTAAAAAGAGGTGATTTTTAGCCTCTCTCGATTTTGTAATTAGAAAAAATCCAAGAAATTTTTTTTTTTTCCGTTTTTTTTTCTAAGTGTCTGATCGAGAAAAGGTAAAAAGAGGTGATTTTTAGCCACTCTCGATTTTGTACTTAGAAAAAATCCAAAATTTTTTTTTTTTTTTCAGTTTTTTTTCTAAGTGTCTGATCGAGAGAAGGTAAAATGAGGTGATTTTTAGCCTCTCTCGATTTTGTACTTAGAAAAAATCCAAGAAATTTTTTTTTTTTTCCGTTTTTTTTCTAAGTGTCTGATCGAGAGAAGGTAAAAAGAGGTGATTTTTAGCCTCTCTCGATTTTGTACTTAGAAAAAATCCAAGAAATGTTTTTTTTTTCCGTTTTTTTTCTAAGTGTCTGATCGAGAGAAGGTAAAAAGAGGTGATTTTTAGCCTCTCTCGATTTTGTACTAAGAAAAAATCCAAAAAATTTTAATTTTTTTTCAGTTTTTTTTCTAAGTGTCTGATCGAGAGAAGGAAAAAGAGGTGATTTTTAGCCTCTCTCGATTTTGTACTTAGAAAAAATCCAAGAAATTTTTTTTTTTTTTCAGTTTTTTTTCTAAGTGTCTGATCGAGAGAAGGTAAAAAGAGGTGCTTTTTACCCTCTTTCGATTTGGTACTTAGAAAAAATCCAATAATTAAAAAAAAAAAATTCTCCGTTTTTTTTCCAAGTGTCTGATCGAGAGAAGGTAAAAAAGAGGTGCTTTTTACCCTCTGTCGATTTGGTACTTGGAAAAATTCCAATTTTTTTTTTTTTTTCTCCGTTTTTTTTCTAAGTGTCTGATCGAGAGAAGGTAAAAAGAGGTGCTTTTTACCCTCTTTCGATTTGGTACTTAGAAAAAATTCCAATATATATATATATATTTTTCCCGTTTTTTTTCTAAGTGTCTCATCGAGAGAAGGTAAAAAGAGGTGCTTTTTACCCTCTTTCGATTTGGTACTTAGAAAAAAATCCACTTTTTTTTTTTTTCTCCGTTTTTTTTTCTAAGTGTCTGATCGAGAGAAGGTAAAAAGAGGTGCTTTTTACCCTCTTTCGATTTGGTACTTAGAAAAAAATTCACTTTTTTTTTTTTTCTCCGTTTTTTTTCTAAGTGTCTGATCGAGAGAAGGTAAAAAAGAGGTGCTTTTTACCCTCTTTCGATTTGGTACTTAGAAAAAATCCAAGAATTATTTATTTTTTTCCCATTTTTTTTCTAAGTGTCTGATCGAGAGAAGGTAAAAAGAGGTGATTTTTAGCCTCTCTCGATTTTGTACTTAGAAAAAATCCAAAAAATTTTTTTTTTTTTCAGTTTTTTTTCTTAGTGTCTGATCGAGAGAAGGTAAAAGATGTGATTTTTAGCCTCTCTCGATTTTGTACTTAGAAAAAATCCAAGAAATTTTTTTTTTTTTCCGTTTTTTTTCTAAGTGTCTGATCGAGAGAAGGTAAAAAGAGGTGATTTTTAGCCTCTCTCGATTTTGTACTTAGAAAAAATCCAAAAATTTTTTTTTTTTTTCCGTTTTTTTTCTAAGTGTCTGATCGAGAGAAGGTAAAAAGAGGTGATTTTTAGCCTCTCTCGATTTTGTACTTAGAAAAAATCCAAGACATTTTTTTTTTTTTACGTTTTTTTTCTAAGTGTCTGATCGAGAGAAGGTAAAAAGAGGTGATTTTTAGCCTCTCTCGATTTTGTACTAAGAAAAAATCCAAAAATTTTTAATTTTTTTTCAGTTTTTTTTCTAAGTGTCTGATCGAGAGAAGGAAAAAGAGGTGATTTTTAGCCTCTCTCGATTTTGTACTTAGAAAAAATCCAAGAATTTTTTTTTTTTTTCAGTTTTTTTTCTAAGTGTCTGATCGAGAGAAGGTAAAAAGAGGTGATTTTTAGCCTCTCTCGATTTTGTACTCAGAAAAAATCCAAGAATTTTTATTTTTTTTCCCGTTTTTTTTCTAAGTGTCTGATCGAGAGTAGGTAAAAAGAGGTGATTTTTAGCCTCTCTCGATTTTGTACTTAGAAAAAATCCAAGAAATTTTTTTTTTATTCCGTTTTTTTTCTAAGTGTCTGATTGAGAGAAGGTAAAAAGAGGTGATTTTTAGCCTCTCTCGATTTTGTACTTAGAAAAAATCCAAGAAATTTTTTTTTTTTCCGTTTTTTTTCTAAGTGTCTGATCGAGAGAAGGTAAAAAGAGGTGATTTTTAGCCTCTCTCGATTTTGTACTTAGAAAAAATCCCTTTTTTTTTTTTTTTCTCCCGTTTTTTTTCTAAGTGTCTGATCGAGAGAAGGTAAAATGAGGTGATTTTTAGCCTCTCTCGATTTTGTACTTAGAAAAAATCCAAGAAATTTTTTTTTTTTCCGTTTTTTTTCTAAGTGTCTGATCGAGAGAAGGTAAAAAGAGGTGATTTTTAGCCTCTCTCGATTTTGTACTTAGAAAAAATCCAAATTTTTTTTTTTTTTTTTCTGTTTTTTTTCTAAGTGTCTGATTGAGAGAAGGTAAAAAGAGGTGATTTTTAGCCTCTCTCGATTTTGTACTTACAAAAATTCCAAATATATTTTTTTTTTTTCCGTTTTTTTTCTAATTGTCTGATCGAGAGAAGGTAAAAAGAGGTGATTTTTAGCCTCTCTCGATTTTGTACTTAGAAAAAATCACTTTTTTTTTTTTTTTCTCCCGTTTTTTTTCTAAGTGTCTGATCGAGAGAAGGTAAAATGAGGTGATTTTTAGCCTCTCTCGATTTTGTACTTAGAAAAAATCCAAGAATTTTTTTTTTTTTTTCCGTTTTTTTTCTAAGTGTCTGATCGAGAGAAGGTAAAAAGAGGTGATTTTTAGCCTCTCTCGATTTTGTACTTAGAAAAAATCCAAGAATTTTTTTTTTTTTTTCCGTTTTTTTTCTAAGTGTCTGATCGAGAGTAGGTAAAAAGAGGTGATTTTTAGCCTCTCTCGATTTTGTACTTAGAAAAAATCCAAGAATTTTTTTTTTTTTTCCGTTTTTTTTCTAAGTGTCTGATCGAGAGAAGGTAAAAAGAGGTGATTTTTAGCCTCTCTCGATTTTGTACTTAGAAAAAATCCAAATTTATTTTTTTTTTTTTCAGTTTTTTTTCTAAGTGTCTGATCGAGAGAAGGTAAAAAGAGGTGATTTTTAGCCTCTCTCGATTTTGTACTTAGAAAAAATCCAAATATATATTTTTTTTTTCCGTTTTTTTTCTAATTGTCTGATCGAGAGAAGGTAAAAAGAGGTGATTTTTAGCCTCTCTCGATTTTGTACTTAGAAAAAATCACTTTTTTTTTTTTTTTTTCCCGTTTTTTTTCTAAGTGTCTGATCAAGAGAAGGTAAAATGAGGTGATTTTTAGCCTCTCTCGATTTTGTACTTAGAAAAAATCCAAGAATTTTTTTTTTTTTTTCCGTTTTTTTTCTAAGTGTCTGATCGAGAGAAGGTAAAAAGAGGTGATTTTTAGCCTCTCTCGATTTTGTACTTAGAAAAAATCCAATAATTTTTTTTTTTTTTTCCGTTTTTTTTCTAAGTGTCTGATCGAGAGTAGGTAAATAGAGGTGATTTTTAGCCTCTCTCGATTTTGTACTTAGAAAAAATCCAAGAATTTTTTTTTTTTTTCCGTTTTTTTTCTAAGTGTCTGATCGAGAGAAGGTAAAAAGAGGTGATTTTTAGCCTCTCTCGATTTTGTACTTAGAAAAAATCCAAATTTATTTTTTTTTTTTTCAGTTTTTTTTCTAAGTGTCTGATCGAGAGAAGGTAAAAAGAGGTGATTTTTAGCCTCTCTCGATTTTGTACTTAGAAAAAATCCAAATATATATTTTTTTTTTCCGTTTTTTTTCTAATTGTCTGATCGAGAGAAGGTAAAAAGAGGTGATTTTTAGCCTCTCTCGATTTTGTACTTAGAAAAAATCACTTTTTTTTTTTTTTTTTCCCGTTTTTTTTCTAAGTGTCTGATCAAGAGAAGGTAAAATGAGGTGATTTTTAGCCTCTCTCGATTTTGTACTTAGAAAAAATCCAAAAATTTTTTTTTTCTTTCCGTTTTTTTTCTAAGTGTCTGATCGAGAGAAGGTAAAAAGAGGTGATTTTTAGCCTCTCTCGATTTTGTACTTAGAAAAAATCCAAATTCTTTTTTTTTTTTTTCCGTTTTTTTTCTAAGTGTCTGATCGAGAGAAGGTAAAAAGAGGTGATTTTTAGCCTCTCTCGATTTTGTACTTAGAAAAAATCCAAATTTTTTTTTTTTTTTTCAGTTTTTTTTCTAAGTGTCTGATCGAGAGAAGGTAAAATGAGGTGATTTTTAGCCTCTCTCGATTTTGTACTTAGAAAAAATCCAAGAAATTTTATTTTTTTTCCGTTTTTTTTCTAAGTGTCTGATCGAGAGAAGGTAAAAAGAGGTGATTTTTAGCCTCTCTCGATTTTGTACTTAGAAAAAATCCAATAATTTTTTTTTTTTTTTCCGTTTTTTTTCTAAGTGTCTGATCGAGAGAAGGTAAAAAGAGGTGATTTTTAGCCTCTCTCGATTTTGTACTTAGAAAAAATCCAAGAAATTTTTTTTTTTTTCCGTTTTTTTTCTAAGTGTCTGATCAAGAGAAGGTAAAAAGAGGTGATTTTTAGCCTCTCTCGATTTTGTACTTAAAAAAATCCAAATTTATTTTTTTTTTTTTCCGTTTTTTTTCTAAGTGTCTGATCGAGAGAAGGTAAAAAGAGGTGATTTTTAGCGTCTCTCGATTTTGTACTTAGAAAAAATCCAAGAATTTTTTTTTTTTTTCCCGTTTTTTTTCTAAGTGTCTGATCGAGAGAAGGAAAAAGAGGTGATTTTTAGCCTCTCTCGATTTTGTACTTAGAAAAAATCCAAGAAATTTTTTTTTTTTTTCAGTTTTTTTTCTAAGTGTCTGATCGAGAGAAGGTAAAAAGAGGTGATTTTTAGCCTCTCTCGATTTTGTAATTAGAAAAAATCCAAGAAATTTTTTTTTTTTCCGTTTTTTTTTCTAAGTGTCTGATCGAGAAAAGGTAAAAAGAGGTGATTTTTAGCCACTCTCGATTTTGTACTTAGAAAAAATCCAAAATTTTTTTTTTTTTTTCAGTTTTTTTTCTAAGTGTCTGATCGAGAGAAGGTAAAATGAGGTGATTTTTAGCCTCTCTCGATTTTGTACTTAGAAAAAATCCAAGAAATTTTTTTTTTTTTCCGTTTTTTTTCTAAGTGTCTGATCGAGAGAAGGTAAAAAGAGGTGATTTTTAGCCTCTCTCGATTTTGTACTTAGAAAAAATCCAAGAAATGTTTTTTTTTTCCGTTTTTTTTCTAAGTGTCTGATCGAGAGAAGGTAAAAAGAGGTGATTTTTAGCCTCTCTCGATTTTGTACTAAGAAAAAATCCAAAAAATTTTAATTTTTTTTCAGTTTTTTTTCTAAGTGTCTGATCGAGAGAAGGAAAAAGAGGTGATTTTTAGCCTCTCTCGATTTTGTACTTAGAAAAAATCCAAGAAATTTTTTTTTTTTTTCAGTTTTTTTTCTAAGTGTCTGATCGAGAGAAGGTAAAAAGAGGTGATTTTTAGCCTCTCTCGATTTTGTACTTAGAAAAAATCCAAGAATTTTAATTTTTTTTTCCGTTTTTTTTCTAAGTGTCTGATCGAGAGTAGGTAAAAAGAGGTGATTTTTAGCCTCTCTCGATTTTGTACTTAGAAAAAATCCAAGAAATTATTTTTTTTTTCCGTTTTTTTTCTAAGTGTCTGATCGAGAGAAGGTAAAAAGAGGTGATTTTCAGCCTCTCTCGATTTTGTACTTAGAAAAAATCCAAATTTTTTTTTTTTTTTTTCAGTTTTTTTTCTAAGTGTCTGATCGAGAGAAGGTAAAAAGAGGTGATTTTTAGCCTCTCTCGATTTTGTACTTAGAAAAAATCCAAATATTTTTTTTTTTTCCGTTTTTTTTCTAATTGTCTGATCGAGAGAAGGTAAAAAGAGGTGATTTTTAGCCTCTCTCGATTTTGTACTTAGAAAAAATCCAAGAAATTTTTTTTTTCTTTCCGTTTTTTTTCTAAGTGTCTGATCGAGAGAAGGTAAAAAGAGGTGATTTTTAGCCTCTCTCGATTTTGTACTTAGAAAAAATCCAAATTCTTTTTTTTTTTTTTCCGTTTTTTTTCTAAGTGTCTGATCGAGAGAAGGTAAAAAGAGGTGATTTTTAGCCTCTCTCGATTTTGTACTTAGAAAAAATCCAAATTTTTTTTTTTTTTTTCAGTTTTTTTTCTAAGTGTCTGATCGAGAGAAGGTAAAAAGAGGTGATTTTTAGCCTCTCTCGATTTTGTACTTAGAAAAAATCCAAGAATTTTTATTTTTTTTCCCGTTTTTTTTCTAAGTGTCTGATCGAGAGTAGGTAAAAAGAGGTGATTTTTAGCCTCTCTCGATTTTGTACTTAGAAAAAATCCAAGAAATTTTTTTTTTTTTCCGTTTTTTTTCTAAGTGTCTGATCGAGAGAAGGTAAAAAGAGGTGATTTTTAGCCTCTCTCGATTTTGTACTTAGAAAAAATCCAAATTTTTTTTTTTTTTTTTCAGTTTTTTTTCTAAGTGTCTGATCGAGAGAAGGTAAAAAGAGGTGATTTTTAGCCTCTCTCGATTTTGTACTTAGAAAAAATCCAAATATATATATTTTTTTTCCGTTTTTTTTCTAATTGTCTGATCGAGAGAAGGTAAAAAGAGGTGATTTTTAGCCTCTCTCGATTTTGTACTTAGAAAAAATCACTTTTTTTTTTCTTTTTTTTTCCCGTTTTTTTTCTAAGTGTCTGATCGAGAGAAGGTAAAATGAGGTGATTTTTAGCCTCTCTCGATTTTGTACTTAGAAAAAATCCAAGAAATTTTTTTTTTCTTTCCGTTTTTTTTCTAAGTGTCTGATCGAGAGAAGGTAAAAAGAGGTGATTTTTAGCCTCTCTCGATTTTGTACTTAGAAAAAATCCAAATTCTTTTTTTTTTTTTTCCGTTTTTTTTCTAAGTGTCTGATCGAGAGAAGGTAAAAAGAGGTGATTTTTAGCCTCTCTCGATTTTGTACTTAGAAAAAATCCAAATTTTTTTTTTTTTTTTCAGTTTTTTTTCTAAGTGTCTGATCGAGAGAAGGTAAAATGAGGTGATTTTTAGCCTCTCTCGATTTTGTACTTAGAAAAAATCCAAGAAATTTAATTTTTTTTCCGTTTTTTTTCTAAGTGTCTGATCGAGAGAAGGTAAAAAGAGGTGATTTTTAGCCTCTCTCGATTTTGTACTTAGAAAAAATCCAAGAATTTTTTTTTTTTTTCCGTTTTTTTTCTAAGTGTCTGATCGAGAGAAGGTAAAAAGAGGTGATTTTTAGCCTCTCTCGATTTTGTACTTAGAAAAAATCCAAGAAATTTTTTTTTTTTCCGTTTTTTTTCTAAGTGTCTGATCAAGAGAAGGTAAAAAGAGGTGATTTTTAGCCTCTCTCGATTTTGTACTTAAAAAAATCCAAATTTATTATTTTTTTTTTCAGTTTTTTTTCTAAGTGTCTGATCGAGAGAAGGTAAAATGAGGTGATTTTTAGCCTCTCTCGATTTTGTAATTAGAAAAAATCCAAGAATTTTTTTTTTTTTTCCGTTTTTTTTCTAAGTGTCTGATCGAGAGAAGGTAAAAAGAGGTGATTTTTAGCCTCTCTCGATTTTGTACTTGGAAAAAATCCAAGAATTTTTTTTTTTTCCCGTTTTTTTTCTAAGTGTCTGATCGAGAGAAGGTAAAAAGAGGTGATTTTTAGCCTCTCTCGATTTTGTACTTAGAAAAAATCCAAGAATTTTTTTTTTTTTTTCCGTTTTTTTTCTAAGTGTCTGATCGAGAGAAGGTAAAAAGAGGTGATTTTTAGCCTCTCTCGATTTTGTACTTAGAAAAAATCCAATTTTTTTTTTTTTTTTAAAGTTTTTTTTCTAAGTGTCTGATCGAGAGAAGGTAAAAAGAGGTGATTTTTAGCCTCTCTCGATTTTGTACTTAGAAAAAATCCAAATTTTTTTTTTTTTTTTTCCGTTTTTTTTCTAAGTGTCTGATCGAGAGGAGGTAAAATGAGGTGATTTTTAGCCTCTCTCGATTTTGTACTTAGAAAAAATCCAATTTTATTTTATTTTTTTTCCGTTTTTTTTCTAAGTGTCTGATCGAGAGAAGGAAAAGAGGTGATTTTTAGCCTCTCTCGATTTTGTACTTAGAAAAAATCAAATTTTTTTTTTTTTTTTTCCGTTTTTTTTCTAAGTGTCTGATCGAGAGAAGGTAAAAAGAGGTGATTTTTAGCCTCTCTCGATTTTGTACTTAGAAAAAATCCAAATTTATTTTATTTTTTTTCCGTTTTTTTTCTAAGTGTCTGATCGAGAGAAGGTAAAATGAGGTGATTTTTAGCCTCTTTCGATTTTGTACTTAGAAAAAATCCAAGAATTTATTTTTTTTTTTCCGTTTTTTTTCTAAGTGTCTGATCGAGAGAAGGTAAAAAGAGGTGATTTTTAGCCTCTCTCGATTTTGTACTTAGAAAAAATCCAAGAATTTTTTTTTTTTTTCCGTTTTTTTTCGAAGTGTCTGATCGAGAGAAGGTAAAAAGAGGTGCTTTTTACCCTCTTTCGATTTGGTACTTAGAAAAAATCCAAGAATTATTTTTTTTTTTCACGTTTTTTTTCTAAGTGTCTGATCGAGAGAAGGTAAAAAGAGGTGCTTTTTACCCTCTGTCGATTTGGTACTTAGAAAAAATCAATTTTTTTTTTTTTTCTCCGTTTTTTTTGTAAGTGTCTGATCGAGAGAAGGTAAAAAGAGGTGCTTTTTACCCTCTTTCGATTTGGTACTTAGAAAAAATCCAAGAATTATTTATTTTTTTCCCGTTTTTTTTCTAAGTGTCTGATCGAGAGAAGGTAAAAAGAGGTGCTTTTTACCCTCTTTCGATTTGGTACTTAGAAAAAATCCAATAATTAAAAAAAAAAAATTCTCCGTTTTTTTCCAAGTGTCTGATCGAGAGAAGGTAAAAAGAGGTGCTTTTTACCCTCTGTCGATTTGGTACTTAGAAAAAATCCAATATTTTTTTTTTTCTCCGTTTTTTTTCTAAGTGTCTGATCGAGAGAAGGTAAAAAGAGGTTCTTTTTACCCTCTGTCGATTTGGTACTTAGAAAAAAATCCAATTTTTTTTTTTTCTCCTCCGTTTTTTTTCTAAGTGTTTGATCGAGAGAAGGTAAAAAGAAGTGCTTTTTACCCTCTTTCGATTTGGTACTTAGAAAAAATCCAATACTTTTTTTTTTTTTTTCTCCGTTTTTTTTCTAAGTGTCTGATCGAGAGAAGGTAAAAAGAGGTGCTTTTTACCCTCTTTCGATTTGGTACTTAGAAAAAATCCAATAATTTAAAAAAAAAAATTCTCCGTTTTTTTTCCAAGTGTCTGATCGAGAGAAGGTAAAAAAGAGGTGCTTTTTACCCTCTGTCGATTTGGTACTTGGAAAAATTCCAATTATTATTTTTTTTTCTCCGTTTTTTTTCTAAGTGTCTGATCGAGAGAAGGTAAAAAGAGGTGCTTTTTACCCTCTTTCGATTTGGTACTTAGAAAAAAATCCAATATATATATATATATTTTTCCCGTTTTTTTTCTAAGTGTCTCATCGAGAGAAGGTAAAAAGAGGTGCTTTTTACCCTCTTTCGATTTGGTACTTAGAAAAAAATCCACTTTTTTTTTTTTTCTCCGTTTTTTTTTCTAAGTGTCTGATCGAGAGAAGGTAAAAAGAGGTGCTTTTTACCCTCTTTCGATTTGGTACTTAGAAAAAAATTCACTTTTTTTTTTTTTTCTCCGTTTTTTTTCCAAGTGTCTGATCGAGAGAAGGTAAAAAAGAGGTGCTTTTTACCCTCTTTCGATTTGGTACTTAGAAAAAATCCAAGAATTATTTATTTTTTTCCCATTTTTTTTCTAAGTGTCTGATCGAGAGAAGGTAAAAAGAGGTGCTTTTTACCCTCTGTCGATTTGGTACTTAGAAAAAATCTAATTTTTTATTTATTTTTCTCCGTTTTTTTTCTAAGTGTCTGATCGAGAGAAGGTAAAAAGAGGTGCTTTTTACCCTCTGTCGATTTGGTACTTAGAAAAAAATCCAATTTTTTTTTTTTCTCCTCCGTTTTTTTTCTAAGTGTCTGATCGAGAGAAGGTAAAAAGAGGTGCTTTTTACCCTCTTTCGATTTGGTACTTAGAAAAAATCCAATACTTTTTTTTTTTTCTCTCCATTTTTTTTCTAAGTGTCTGATCGAGAGAAGGTAAAAAGAGGTGCTTTTTACCCTCTGTCGATTTGGTACTTGGAAAAAATCCAAGAATTATTTATTTTTTTCTCCATTTTTTTTCTAAGCGTCTGATCCAGAGAAGGTAAAAAGAGGTGCTTTTTACCCTCTTTCGATTTGGTACTTGGAAAAAATGCAATTTTTTTTTTTTTTTTCTCCGTTTTTTTTCTAAGCGTCTGATCGAGAGAAGGTAAAAAGAGGTGCTTTTTACCCTCTTTCGATTTGGTACTTAGAAAAAATCCAATATATATATTTTTTTTTCCCGTTTTTTTTCCAAGTGTCTCATCGAGAGAAGGTAAAAAGAGGTGCTTTTTACCCTCTTTCGATTTTGTACTTAGATAGAAAAATCCACTTTTTTTTTTTCTCCGTTTTTTTTTCTAAGTGTCTGATCGAGAGAAGGTAAAAAGAGGTGCTTTTTACCCTCTTTCGATTTGGTACTTAGAAAAAAATCCACTTTTTTTTTTTTTTCTCCGTTTTTTTTCTAAGTGTCTGATCTAGAGAAGGTAAAAAGAGGTGCTTTTTACCCTCTTTCGATTTGGTACTTAGAAAAAATCTAAGAATTTTTTATTTTTTTTCCTGTTTTTTTTCTAAGTGTCTCATCGAGAGAAGGTAAAAAGAGGTGCTTTTTACCCTCTTTCGATTTGGTACTTAGAAAAAATCCAAGAATTTTTTTTTTGTCTCCGTTTTTTTTCTAAGTGTCTGATGAGAGAAGGTAAAAAGAGGTGCTTTTTACCCTCTTTCGATTTGGTACTTAGAAAAAAATCCACTTTTTTTTTTTTCTCCATTTTTTTTCTAAGTGTCTGATCGAGAGAAGGTAAAAAGAGGTGCTTTTTACCCTCTTTCGATTTGGTACTTAGAAAAAATCCAATAATTTTTTATTTTTTTTCCTGTTTTTTTTCTAAGTGTCTCATCGAGAGAAGGTAAAAAGAGGTGCTTTTTACCCTCTTTCGATTTGGTACTTAGAAAAAATCCAATAATTTTTTTTTTTTGTCTCCGTTTTTTTTCTAAGTGTCTGATGAGAGAAGGTAAAAAGAGGTGCTTTTTACCCTCTGTCGATTTGGTACTTAGAAAAAATCCAATTTTTTTTTTTTTCTCCGTTTTTTTTCTAAGTGTCTGATCGAGAGAAGGTAAAAAGAGGTGCTTTTTACCCTCTGTCGATTTGGTACTTAGAAAAAATCTAATTTTTATTTTTTTTTTCTCCGTTTTTTTTCTAAGTGTCTGATCGAGAGAAGGTAAAAAGAGGTGCTTTTTACCCTCTGTCGATTTGGTACTGTTGCGTCGACAGCTCTTCCTCCCAAGGAAGTCAAAGTCTGCTGTCCACTCCCAAGTTATTTTAATGGCAAATAAGCTGATGTTGAATTGACCACCAAAAGCAGTAGTTGGTATTTCGTTGTTTATTGTCAAAGCTTTGGCAATAATGAGACCAATCCAGCACCCAAGCGTTCCCTAGCCCGGTCCAGATCGGTCTAGCTCGGTCTCCCCTGTGCTCGTTATCTCAGGAATGTTATGGCAGTCTCAACAGCGCTCTGCCTGTCTACTCAAGGACACTCGAATCCAAGCACTTTGTACCACACGAGACATTAGCTGATGTAAATATGACTATAGGAGTTTTTAGAAAGAAGTAACACTTAAATATGGATATATGGAAAATATCTCGTTCCATCACTCCCCCTTTAAGATCTTCTTATAAGATCTTTTACTACTAGTTAAACACTTCTAAAGCACGCCCCACATTAAAGTAGGTGCTGTTTTTTTTCTTTGAGCAAGCTAGCAATAAAACAACAGCTTATTTACATGGGAGATAGATGGAGGGAGTCCACGTCAATGTCGTCATGGTCAGGGAAGTAAACCAACAATTCTCGAAAGTCTTAAATTTACCACTTTGCTAGACCCCCTTTAGTGACACTTAGCCCAAGGGGCGATAAAGCAACCGCATGAGGCTATGATGGCCAAAAAAAAACTCCGAATGGAGACCAAGACAGACTTAATTAGGTCAGTCCACCTGCCTAATGTGTCCCTAAACAGGGCCTGGAGGCCCTTTAAGGCCCTCTGAACTGAGCCATCGGGGGTAGTGTTGTTAGGAATGAAGGTACAGCATTGGTCACCAAACATTGCACACACGCCTTCTTCCTTGGCTAGGATGCGATCAAGGGCTATGCGGTTCTGGATGGCCATGAGGGAGGTCGGGGCAAGTTGTTCAGCAAGTCCCTCAACGGCGTCACGAGTCAGGTTGGTCAGTCTCAACAGATTATAAAAAACATAGTTAATGCGTTCAACATTTTTAGTAGCTGTCACAGGGAAAATAGCACCAATGATAGGAAGGTTTTCGAAACCTGCACAGGATTCACACCACAATTTATGTTGTGAGGGGACCCCTCTTGGTTGGCCTATTGCATCAAAGTAAACACCATCAGGGTTCCTCGTCAAATCGAAGGAGCCCTTTACACTCCTCCGAGATAAAACATGACGGCGTCGGTGGGGAGTTAGAGTGGCAGCTGAGACAGGAGTTACAAGGGGAGTTAATTAGGTACCCACTAGGGTGAGTGGGGTCACCAGTCTAACCATAGCACAAAACCCCACGAATAACTTTGGAATTCTAATGTACAATCTGTGCTCCCCACAACACCAGAATAAGTCAGCTCGTGCCCAAGGGCCTAGCCTCGAGCCATCTATCAGTGTGGTGCACCAGAAATGGTTGATGTCACCCAATTTGTTGGGGGACGGAGAGGGTCCTGTAATTTGAAAACGCGTGTAATTCAGCTTTTGGGCCACAAAGGGAAGAAGTCGGGTGGCATTGTCAACAGAAGGGTACACATGTCAGTCAACTTAAAAGGGGCGGGGTAAGTGTGGGAAAAGGGACGTCCAGCGGAAGAAGCAACACAGTCACCCAGGTTTTGGCATCCACCTGAGCCACAGGTTGTCTGCACCCGCTCCTAAGGTCAAAGTTACCAGGCCTTCGGCGGTGATGTCATTAGCACACACGGATGTGAGCCTTTGAAACACCACCGAGTTGGGGTGGTACTTTAGGGTGTAGAGGTAGTTAACGCCCTCTCAAGGACATTCATTTTAATAATTCCTTTAGCGTCTGTATCAGTCAGGTCAACCCCCAAAACAACATAAAAGGGAAGATGGGCACAACTTACCAGAGTATGTTGTCTGCATCCGACACCAATGGTTCAGGGTTGAGTCGTAACAAATATAGAGGTTATTACCACGGTAATAGCTATTGTGTCCCCCGTAATTAATCACACTGCACAGGTCAAAAAATAAGTCTTGCTATCCCCTTTGACCCAGTCTATTTAAAGTCCGCTGTATGTTCTTAGACACTTGTCAGTCACTGTCGTCAGGAAGGATGAACTGAGACACAAAGACAGTAGAACACGCCCAAGGGATAAACGGGGATGAACATCAAACTTTTCACTTCATGTAACGACACATATAGTTATGCTGCAAACAAGCAAGAAAAACTAAGAAACATTTAGCATACTGGATTGGTCTCACACAAGGATATACAATATAGAAGTTGAAAAGAGTAATGTAGGTAGAAAATCTCTCTCGTCTCCTGGGCTGAGGGGCAGATGTTGTGGCGAGGGGGTCAAGAGGGGCAGATGATGTGGCGAGGGGGTCAAGAGGGGCAGATGTTGTGGCGATGTCAGCAATGACATCCGCTGGTAATCTGTCAGGTTCTTCAGCTGTAGTGCAGAGGGAGAGGTGGTACCAGGTGTCCCCTCCACCAGCCAGTCGAAGGGCGTGGGACGTCCGTTCCACGACCTTGAAGGGACCAGTCCACCTGAGCTCCGTCCACTTGCGTTTGATGACCTTGATCTTGACCCTCTCAGCGGGCGGAAGGGAATCTGTACTGAAGAACTGGCACACAAATTCTGCAATTTTTTGCGTAAAATACCATTTTGGTTTTACGCTGAGTCCTCCTTCCATGGGGGGCTGCTGGTCCTGTGAATGGATGACCTGTATGCAACTCATAGGGTGAAAAACTCAAAGGGCGGTAAAACAGTTTTATTCACGGACCTTCGAATGATCATTAACGCTAATTGCAACATGTCAATCCAATTAAAGTTGGTCTGTGCACAGATTTTAGCCAATTAGTTTTTTATGTTCTGGTCCATCCTTTCAACCTTACCTTGGGACTCAGGATGGTACCCCAAACCTGTGTTCTAGTCCGAAAGCCTTTTCGACCAAGGCTAAGTGAGTATTTTTTTAATGGTTGCCGTTGTCTGACCTAATCTTTTTGGGGAAACCATGTCGGGGTACTAGGCCATTCACAAGTCATTTAATTACTGATATTGCATCCTCTTTTGAGGTTGTTGTTGCTTCTGGCCAACCACTGTGATTGTCAACACAAGTCAGTACGTACCTTTTCCCTTGTACCGTATTGATCATATCAGTGAAGTCAAAGACTATACATGGTTCACCCTCACCTCCTCCATATTCTAAATTTGATCTATTAAACTACTATCGATGTGTAAAATCTTTATTTTCAAATTAAAATTAGTTATAACTTCTTACCCACGGGAAAAACGTTAAAACTATGGAATGTGTCAGAGTCGGATGATTGTCGATTTTGTTCCAAGGAGTCTGTTTCCACCCTCACTCACCCCCTTCTGTTTCTGAAAAAAGGACTGTGTTAGTCACACTATCACTTTCAGAAACATCTCAGAAAAAGGTCAGCTAATAGTCAAGTAGCGGAGGACAGGTCATGTTTGAGGTCAATGATTGTCTCTTTAGCCTCTATAGTCCACTGGGGGGTGGTGTTAGGGTAGGGGACCCCTTAGCACTATCACAATTAACTCAAACTCAACTAAACCCTAGCTTTTATGTAACTTATTCAATATGGTGAAAGTAACAAATATGCTTATATTTATATTGTCACCAATACTAGAAAAATACTACCCTTGTGGCGAATGCTTTAGCAATAGTATTTTCAAATTTTACCACACCTAGTAGCCCCAATAATTCATTAAGTCAAGCTCATGTTGTAGAAAGTTGAATGATGCGGACACGTTTGTTACTGAATACTTTCTATCAGACTTCTGCCATGGCAACTTTGTGTATGTAATGAGCAACTATAATTATTTGATATGCTTAAATGTGTAATGTGTCGTTTTAGCTCAGCTGTTGTGTAGCTGCTAGCTCCTCGTAGCCTACAGGTGTTTAAAGTGCAGCCCATAGTTATGTGTTTAACATAACCATGGGCTAAACCTAAACAATTGAAAATGTGGTATTTGGGTGTCGGTGTAATGTTTGGCAGCTACGCCGTGTCTTATCATTGGACCTAAGTTCTTTGGTTTTGTAGGCGAGACAGAGAGCAAGGGAACAATGTGGGACACTATTGTGTCCATCTTATACCATGCTAGCTGTTGCAAAGATAGGTCAACATGAGCAGCCACACCTTGAGTTCCAACATATATAAATAATCATAACATATGGCGAGTGGGGTGGCAGAACACACGGAAGCATCTCAGTCAGTCAGGGTTTTCACCGTTAGAGCCATTCCTGTTGTTTCAGGCTGTGGTATGCTTGGTAGGTAACACCAGGAATGTTCCTTCTTTGCGATTTGAATGTCAGGGTACAGTCTGTAAAGGAGGTCCAGCAATCTGAACCGGAAGTGGTTTGGTGACAGTTAACCTTCTTGTGACCCCAGCGAAGCCTTCGACCTTTAAAGAGGAAGCACACAGTTTTTTTGGTACCTCTGCATTCAGAATCGAATGGGTGGCTGATAAAATTGTCCGTTGACACTCATGTCCAGCAGGGGTCCTGTCTGTACTTCCTGCTGCGGCTCCTGATGTGGGCGTCCTCTTACACGCCTTCGTGTTCGTTTGTCGGCACGACGGAACCTTTCCTGTTCGGAAATGTTCGGACAGTCACGACTCCAGTGACCAGGCTGGTCACAGCCGAAACAGTGTCTACCCCAGACTGGCTTTGAAGCATCGTGTTGTCCACCACCCGAGTCCAACCGCATGTCTGTTGAGGATTCTTTCCTCCACCTGTTGGAACTCAAAAGCAAGGTCACCCACTGCTGAATATACCCTAGCTGATCTTTGACCTTTTGGTTCTTTTAACCTTTTATCTTCAGCGATCTGTAATTTAAGTAGTCGTTTCCTTGTTGCTCTGTCATTAGCCCTATTTTGCATGGGATGAATAAAATGTCCTGCCATATATTGTTTTTGGCACCGTGTATATCAGGGTTAACTTTGTCCAAAGTGTTTGGCCAAAGGTTCCCTCCCGGAGGTACAGGTGGGAAACAAGGTCAACAATGGCTTGCATGTATGCATCGGCAAGAGACTTATATTAAAGTAGGCCCCTATAATTGTCATGTGTCAAAAATGTCTGGTGTGCACCGCCCTCTGCTGGAGGAAAATGGTCAGACTTGCAAAATAAGCGGTTAATACTTTCTCTTTTAACGTTGATGTTCCAGGTAATTTAATGTTCAGTGAATGTATAGGATAGGCCGATGTCGTTGTGGCTTGTACAGCCCTTTGAGACACTTGTGATTTAGGGCTATATAGATAAACATTGATTGATTGATTGATTGATTGATGGTTGATGGTTGATGGTTGATGGTTGATTATATGACCAAAATGAACTTATTTCATTTATTCATTCATTTTCTATCGCACTCATGGTTTTATTCCATTTTGCATCTAATTATTCCTATTGATTTCTTCCCATTTCACTCAAACAACTAAACAAACAAATAAACAAACTTGCAGCTAACCACAATCAACAGCATACCATTTACGAATACCTTCATTTGTCACTTTCTCATCTTTCTTTCACTTTCGTTTTCCTTTACAAACAACCTCCTGTTCCCTAACTCTTCCTTACATTTCACACAATGTTTCTATTTTCTGTTGTCCTAGAAACCATTCACGTAACGTAAGGTTATAAACATCCTTTTCCCATATTGTTAATGTCATTTGTCAAAAATGTCTGCCGTAGGAAAATGGAGAGACGTGTAGAAGGGGTTAATTTTCGGAGGCAAGATCAATCTTAGAGGGGGCGTGTTAATACCTCCTTCTCTTGTCACTGGAGTAGGGGGCGGTGTCAGTCAAAGTCTGGGCGGGTCGTTTGAATTGTCTTGCGCATGCGCGGCAGACAAAAAACCAATCAGTTCATTCTGTCATTAATCATTGTTTCTTTTGCTGCATTTCGTTTTTCCACGTAATGCCCGTTTACTTTTATCATACGCCAAACTCTTAAATTCTCTCCCTGAGTGTTCCATTTTCACCAGCGCACACACACACACACACACACACACACACACACACACACACACGAGCGCGCGTAAGCACTCCCACTCACACACACTCACACTCAGCAGCACACTCTCTGCGTTTCACTTTACCATAAAACTTCCAGTTACTTTTTTTTATTTATTTTTTATTTTATTTTACCAGACGTTTGAGTTCACGACTTTTCGAGTATTGTAAACTCCCTCTTAACCCTTTCAAGGAACGTTCTCCTTTTTTTTTTTCTTTTTTTTTTTTTTCTTTTTTTTTTTTTTGAACGGTAGCCAATCATCACATTTTGCCCCGCCGCCATCACATTTCTGTTTGTCACACTCCAAGGCCATTGTGTCTATATTTTCTTAATTCTAGTGCCCTCAACGCAAAGGGATCTTCCAACCCGCTTCCTTAGTTTTAGTGTCTTATCACACTGGTATCTATCAACCCGCTTCCTTAGTTTTAGTGTCTTATCACACTGGGATCTATCAACCCGCTTCCTTAGTTTTAGTGTCTTATCACACTGGGATCTATCAACCCGCTTCCTTAGTTTTAGTGTCTTATCACACTGGGATCTATCAACCCGCTTCTTTAGTTTTAGTGTCTTATCACACTGGGATCTATCAACCCGCTTCCTTAGTTTTAGTGTCTTATCACACTGGGATCTATCACCCCGTTGCTCTTTTAGGCGGCGACCAACTACCCAGGGTGAGCCACACCCAACTATTAGTTCACTCGTCAATGAAACTGCCCGTCACGGTAATCGAGACACAATGCCGTGAGTTGACCACTTATTTACAATTTTAATGCAATGGCAGGCTCGGCAAAAATGCAATCAATCTATCGAAATCACAGCTCTGCGTCTGGGGTACAATATAGTGTTTGACTTACAGACTTCAGGACAGACTCCTAACGCAGATTTTATCTAAAAAGAAAGGTTCTGCTTACCTTGAATTGGCCAATTGAGTCTGTCCAGAAGATTGCAAGAAGTCATCGATCAACAGCGTGCCATCTCGGACGAAGCCCCCAAATTGTTGCTTCGACAGCTCTTCCTCCCAAGGAAGTCAAAGTCTGCTGTCCACTCCCAAGTTCTTTTAATGGCAAATAAGCTGATGTTAAATTGACCACCAAAAGCAGTAGTTGGTATTTTGTTGTTTATTGTCAAAGCTTTGGCAATAATGAGACCAATCCAGCACCCAAGCGTTCCCTAGCCCGGTCCAGATCGGTCTAGCTCGGTCCCCCCCAAGCTCAGCACTCCCCTGTGCTCGTTATCTTAGGAATGTTATGGCAGTCTCAACAGCGCTCTGCCTGTCTACTCAAGGACACTCGAATCCAAGCACTTTGTACCACACGAGACATTAGCTGATGTAAATATGACTATAGGAGTTTTTAGAAAGAAGTAACACTTAAATATGGATATATGGAAAATATCTCGTTCCATCACAAACCTGGCTTCACCTAAGGAAGGCACACGTGACATACACAAAGCTGGCTTCACCTAAGGAAGGCACACGTGACATACACAAACCTGGCTTCACCTAAGGAAGGCACACGTGACATACACAAAGCTGGCTTCACCTAAGGAAGGCACATGTGACATACACAAACCTGGCTTCACCTAAGGAAGGCACACGTGACATACACAAAGCTGGCTTCACCTAAGGAAGGCACACGTGACACACACAAAGCTGGCTTCACCTAAGGAAGGCACACGTGACATACACAAACCTGGCTTCACCTAAGGAAGGCACACGTGACATACACAAAGCTGGCTTCACCTAAGGAAGGCACATGTGACATACACAAACCTGGCTTCACCTAAGGAAGGCACACGTGACATACACAAAGCTGGCTTCACCTAAGGAAGGCACACGTGACATACACAAACCTGGCTTCACCTAAGGAAGGCACACGTGACATACACAAAGCTGGCTTCACCTAAGGAAGGCACACGTGACATACACAAAGCTGGCTTCACCTAAGGAAGGCACACGTGACATACACAAAGCTGGCTTCACCTAAGGAAGGCACATGTGACATACACAAACCTGGCTTCACCTAAGGAAGGCACACGTGACATACACAAAGCTGGCTTCACCTAAGGAAGGCACACGTGACATACACAAAGCTGGCTTCACCTAAGGAAGGCACACGTGACACACACAAAGCCTAACCAGGCAGATTTGAATTGTTGTTTTGGGCAGTAGACGTGATCTTTGATCCAAGACACAACTTACATTGAACTAAAATGTTCTTTTCTTTGTGCTCGACAAAAGAAAAGAAGTGACAATATCTCATACTTGCCAACCCTCCCGAATTTCAGTGCCTCTCCCCGGGACAACCATTCTCCCAAATTACTCCCGATTTCCAGCCGGACTTATGGCACGCCCCCTCCAGGTCCATGCGGACCTGAGTGAGGACAGCCTGTCGTCACGTCCACTTGGCCAACCAAAAGGTAACCACAGAACACTATAGTGTTCTGTGGTTACTTTTTGCTTGGCCAACGGTTTACGTTGTATTGCGCACCCCCCTCCCCTCCCCTTCCCACACCCAGACACACCCAGACACACCCAGACACACACAGACACACAGACACACCCAGACACACACAGACACACCCAGACACACCCAGACACACACAGACACACCCAGACACACACAGACACACACAGACACACCCAGACACACACACCCAGACACACCCAGACACACACAGACACACCCAGACACACACACCCAGACACACACACCCAGACACACACAGACACACCCAGACACACACAGACACACCCAGACACACACACCCAGACACACCCAGACACACACAGACACACCCAGACACACCCAGACACACCCAGACACACACAGACACACACAGACACACCCAGACACACCCAGACACACCCAGACACACCCAGACACACCTAGACACACACAGACACACACAGACACACCCAGACACACCCAGACACACACAGACACACCCAGACACACACACCCAGACACACACACCCAGACACACACAGACACACCCAGACACACACAGACACACCCAGACACACCCAGACACACACAGACACACCCAGACACACACAGACACACCCAGACACACCCAGACACACCCAGACACACACAGACACACCCAGACACACACAGACACACCCAGACACACACAGACACACCCAGACACACACAGACACACCCAGACACACCCAGACACACACAGACACACCCAGACACACACAGACACACACAGACACACCCAGACACACACAGACACACCCAGACACACCCAGACACACCCAGACACACACAGACACACACAGAGCGCGCCATCTGGACTAACTGCAACCGGGAGAGAGCTTTTTGGCTAATGGCAGCATAAAGTGCATTGCAGTAGTCCAGGCCACTTGAAATAAAAGCATGCACCACTTGTTCAAAAAGGTTAAAGGATAAAAACGGTTTTACCTTTGCTAAAAGATGAAGATGATAAAAACAGGATTTTAAAACGCCCCTGACTTGTTTGTCAAGTTTAAAATGGCTGTCTATAGTGACGCCAAGGCTGCTGACTTTGGGACGCACATCATTTTGAAATGGTCCCAAGTCAGTGAGGGCCGGACCAAAAACTTGATTGATTGATTGAGACTTTTATTAGTAGGTTGCACAGTGAAGTACATATTCCGTACAATTGACCACTAAATGGTAACACCACAATAAGTTTTTCAACTTGTTTAAGTCGGGGTCCACTTAAATTGATTCATGATACAGATATATACTATCATATATACTATCATCATAATACAGTCATCACACAAGATAATCACATTGAATTATTTACATTATTTACAATCAGGGGTGTGGAGGGGGGGGGGGATTAGATTTGGTTGTTATCATCAGTCATCAACAATTGAGAACAGAAAAATGGACATTGGAACAGTGAAGGTCTGACTTGGTAGGATATGTACAGCAAGTAGTGGACATAGAGAGAGAGAGAGCGAGAGAGAGAGAGAGCGAGAGAGAGAGAGAGAGAGAGAGAGAGAGAGATAGAGAGAGAGAGAGAGAGAGAGAGAGAGAGAGAGAGAGAGAGAGAGAGAGAGAGAGAGAGAGAGAGAGATCAGAAGTCATAAGAAAAAGTATCTGCATTTGATTGTTTACATTTGATTATTAACAATCCAGGGAGGTGGGATGTGGAAGGGAGGGTGTTAGTTTAGGGTAGAAGTTGCCTGGAGGTGAACTTTTATTGCGATTTTGAAGGAGGATAGAGATGCCCTTTCTTTTATACCTGTTGGGAGTTCATTCCACATTGATGTGGCATAGAAAGAGAATGAGTTAAGACCTTTGTTAGATCGGAATCTTGGTTTAACGTGGTTAGTGGAGCGCCCCCTGGTGTTGTGGTTATGGCGGTCATTTACGTTAAGGGAGTAGTTGGACATGTACTTCGGTATCAGGGAGGTGTAGCGGATTTTATAGACTAGGCTCAGTGCAAGTTGTTTAACTCTGTCCTCCACCCTGAGCCAGCCCACTTTGGAGAAGTGGGTAGGAGTGAGGTGGGACCTGGGGTGGAGGTCTACAAGTAATCTGACTAGCTTGTTCTGGGATGTTTGGAGTTTAGATTTGAGGGTTTTGGAGGTGCTAGGGTACCAGGAGGTGCATGCGTAATCGAAAAAGGGTTGAACGAGAGTTCCCGCCAGAATCCTCATGGTGCTTTTGTTGACCAGAGAGGAGATTCTATAGAGAAATCTCGTTCGTTGGTTGACGTTTTTTATTACCGTGGTTGCCATTTTATCACAGGAAAGGTTAGCCTCTAGAATGGAACTTAGGTAGGTGACCTCATCTTTCCTGGTGATAACAATGTCACCCACTTTTATAGTGAAGTCATTGACTTTCTTAAGGTTGATGTGGGACCCAAACAGGATGGATTCAGTTTTACCCAAGTGTATGGATAGCTTGTTGTCAGCGAGCCAGGTGCAAGTTCTACAGAGCTCAGCACTGAGGATTTTCTCCACCTGTGACTTGTCCTTGTCTGATACCAGCAGGGCCGAGTCATCCGCAAACAAGAACAATTCACAGTCGCATGCTGATGACATGTGGTTTATGTATATTAGGAACAGTAAAGGCCCTAATATACTGCCTTGGGGGACTCCACAGCTTACTGAGAGGGGGGGGGGACACGGTGCCGTTCACCTCTACCACCTGTTTCCTCCCCTCCAAGTAAGATTGCATCCAGCTTGATGAGGTTTTGTTAAATCCGATTGCTCTGAGCTTATCCAACAGTATAGCGTGGTTAACGGTGTCAAAGGCCTTCTGAAGGTCCAGCATGACCATGCCGCAGTATTTGCCCGCGTCCACCTCATGTTTGATGTGGTCGCTCACATAGAGAAGGCATGTGTCAGTGGAGGGGTTAGTTCTGAAGTCAGATAGAGAAGGCATGTGTCAGTGGAGTGGTTAGTTCTGAAGTCAGATAGAGAAGGCATGTGTCAGTGGAGTGGTTAGTTCTGAAGTCAGATAGAGAAGGCATGTGTCAGTGGAGTGGTTAGTTCTGAAGTCACATAGAGAAGGCATGTGTCAGTGGAGTGGTTAGTTCTGAAGTCACATAGAGAAGGCATGTGTCAGTGGAGTGGTTAGTTCTGAAGTCAGATAGAGAAGGCATGTGTCAGTGGAGTGGTTAGTTCTGAAGTCAGATAGAGAAGGCATGTGTCAGTGGAGTGGTTAGTTCTGAAGCCGGATTGGAATTTGTACATGAGTTTATTAGTGGCAAGGTAACTATCGACCTGTTCATAAACTATTTTCTCCATTACTTTGGAAATGGAACTGAGAATGGAAACAGGTCGGTAGTTGCCAGGTTCCAATTTGCTTCCTTTTTTAAAGAGGGGAGTTACTCTTGCTATCTTAAAATCTTTTGGTACTTGGCCTTATGTAATTGATAGGTTTATTATGTGCGTGATGATCGGGGCAATGATGGAGGCAGAGTCCCTAGGAATCTGGAGGGAATATTATCAAGGCCGGTGGCCTTGTTTGGGTGGAGCGCGCTCAATTTTTTGAGCACCTCATCAGCTGTGACCATTTCTAATTTGAAATCATTATTTGATACTCCTAGCTTTCTGCAGAAGGCTTTAATGTGTTCTACACCAAAGCGACCAGAGTGGTGGGACAGCTTGTTGACAAGAGTTGTGGCTATGCTGGTGAAAAAGGCGTTAAGTCTGCTTGCTACCTCCATTTTGTCTGTAATGAGGGAGTCACCCTCCTTGATGCTGATGTTGGTGAGTCTGGTTTTAAGTTTTTGGCAGCAACCGGGAAGCTGGTTTTTCCAGAGCTCACGTGACTGACATTTCCGTTTTTCCCTCATTCAATATTAAAACATTCTGGGCTAACCAAGCCTTGACGTGGCATAGACAGTTGAGAAGGGGTGTCAGGGGGCCGTGGCCTTTTGAAATTGGCATATAAATTTGGCAGTCATCTGCATAAAAGTGTAATATATATAAATATAATGCCAAATGAAATTTAAAAAGAACATGAAAACCTCCCACATTTTAAAATACATTATAAAAACGATTAGCATCAAAGACAAAAATAATATCATGAGTGTAATATTTATTTATTTTTTATTTTTTATTTCCTTACGCTACCGTTGTTTCAATACATTGTTAAATATTTGAATATGTTTACGAAAATGAATTGTATGTCTTTGTTTTGAAAATTTGAAATGGACAAGTTGACTTTTATTTTCAGAATAAGTAAATAGTATATAATAAAATAGTTTTACCGGGGGTGGAAAGCTGGTTGTACTTATTTCTCTCGCGAGATCTGGAAAAGAACTGGTTACTTGTTTCTCTCGCGAGATCTGACAAGACTGCGCGCGAACCAAACACGGCGAGGATAACAAGATGGCGTCTGACGGTGAAGACGTTATTGCAGTCGTCACAGTTCAGTGTTCTTAATCTGTGCGTCCATGTACACATATATGTCCTTTATTACACTCCATTAAATAGAGTAATAATGACTGTTTGTATATTAGTCTGAGTGCACTTTGATGCTTCTCCAGCTAGCTTAGCTCTCTAGTTAGCTTAGCTCGTTAGCTGCTAACAAAGAGAGGCGGAAGTGGTGAAAACACATCGCTAAGCAGAGATCAAGTGTGACTGTAAAGTGTTGTGATTGTGTGAAAATGTGCGAAAGAACCATAGCAGAGTACGAGGAGGAACTTTGTCCAACAAAAGAGGAGAAGGAGCGACAACATCAAGTTGTGTTACACACAACAGGTTTGTTTACTTCTTACTCTCACATCTTTACTAACTTTATATTTATTATTAACACTATTCTTCAATAGATTGTCTATAGGAAGATGAATTGGATGATGCACTGATTGTTTTATGTTGTTCATGAAAACGAGACACTTTCAGACACACACTATTTATGAGAGGTTGATGTTCCTCTCAGTTTGTAACAATGTGTATCAACATGTTTACACAAAACTAAGACAAAGTCAGAGTCAGTTACCATGGTAACTGACGCTGTAAACCTAGCCTGCTAGCTGGCAGGTTTGACAAGTTATTTATGTGTGTATAAGCTATACTGACCTGTTATTTCCTTCATATTGGTGCAGCCATTAACCTACTACAACACCTACTCAGTGGCCTAGTGGTTAGAGTGTCCGCCCTGAGATGGGTAGGTTGTGAGTTCAAACCCCGACCCAGTCATACCAAAGACTATAAAATGGGACCCATTACCTCACCTCTTGGTACTCAGCATTACGGGTTGGAATTGGGGGTTACATCACCATAAAAATTATTCCCAGGCGCGGCCACCGCTGCTGCTCACTGGTCCCCTCACCTCCCAGGGGGTGATCAAGGGTGATGGGTCAAATGCAGAGAATAATCTGGCCACACCTAGTGTGTGTGTGACAATCATTGGTACTTTAACTTTTTAATGTGGCAGTGATTGTGTAAAAAACAAAGCCTGATGTAAAGATGACATCTTGATCTCATACCATCTCAAACCAATTGGCCGTTCATTATGAAGTGAAATGTCTCAAAGTCGCTTAAATTCGTCTTTAACCAAGCAACACTATGTTTTATCCAGTTACTCGATTAATCAAAAACATTCCCAGTAGAGCACTTGATTAATAAAATGTTCAATAGCCACAGCCCTATATTTCATGTACGATTTAATATTTAGCATGTAGGAGTTAAAATGTGTTTTGTTTGTGTCCTGTAGACATCCATCAGCTGATTGGACACCAAGAAGAATGTCTCCCTCATCTGCAGGGGGACACTTTCACTTTAGAGGATCCACAGCCCTCACATTTTAAAGGGGACGAGGAGGATCCACAGCCCCATTTTTTTAAAGAGGAAGATGAGGGAGAGTGTCCTGTAGGGCAGGAGGAGGATGATGTCATGACTGTTGTCTCTGTGAAGACTGAAGAGCATGAAGACAAAGCACGTGAGTCCTCACAGCTTCATCACAGTCCAAGTAAGCACAACATCCACATATCATCTAATACAATGTTTGTGACACATGTTCATCCGGGGGCCACATTTATGACTAAAGATGGAGATATACTTGCTTTTTAACACCACCATTTAAAAATGAATGCTCATCAATCATCAACAGTGTAATTGCTGGGGTGTAACCATGTGACCTAGAGGCCGTCCTCCTTACCTCACGTGGTCAAATGAAGGCAAACATTCAATATGGCTACTGTTTATTAACCTTTAGCAGCACATATGTCAGCATATTTCAAATGTTTAGTGGTGAAGATTAGGGATGTGTACCAAGTACCATTTTTTTTAGTACTGGTTCCTAATTATGTCGTCCATGAGGACCGTGAAGATTCTGGACTAATGACACAACTATTTGTATTTTTAATTCCAGCTGACTGACGTAACTATGACACGTTGTCACATTGAGTTCAGCTGCCGCTGCTACACATTAAAATAAGCTTTGAATAATGACAACACACACAAAAGTGTGATGTGTGTGTTATTGACAAGAAGATGACATAACTGCATTTCACCTTGCACTGCACAAATAGTTGACTTCTTTAAGACTTGAAATAAACAGCTGTTGATAAAAGACTTCCCTGCTCTGAGATGTTACAGAACATCATGTTCAACCTCTTGTGCTAATAGGAATGCTATTTAAAATGCCTTTTTTACACTTTTTTATTTCAACAAATGATATGTAGTACCGATAAGAGTACCGATGAATACTGGTATCGATAACGAGTATCGATTAGGGTATCATATCGATAAATTCTTAACGATTTATATCCCTAAAGAAGATACAAGCCAGATATCTTAAAAAAATATATTCAACGTTTATTTGGATTTAGTTACTTCTCTGCTGTCCAGCGATGTCTCAATCAATCTAGTTTATTAGTACTAATTAGCAAAGTTTTCTTGTCTTTCTAAAGTCTTTCTTTTGACAGCCCCCTCGTGGTAAAGTTGTCCGAGTGCAAAGTATTTGTGACTCATAACATTTTCGGTGAATCAATATTTAAGAAATTGTACCGGAAAGTTCATTACTTTGAAGACGGACAATAAAAACGCAATCAGAATCAGAATTACTTTTATAATCCCAGAGGGGAAATTAAGATTTTCAGCACAATCCCATTCAAGAGCAGACAAACATTACAGGGAGACAGAACAGGATCGCTGACGGGTCTGCCAACTTCCGGCACCCCTTACAAAAAAGGTGAGAAACAGGTACACGTAAATGCTGGGGGGAAGGGGGAGAAGAAAAAAATCAGTCTAAGCCTGGGCCCCTGGAGAGGGGGTCCAGACTGAGGCCAAAGAGAAAAACAAACTCATAGCCATAGAACACAGAAACATGTGAGTAAGAGGGAAACATCAAAGAACACAAAGGACATTGAAAGAACAGTCACTTCTACACACAGCCACAAAAGTCAAACAACAACAAAAACATATACACTGTGGTGACCTCTGTGGTGTTCCACGCCATCGTCTGCTGGGGTGGGGGGAACATGGCCAGAGACAGGAGCAGACCCAACAAAGCAACCAAGAGAGCCGACTCCACCCTTGGCCGCCCACTAACTCTCGGCCAGTGTCCAGTCTGCACGGATGAGCGAGGATACGTCCAAGGAGACAGAGGTGTCCGATACCTGCTCATTCAGCCAAGACGACTGTGAAGCTTGTCTGTCCCGGCTCTCAGCGCCAGCTCCGCAGTCCTGTCTCTTCATCCACATCTCCTCCAGTCTCTTTAAACTCTGCAGTCCTGTCTCTTCATCCACATCTCCTCCAGTCTCTCCAAACTCTGCAGTCCTGTCCCTTCATCCACATCTCCTCCAGTCTCTCCAAACTCTGCAGTCCTGTCTCTTCATCCACATCTCCTCCAGTCTCTCCAAACTCTGCAGTCCTGTCTCTTCATCCACATCTCCTCCAGTCTCTCCAAACTCTGCAGTCCTGTCTGTTCATCCACATCTCCTCCAGTCTCTCCAAACTCTGCAGTCATGTCTCTTCATCCACATCTCCTCCAGTCTCTCCAAACTCTGCAGTCCTGTCCCTTCATCCACATCTCCTCCAGTCTCTCCAAACTCTGCAGTCCTGTCTGTTCATCCACATCTCCTCCAGTCTCTCCAAACTCTGCAGTCATGTCTCTTCATCCACATCTCCTCCAGTCTCTCCAAACTCTGCAGTCATGTCTCTTCATCCACATCTCCTCCAGTCTCTCCAAACTCTGCAGTCCTGTCCCTTCATCCACATCTCCTCCAGTCTCTCCAAACTCTGCAGTCCTGTCTCTTCATCTGCATCTCCTCCAGTCTCTCCAAACTCTGCAGTCCTGTCTCTTCATCCACATCTCCTCCAGTCTCTCCAAACTCTGCAGTCCTGTCTCTTCATCCACATCTCCTCCAGTCTCTCCAAACTCTGCAGTCCTGTCCCTTCATCCACATCTCCTCCAGTCTCTCCAAACTCTGCAGTCCTGTCTCTTCATCTGCATCTCCTCCAGTCTCTCCAAACTCTGCAGTCCTGTCCCTTCATCCACATCTCCTCCAGTCTCTCCAAACTCTGCAGTCCTGTCCCTTCATCCACATCTCCTCCAGTCTCTCCAAACTCTGCAGTCCTGTCTCTTCATCTGCATCTCCTCCAGTCTCTCCAAACTCTGCAGTCCTGTCCCTTCATCCACATCTCCTCCAGTCTCTCCAAACTCTGCAGTCCTGTCCCTTCATCCACATCTCCTCCAGTCTCTCCAAACTCTGCAGTCCTGTCCCTTCATCCACATCTCCTCCAGTCTCTCCAAACTCTGCAGTCCTGTCTCTTCATCCACATCTCCTCCAGTCTCTCCAAACTCTGCAGTCCTGTCTCTTCATCTGCATCTCCTCCAGTCTCTCCAAACTCTGCAGTCCTGTCCCTTCATCCACATCTCCTCCAGTCTCTCCAAACTCTGCAGTCCTGTCTGTTCATCCACATCTCCTCCAGTCTCTCCAAACTCTGCAGTCCTGTCCCTTCATCCACATCTCCTCCAGTCTCTCCAAACTCTGCAGTCCTGTCTGTTCATCCACATCTCCTCCAGTCTCTCCAAACTCTGCAGTCCTGTCTGTTCATCCACATCTCCTCCAGTCTCTCCAAACTCTGCAGTCCTGTCTGTTCATCCACATCTCCTCCAGTCTCTCCAAACTCTGCAGTCCTGTCTGTTCATCTGCATCTCCTCCAGTCTCTCCAAACTCTGCAGTCCTGTCTGTTCATCCACATCTCCTCCAGTCTCTCCAAACTCTGCAGTCCTGTCCCTTCATCCACATCTCCTCCAGTCTCTCCAAACTCTGCAGTCCAGTCTCTTCATCCACATCTCCTCCAGTCTCTCCAAACTCTGCAGTCATGTCTCTTCATCCACATCTCCTCCAGTCTCTCCAAACTCTGCAGTCCTGTCCCTTCATCCACATCTCCTCCAGTCTCTCCAAACTCTGCAGTCATGTCTCTTCATCCACATCTCCTCCAGTCTCTCCAAACTCTGCAGTCATGTCTCTTCATCCACATCTCCTCCAGTCTCTCCAAACTCTGCAGTCCTGTCCCTTCATCCACATCTCCTCCAGTCTCTCCAAACTCTGCAGTCCTGTCTCTTCATCTGCATCTCCTCCAGTCTCTCCAAACTCTGCAGTCCTGTCTCTTCATCCACATCTCCTCCAGTCTCTCCAAACTCTGCAGTCCTGTCTCTTCATCCACATCTCCTCCAGTCTCTCCAAACTCTGCAGTCCTGTCCCTTCATCCACATCTCCTCCAGTCTCTCCAAACTCTGCAGTCCTGTCTGTTCATCCACATCTCCTCCAGTCTCTCCAAACTCTGCAGTCCTGTCTGTTCATCCACATCTCCTCCAGTCTCTCCAAACTCTGCAGTCCTGTCTCTTCATCCACATCTCCTCCAGTCTCTCCAAACTCTGCAGTCATGTCTCTTCATCCACATCTCCTCCAGTCTCTCCAAACTCTGCAGTCATGTCTCTTCATCTGCATCTCCTCCAGTCTCTCCAAACTCTGCAGTCCTGTCCCTTCATCCACATCTCCTCCAGTCTCTCCAAACTCTGCAGTCCTGTCCCTTCATCCACATCTCCTCCAGTCTCTCCAAACTCTGCAGTCCTGTCTCTTCATCTGCATCTCCTCCAGTCTCTCCAAACTCTGCAGTCCTGTCCCTTCATCCACATCTCCTCCAGTCTCTCCAAACTCTGCAGTCCTGTCCCTTCATCCACATCTCCTCCAGTCTCTCCAAACTCTGCAGTCCTGTCCCTTCATCCGCATCTCCTCCAGTCTCTCCAAACTCTGCAGTCCTGTCTCTTCATCCACATCTCCTCCAGTCTCTCCAAACTCTGCAGTCCTGTCTCTTCATCCACATCTCCTCCAGTCTCTCCAAACTCTGCAGTCCTGTCTCTTCATCCACATCTCCTCCAGTCTCTCCAAACTCTGCAGTCCTGTCTCTTCATCCACATCTCCTCCAGTCTCTCCAAACTCTGCAGTCCTGTCCCTTCATCCGCATCTCCTCCAGTCTCTCCAAACTCTGCAGTCCTGTCTCTTCATCCACATCTCCTCCAGTCTCTCCAAACTCTGCAGTCCTGTCTCTTCATCCACATCTCCTCCAGTCTCTCCAAACTCTGCAGTCCTGTCTCTTCATCCACATCTCCTCCAGTCTCTCCAAACTCTGCAGTCCTGTCTCTTCATCTGCATCTCCTCCAGTCTCTCCAAACGGACTCTGGTGTGGCAGAGACCCAGCAGCTGGTCTCCATGGCCAAAAGGCTCCCGGGAGGCAGATCCAGAAGTTCACCAAAAAAGCACCGCAGAAGTCACCAAAGTGCCTCTCCTTGTCACACAGTCCCAAAGGGTCCCCAACCAAAAGGCAAAACAACCCTGCATGAAAACAAGAAGGAAACATCCGGAACACAAAAGGATGACACAAGAGCACAGAGCTCCTGCCACCAGCAGCCACTACAGCGGCGCCATCTTGGGGACGGAAACTTGACCCGGTTATCTTCTCCAAGTCACGACACTGACATAAAAAGTGTTATACTGGTTATTAATGTGATTATCACACAGCAGTCATTTCCGTTAGACAATATTCAAATATAGGTGGTAGTGTTGTAACCATACCAATATTTTGGTACCGCTACTAAAATTATTTTGGTACTTTTCTAAATAAAAGGGGTCCACAAAAAATTGCATTATTGGCTTTATTTTAACAAAAAAAGTTAGGGTACATGAAACATATGTTTATTATTGCAGTTAAGTCCTTAAATAAAATGTTGAACATACTAGACAACTTGTCTTTTAGTAGTAAGTAAACAAACAAAGTCTCCTAATTAGTCTGCTGACATATGCAGTAACATATTGTGTCATTTATACACCTATTATTTTCTACACATTATGAGGGACAAGTGGTAGAAAATTAATTATTAATCTACCTGTTTATTTACTGTTAATATCTGCTTACTTTCTCTTTTAACATGTTCTATCTACACTTCTGTTAAAATGTAATAATCACTTATTCTTCTCTTCTTTGATACTTGACATTAGTTTTGGATGATACCACAAATTTGGGTATCAATCCGATACCGAGTAGTTACACGATCATACATTGGTCATATTCAAAGTCCTCATGTGTCCAGGGACATATTTCCTGACTTTATAAACATAATATACATTTTAAAAAAACAAAAGAAGATGTTGTGATGCCAAAAAATATCGACATAATCATAGTAGTATCGACTAGATATGTGGCGTTTGTTTACATTTTGATGCCGGTGAGCTACGGTGTGTAGTGAAGCATGTTCAGCTATTGTTCGTCCTGCAGTGATAATAATACTTGTAAGAAACTTACATTATTTGTCACCATGGAGGCGAGGATTAGTGATTTAGAAGTAGCTAAAACACTGTGGATGGACATTAGCCGCTAGCCATGTCCTAAAGCACCTCTTCCTGAGGGTGTTTCAGTGTTATAACTTCACCTTTATTGTTACTTTTCAAACCAAAATACGTCCGTTCTCCCTTTTCTGTCTACACACTGTGTCTGCTTGTAAGTACTCTGTGATTGTGTGCTGCCGAACATGCTCGTCTGCTCGTAAACCAGCAATGTCACCACGTGACTTCGACGTAGGAGCAGAGGGGGTGCGGGACCGGTACGTTTCAGAGACGGTATAGTACCGAACATGATTCATTAGTAGCGTGGTACTTATAATTAAACTAAGAAAATAATGTTGTTTTTCATCAGATATGTTGTAGTATTGTATATGTGGATGGGGGCGCTGCTTTGGAAATAATGTGTACCCCTTTCAGAGATCACCTTTAGTTCCACTTCAAACATTCACATGTTGCACAACGAGATGAGTGCTGTAGCACAAGCGTGGGATAACGTGAACACTTGTGGAACTTTCTAACCAACACAGTGGAAAGTATTTTGAGAAAAATGAAATGACGCAGATATTGCTTTCTCCTTTTCCTGTTAACTCGAGAGAGAAAACGGCGCCATGTATGTGCAGACGTCGTTTGGGTATAATAAAATGGTGGCTGCCAATGTAGTTTACAACGTCACTACGTCAGGAGTTGTCAAACTTTTTTCATCAAGTACCACCTCAGCAAATACTTGGATCTCCAAGTACCACCATCGTGAACAGCATTAGGGACGGCGTGGCGAAGTTGGTAGAGTGGCTGTGCCAGCAATCGGAGGGTTGCTGGTTACTGGGGTTCAATTCCCACCTTCTACCTTTCTAGTCACGTCCGTTGTGTCCTTGGGCAAGACACTTCACCGTTGCTCCTGATGGCTGCTGGTGAGCGCCTTGCATGGCAGCTCCCGCCATCAGTGTGTGAATGTGTGTGTGAATGGGTGTGTGAATGGGTGAATGTGGAAATAGTGTCAAAGTGCTTTGAGTACCTTGAAGGTAGAAAAGCGCTATACAAGTATAACCCATTTATCATTTATTTATCATTAAAATACAGTAGCATAGTAGGCCTTAATTATTCATTAAAAACAAGGGTCTCAAACTTAATTGACCTGGGGGCCACTGGATGCAGAAACTGGGTGAGGCTGGGCCGCAAGAAAAGATTTCTTAAAAAAATCTAACATGTACTTTTTAATGAATTCACCTTCTTTGAATGGCTATCTCGCCCTAGCAACATACTTGCCATCCCTCCCCATTTGTCCAGGAGACTCCTGAATTTCAGTGCCCCTCCCGACAACCTCCTGCATGGGGCAACCATTCTCCCGAATGTGTCCTGATTTTCACCCGGACAACAATATGAAGGGCGTGCCGTGATAGCACTGCCCGGACAACAATATTAAGGGTGTGCCGTGATAGCCCTGCCTTTAACGTCGCGTCCGCTTTTTCACCATACAAACAGCCAGTCACATGTTGTATGCGACTTCTGCAGACACACGTAAGTGACTGCAAGATATACTTGGTCAACAGCCATACAGGTCACACTGAGGGTGGCCGTATAAACAACTTTATCACTGTTACAAATATGCGCCAACCCACACCAAACAAGAATGACAAACACATTTCGGGAGAACATCCGCACCGTAAGACAACATAAACACAACAGAACAAATACCCAGAACACCTTGCAGCCCTAACTCTTCCGGGCTGCAATATACACCCCCTCTACCACCAAACCCTGCCCCCCCCAACCCTGCCCACTTCAACCAACGCACGGAGGGGGGGAGGGGGTTGATGTGTGGGGGGGCGGGGTTTGGTGGTAGCGGGGGTGTATATTGCAGCCCGGAAGAGTTAGGGCTGCACGGGCCGCTTGTTTGAGACCTCTGATTAAAAACAAGGAGGACACTTTATTTAACAAGTATATTTAATATTTTAGCCACTGTAATATTACACACAGTTTGAACAGTAACATTGTGTTTGAAAATAGGAAAATAAAACACTGTACTTAAACAATAAAATAATATTTGGCGTACCACTAGTGGTACACTTACATCAGTTTTATGTGTATGTACATATATATGTGTGTTTATATGTGTGTGTATCAGGGATATAACGGTAAACAGTATAATGATAAACCACATTAAAATTCTGGACATTGGGTACTACCGTTTAATTTTTAATTATGGAAAACCCTCATTTAGTAATGATGCATTTTAGGCGACATTGCTCACTTCCTGGAAATGCAGGGGCGGCGCGCCTCTGAAGGTGGCGCATGTGCACTAGTGCTGTTTGTTAAAGTTAAAGTACCAATGATTGTCACACACACACACTAGGTGTGGCGAAATTATTCTCTGGTCAGAGCAGGGGTGGGCAATTAATTTTTACCGGGGGCCGCATGAGCAACCCGAGCACTGCTGGAGGGCCACATTGACAATATATCAATTACATTGTGCTCAATATTATTTTTGATAGACCGTAAGATAAAAAATAACAATAATAAAAATAATTTCATTTAACCTTACTTAACTTTAAACAAAAGCAGATTGCTTTTGATGGTTTTAAACTCTTAATCCTTAAATATTTATATTAGGCTATGTGAAATTGAATAAAAAAACAAAAACAATCATTGAATCACTGCAATTTATTTTTAACTTGTTCACACTTTAACACATTGTTGCCTTCCGTATAGGTAAGAACGGAACCAATCGAGAGGTACCCCTCTGACACCATAGTGGTATAGCTTATACAATAAGATCTCAAAGTCTATTGTGTCAAAGGCCTTGGACAGACGGATATCTTCCCGTTTACATGAAGAATTAATCCTCACAAAGGGTTAAAAAAGGGTGGGTGCAAAAGAGCATATCTTTCTTGCCATCTCCAGGTCTAAGTTGGATGTCAAAGTTGACCCAGTTCTCCGGTTTATGTCCACAACCTTCACCATATAAGTGAGAGGCATGATTTATAATCTAGAATTAGCTTTCACCATCTTAGAGGCGAGGAAGCAGCTCAGTATGTCAATATAGCAACATAAGCTAGTTACTTCTGTGATCAATGCGCCGCTAAAAGTAGGTTCTTAACGTTAGTGCTTATAATAACAATATCGCTAATACTTGGTTATTATTCAGGTCACAAAATGTAAATGGAGTATTGTTGGCAGTGTTTGGATGGTTATTTGGAGGACTTTGTGGGTCTAATAGAGGAGCTCCCATTGACTCCAATGTTAGCTGATTTTTGCTCACGTTTGTTTACTAAATGTAAAATGTAAAAAAGATGTGTCACATAAGGATTGTGATCGATAGGCGACATTTTAAAAAAGTGCAGTTTCCTTTGAATTTGTCAGCTAAGTAAACAGTCCTTCAAATTAAAGATGACAAACAATTGAGGTTGTTTATAGATATTATCCACAATGAAGTTACAGTAAAACTAAGCACACAAGGGAAAGTACATTCATATACACATGAAGTACACGTATGTGTATGAATCATGTTAACCACCAAAATATCATCTCGTTCTACTAAAGCCAATATTGAGTATCCTTTGGTGAGCTGACCGTATCGTCACACCCTTAGTTAAAAGCACACCATGACATGACACTTCCACGTGATGTAGAACAGTAGGACTACATTTTAAACATACACACACGTCTGTAGAATATAAAAAATAAATATATTTGGTGGGCCAAACAAAATGACTCAGCAAACCAATGTTTGGTATGTGCGATATGACCTCAAATCAATATCCTAATAACAATATATGTCACGATATATCATTTGGTATATGATTAATAATAGAAGAATTTCAAAACTGGTTACAAAAGCTCCTAATTTAGCAGCTGACATATGCAGTAACATATTGTGTCATTTCTAATTGTATTATTTTGTCGAAACAATTATTATTAATGTACTTGTTACTATCTGGTTACTTTCTTTGAGAAAATAATACTGGAAATGATGTAATATTTTACTGCATATTTCAACAACTAAATTAGGAGCCTGTGTAGCCTGTTTTAAAATGGTTCTATTAGTAATTCTATATGAAATAATATATCGCAAAATCAATTTTAAACCATATCGTCTATCCATAGTAAAAGTCCTGTCGTCCTGGTTTGCTTTTCTTTTCCTGTGAATTCCTGAGATTTCAAGACAGTTCATACGATAACTTGTTGTTCCTAAGTGCATGTAAAAGTACTGAATGCATTGTGTGACTGAGCAGAGATGGTGTGTTTGTCTTGCAGACGTCTGGGAAGAACATCTTCACCCTGAGCAACAGCAGTGGAACTTCAGGATGCGGACGGAGGAGCCACAGCCCTCCCACATTAAGAAGGAAGAGGAGTACCCACTGAGCCCTCACATTAAAGAGGAAGAGGAGGAACACAGCATCAGTCAGCATGTTGAAGGAGTGGAGGAGGTTGATGTCACCAAGATGCCAGTGACTGGTGTCCCTGTGAAGAGTGATGTCACCAAGATGCCAGTGACTGGTGTCCCTGTGAAGAGTGATGTCACCAAGATGCCAGTGACTGGTGTCCCTGTGAAGAGTGATGTCACCAAGATGCCAGTGACTGGTGTCCCTGTGAAGAGTGATGTCACCAAGATGCCAGTGACTGGTGTCCCTGTGAAGAGTGATGTCACCAAGATGCCAGTGACTGGTGTCCCTGTGAAGAGTGATGTCACCAAGATGCCAGTGACTGGTGTCCCTGTGAAGAGTGAAGGTGATGAGGTCAAAGGTGAGAGTGAGGAGAAGAGAAGCAGCAGATCAACACACCACATGACAACAGAAGCTGATGGAGACCACTGTGGAGCAGACAAGATGTTAGCTCCACTATCAGATAGTGAGGACACAAGGTCACACTCTCCTGACACTGATGATGAACACTCTAAAGATGATGCAACATGTCACACTGACAACACACACTTCACATGTTCTCTCTGTCACACAACTTTTAAACACCATTGTCGTCTAAAAGTACACATGAGAAGACACACTGGAGAAAAACCTTTTTCCTGCTCAGAATGTGGTAAAAGTTTTGTAATGAATCAACATTTCAAAGCACACATGAGAACACACACTGGAGAAAAACCTTTTTCCTGTTCAATCTGCGGTAAAGATTTTACTCAAAGGCCCAATTTCAAAGCACACCTAAGAAGACACACTGGAGAAAAACCTTTTTCCTGCTCAGAATGTGGTAAAAGTTTTGTAATAAATGGAAATTTAAAAGTTCACATGAGAACACACACTGGTGAAAAACCTTTTTCCTGCTCAGAATGTGGTAAAAGTTTTGTAATAAATGAAAATTTAAAAGTTCACATGACAACACACACTGGGGAAAAACCTTTTTCCTGCTCAGAATGTGGTAAAAGTTTCGTACTAAATAAAATTTTAAAAGCACACATGAGAAGACACACTGGAGAAAAACCTTTTTCCTGCTCAGAATGTGGTAAAAGTTTTGTAACAAATGACAATTTAAAAGCACACATGAGAACACACACTGGGGAAAAACCTTTTTCCTGCTCAGAATGTGGTAAAAGTTTTGTTACAAATGAAAATGTAAAAGCACACATGAGAACACACACTGGTGAAAAACCTTTTTCCTGTTCAACCTGCGGTAAAGGTTTTACACAAAGTCATTATGTAAAAGCACACATGAGAAGACACACTGGGCAAAAATCCCATTTGTGTTCAATGTGCAACAGAAGCTTTTATGAACGATCAACACTTGTAAGACACATGAGAACACACACTGGTGAGAAAGTGTTGAGTTGCAGTGTGTGTGCTGAAAGATTCTCCTATAAGTACCAGAGTAAGAAACACAAGTGTGCTGGTGAGAGCAAATGAAGATGCAGGATTTGAAATCAACTTCAACTTTGACTTTCTAACAACATCAGCACATATAACATGTGCGACATCATTGTTGTGTGTGTAACACAATCTTGTTAATATGATTGTAACATTTATAGATGAGACACTTGAGATTAGTGCTTTTATTTCAGTCAAGTACATGAGTTAATATACACATTTGTGTACTTTAAAATGAACACAACAATTGGACTGAAAAGGTGACAATAAACACTACATCAAATATGTTACACACAATAAACATTTTATGTGTAGATATTCAATATTCACTTTTATACTTATTCATAATAGTGTTTTATATATGTTTTTTGAAATAATGAAGTGTTACATATTTTATTTTCTAATTGTAGATGATTCCATGGATGAACTCCTTTATATGATATACATATTTGTTTTACATGTGTTCATACCTCTGCTTTTGAGTACACATAAATCCCTCTTAGTTCATATTTACTGGTTCACATCTGAAACATCTTCTGGAAGCATATTATTATTTACTTTATACATCATTTGAGCAGTTGTCTTTTATACAATTTTAAAATGTGTGACTTTATGAATCATTAGTTGGGTCTCTATAATCCATTCTATTAATTGTCTTTATTACTCTCTTGTGTAATATGAATATTGTTGTGTGATTGTTTTATATGTATGTCCCCAGACCTTTATGCAATAAACTGAAGTTGGGTACAATAATTGTAGTTAATATTTGTAAGTATGTATTTTATTCTATTCTATTTTTTTGCACTCAAATAAAAAAAAATATGAAAGACTTTGACTTTAATTACTCAATTTATTATTACAACACTGGAGAGCTACTTGCGGCAGCAGCCGTACACGACACAAAGTCCGCTGCCATCAATGTGCCGCAACCACCGTAGCCTCAGCCTGTAGAAATGGGCGTACAGGAAGCAGGAAGTTGGCGTTAGCGCACATTTCCACATCCACGTCTCAACTTACTACACAGCCAGGTTTTAAAAGCTGGGGCCCCTGGCCGATCCTTTTCAGGGAGTGATCCCCTGGCTGGAGCCAATAATCAATACTGTGAGACCTCCAGATCTGGGATCTCACACGCCACCAAGTCAGGACTGAACATGTTGGAAGGAACATGTGATGGTTTTATGAAAGGAGGCCATGTTTGCTGTGGTCTTCTTCTGATGGCTTCTTGACTTGGTGCATGTTCTCCACTTGGTGGGCCAACATGGTGCTCACCTTCCTCTGGTGGGCCAACATGGTGCTCACCTTCCTCTGGTGGGCCAACATGGTGCTCACCTTCCTCTGGTGGGCCAACATGGTGCTCACCTTCCTCTGGTGGGCCAACATGGTGCTCACCTTCCTCTGGTGGGCCAACATGGTGCTCACCTTCCTCTGGTGGGCCAACATGGTGCTCACCTTCCTCTGGTGGGCCAACATGGTGCTCACCTTCCTCTGGTGGGCCAACATGGTGCTCACCTTCCTCTGGTGGGCCAACATGGTGCTCACCTTCCTCTGGTGGGCCAACATGGTGCTCATCTTCCTCTGGTGGGCCAACATGGTGCTCACCTTCCTCTGGTGGGCCAACATGGTGCTCACCTTCCTCTGGTGGGCCAACATGGCGCTCACCTTCCTCTGGTGGGCCAACATGGCGCTCACCTTCCTCTGGTGGGCCAACATGGTGCTCACCTTCCTCTGGTGGGCCAACATGGTGCTCACCTTCCTCTGGTGGGCCAACATGGTGCTCATCTTCCTCTGGTGGGCCAACATGGTGCTCACCTTCCTCTGGTGGGCCAACATGGTGCTCACCTTCCTCTGGTGGGCCAACATGGCGCTCACCTTCCTCTGGTGGGCCAACATGGCGCTCATCTTCCTCTGGTGGGCCAACATGGTGCTCACCTTCCTCTGGTGGGCCAACATGGTGCTCACCTTCCTCTGGTGGGCCAACATGGTGCTCACCTTCCTCTGGTGGGCCAACATGGTGCTCACCTTCCTCTGGTGGGCCAACATGGTGCTCACCTTCCTCTGGTGGGCCAACATGGTGCTCACCTTCCTCTGGTGGGCCAACATGGTGCTCACCTTCCTCTGGTGGGCCAAAGCCTCTTCCTTGTCGCTCAGCTGCAAAACAAGATGGAACCTCCTCATATCACTTGCTCTCCACCAAATCTAGAAGTATAAAGAAGTACAAGTAAGAGTACTTGGAGATGTTTAGTGGCAGAGTAATACTACCTCAACTGCAACTACATAAATAAGTTCTTGCGGGTCATGTCCTGTTTTGGCCCACCTCCTCCAGTCAGGACAAAGAAGCAGAATGGAGTTCATACCAAGTCCAGAAGTTCATAAAGAGCATCTGGAAGAGCAGCAGACATCTTGGCTTCCTTGTGGGACGGAAGAAAGTGTCTCAGGTTCTCACTGACAGCCCCTGAAGAACCTGCCAACAAATACACATGGAAGTAACACCACAACTAAAGTACTACCACAACTAAAGTACTACCACAACTAAAGTACTACCACAACTAAAGTACTAAGTGTCTCAGGTTCTCACTGACAGCCCCTGAAGAACCTGCCAACAAATACACATGGAAGTAACACCACAACTAAAGTACTACCACAACTAAAGTACTACCACAACTAAAGTACTAAGTGTCTCAGGTTCTCACCGACACCCCCTGAAGAACCTGCCAACAAATACACATGGAAGTACTACCACAACTGAAGTACTACCACAACTGAAGTACTACCACAACTAAAGTACTAACACAACTAAAGTACTACCACAACTAAAGTACGAACACAACTAAGGTATTAACACAATTAAAGTACTACCACAACTAAAGTACGAACACAACTAAGGTATTAACACAACTAAAGTACTACCACAACTAAAGTAAGAACAAAACTAAGGTATTAACACAACTAAAGTACTACCACAACTAAAGTACTAACACAACTAAAGTACTAACACAACTAAAGTACTACCACAACTAAAGTACGAACACAACTAAGGTACTAACACAAATAAAGTACTACCACAACTAAAGTACTACCACAATTAAGTACTAACACAACTAAAGTACTACCACAACTAAAGTACTAACACAACTAAAGTACTAACACAACTAAAATACTAACACAACTAAAGTACTAACACAACTACAGTACAAACACCTCAATACTAACACAACTAAAGTACTACCACAACTAAAGTACTAACACCTCAATACTAGCACAACTAAAGTACTACCACAACTAAAGTACTAACACCTCAATACTAACACAACTAAAGTACTACCACAACTAAAGTACTAACACAACTACAGTATAAACACCTCAATACTAACACAACTAAAGTACTACCACAACTAAAGTACTAACACCTCAATACTAACACAACTAAAGTACTACCACAACAAAGTACTACCACAACTAAAGTACTAACACCTCAATACTAGCACAACTAAAGTACTAACACAACTACAGTACAAACACCTCAATACTAACACAACTAAAGTACTACCACAACTAAAGTACTAACACAACTAAAGTACTACCACAACAAAGTACTACCACAACTAAAGTATTTCCACAACTAAAGAACTAACACAACAAAAGTACTAACACAACTAAAGTACTACCACAACTAAGTACCAACACAACTAAAGTACTACCACAACTAAGTACCAACACAACTAAAGTACTACCACAACTAAGTACTAACACAACCAAAAAACTACCACAACTTAGGCACTACCAAAACTACAGTACTAAAACTACTAAAGTACTACCACAACTAAAGTACTATCCATCCATCCATTTTCTACCGCTTGTCCCTTTTGGTCATGGTCGCGGGGGGTCGCTGGAGCCTATCTCAGCTACAATCGGGCGGAAGGCGGGCTACACCCTGGACAAGTCACCACCTCATCACAGGGCCAACACAGATAGACAACATTCACACACTAGGAACCATTTAGTGTTGACAATCAACCTATCCCCATCTTTGGAGGTGGGAGGGGCCTATCCCCATCTTTGGAGGTGGGAGGGGCCTATCCCCAGGTGCATGTCTTTGGAGGTGGGAGGGGCCTATCCCCAGGTGCATGTCTTTGGAGGTGGGAGGGGCCTATCCCCAGGTGCATGTCTTTGGAGGTGGGAGGGGCCTATCCCCAGGTGCATGTCTTTGGAGGTGGGAGGGGCCTATCCCCAGGTGCATGTCTTTGGAGGTGGGAGGGGCCTATCCCCAGGTGCATGTCTTTGGAGGTGGGAGGAGCCTATCCCCAGGTGCATGTCTTTGGAGGTGGGAGGAAGCCGGAGTAGAAGCCACACAATCACGGGGGAGAACATGCAAACTCCACACAGAAAGATCCCGAGCCCAGGATCGAACCCAGGACCTTCGTATTGTGAGGCACATGCACTAACCCCTCTACCTCCGTGCTGCCCAACTGAAGTACTAACACAACTGAAGTACTAATGCAACTAAAGTACTACCACAACTAAAGCCTGAGTAGTCATGAAAAACAACTCAGCTTTGTTTGGTAGTGTAATGTAGCCATGCAGTAGTGCAGTACTCTGTGAAAGTATACTTACCTTTCAGGAGGTTATTTGGAGTGAACAGCATCAAGTTGTCACTGCGGTTCTTCATTTGTTGCTCAAAAGTGATACAAAAAGCGTCAGAAAGCATGAATGCTTCTTCTCTCCTCCAACACTCAGCCTCCAGCTGGGAAGTAGCAGTACACACTAAGTACACACTCAAATACTACTACCTTTTCTACTCCTATCTCCTCATCCTCCTGGGGGCGGGGGAAAAGTACTACATCACTACATTAAAATCATTTAGTCAATGAGTACTACATCAAAGACTTTAGTCAATGAGTATTACATCAAAGACTTTAGTCAATGAGTACTACATCAAATACTTTAGTCAATGAGTACTACATCACTACTTCAAAGACTTTAGTCAATGAGTACTACATCACTACATCAAAGACTTTAGTCAATGAGTACTACATCAAAGACTTTAGTCAATGAGTACTACATCACTACATCAAAGACTTTAGTCAATGAGTACTACATCAAAGACTTTAGTCAATGAGTACTACATCACTACATCAAAGACTTTAGTCAATGAGTATTACATCACTACTTCAAAGAATTTAGTCAATGAGTACTACATCACTACATCAAAGACTTTAGTCAATGAGTACTACATCAAAGACTTTAGTCAATGAGTACTACATCAAAGACTTTAGTCAATGAGTACTACATCAAAGACTTTAGTCAATGAGTACTACATCAAAGACTTTAGTCAATGAGTACTACATCACTACATCAAAGACTTTAGTCAATGAGTACTACATCAAAGACTTTAGTCAATGAGTACTACATCACTACATCAAAGACTTTAGTCAATGAGTACTACATCAAAGACTTTAGTCAATGAGTACTACATCACTACATCAAAGACTTTAGTCAATGAGTATTACATCACTACTTCAAAGAATTTAGTCAATGAGTACTACATCACTACATCAAAGACTTTAGTCAATGAGTACTACATCAAAGACTTTAGTCAATGAGTACTACATCAAAGACTTTAGTCAATGAGTACTACATCAAAGACTTTAGTCAATGAGTACTACATCAAAGACTTTAGTCAATGAGTACTACATCACTACATCAAAGACTTTAGTCAATGAGTACTACATCAAAGACTTTAGTCAATGAGTACTACATCACTACATCAAAGACTTTAGTCAATGAGTACTACATCAAAGACTTTAGTCAATGAGTACTACATCACTACATCAAAGACTTTAGTCAATGAGTATTACATCACTACTTCAAAGAATTTAGTCAATGAGTACTACATCACTACATCAAAGACTTTAGTCAATGAGTACTACATCAAAGACTTTAGTCAATGAGTACTACATCAAAGACTTTAGTCAATGAGTACTACATCAAAGACTTTAGTCAATGAGTACTACATCAAAGACTTTAGTCAATGAGTACTACATCACTACATCAAAGACTTTAGTCAATGAATACTACATCATTACATCAAACAATTTAGTCAATGAGTACTACATTACTACATCAAATACTTTAGTCAATGAATACTACATCATTACATCATACGGATTATTTATATATATATATATATACAGTATATATTTATATCAATCAATCAATCAATGTTTATTTATATAGCCCTAAATCACTAGTGTCTCAAAGGGCTGTACAAGCCACAACGACATCCTCGGTGTCGAGTGGGTCTGACATAATATTGTGAAAGTCCAACACATCAGCGAAAGTCCAGTCCATGGTGGGGCCAGCGGGAACCATCCCGAGTGGAGACGGGTCAGCAGCGTAGAGATGTCCCCATCTGATGGACAGGCTAGCGGTCCACCCCGGAGCAGAGTAGAAAAGAAAAGAAAAGAAACGGCAGATCAACTGGTCTAAAAAAGGGGGGGTCTATTTAAAGGCTAGAGTATACAAATGAGTTTTAAGATGAGACTTAAATGCTTCTACTGAGGTAGCATCTCTAACTGTTACCGGGAGGGCATTCCATAGTATTGGAGCCCGAATAGAAAACGCTCTATAGCCCGCAGACTTTTTTTGGGCTCTGGGAATCACTAATAAGCCGGAGTTCTTTGAAGGCAGATTTCTTGTCGGGACATATGGTACAATACAATCGGCAAGATAGGCAGGAGCTTGACCGTGTAGTATTTTATACGTAAGTAGTAAAACCTTAAAGTCGCATCTTAGGTGCACAGGAAGCCAGTGCAACTGAGCCAGTATGGGTGTGTATATATGTATATAAAGGTATATACAGTATAGGCGTAATATGATCAAACTTTCTTGTTTTTGTCAAAAGTCTAGCAGCCGCATTTTGTACCAACTGTAATCTTTTAATGCTAGACATAGGGAGGCCCCAAAATAATACGTTACAGTAATCGAGACGAGATGTAACGAACGCATGAATAATGATCTCAGCGTCGCTAGTGGACAAGATGGAACGAATTTTAGCGATATTACGGAGATGAAAGAAGGCCGTTTTAGTAACACTCTTAATGTGTGACTCAAACGAGAGAGTTGGGTGGAAGATAATACCCAGATTCTTTACCGAGTCACCTTGTTTAATTGTTTGGTTGTCAAATGTTAAGGTGGTATTATTAAATAGATGTTGGTGTTGAGCAGGACCGATAATCAGCATTTCCGTTTTCTTGGCGTTGAGTTGCAAAAAGTTAGCGGACATCCATTGTTTAATTTCATTAAGACACGCCTCCAGCTGACTACAATCCGGCGTGTTGGTCAGCTTTAGGGGCATGTAGAGTTGAGTGTCATCAGCATAACAGTGAAAGCTAACACCGTATTTGCGTATGATGCCACCTAGCGGCAGCATGTAAATACTAAAGAGTGCAGGGCCAAGAACTGAACCATGGGGAACTCCACACGTTACCTTGACATAGTCCGAGGTCACATTGTTATGGGAGACGCACTGCATCCTGTCAGTAAGATAAGAGTTAAACCAAGACAAGGCTAAGTCTGACATACCAATACGTGTTTTGATACGCTCTAATAAAATATTATGATCAACAGTATCGAAAGCGGCGCTAAGATCAAGAAGCAGCAACATAGATGACGCATCAGAATCCATCGTTAGCAATAGATCATTAGTCATTTTATATATATATATAAGAAATACTTGAAAATATATACACCCCCGCTACCCCCTCCCCCCCACCCCACCTTAACCCCGCCCACATCTCCCGAATTCGAAGGTCTCAAGGTTGGCAAGTATGGCCTGGTGCTGATGCAGTTCTGGCAGATTTGATGACCTCTTTATCTTCCTTCAGGGTGGCTTCACTGATGTGGAACAGGGTGCAGGGTTCTGGTGGGCATATGAGGGCTGCACAGTGGCCCAGGTCTGGATGTGGAACAGGATGTGGAACTGGATGTGGAACAGGGTGCAGGGTTCTGGTGGGCATATGAGGGCTGCACAGTGGCCCAGGTCTGGATGTGGAACAGGATGTGGAACTGGATGTGGAACAGGGTGCAGGGTTCTGGTGGGCATATGAGGGCTGCACAGTGGCCCAGGTCTGGATGTGGAACAGGATGTGGAACTGGATGTGGAACAAGGTGCAGGGTTCTGGTGGGCATATGAGGGCTGCACAGTGGCCCATGTCTGGATGTGGAACAGGATGTGGAACTGGATGTGGAACAGGGTGCAGGGTTCTGGTGGGCATATGAGGGCTGCACAGTGGCCCAGGTCTGGATGTGGAACAGGATGTGGAACTGGATGTGGAACAGGGTGCAGGGTTCTGGTGGGCATATGAGGGCTGCACAGTGGCCCAGGTCTGGATGTGGAACAGGATGTGGAACTGGATGTGGAACAGGGTGCAGGGTTCTGGTGGGCATATGAGGGCTGCACAGTGGCCGAGGTCTGGATGTGGAACAGGATGTGGAACTGGATGTGGAACAGGGTGCAGGGTTCTGGTGGGCATATGAGGGCTGCACAGTGGCCCAGGTCTGGATGTGGAACAGGATGTGGAACTGGATGTGGAACAGGGTGCAGGGTTCTGGTGGGCATATGAGGGCTGCACAGTGGCCCAGGTCTGGATGTGGAACAGGATGTGGAACTGGATGTGGAACAGGGTGCAGGGTTCTGGTGGGCATATGAGGGCTGCACAGTGGCCCAGGTCTGGATGTGGAACAGGATGTGGAACTGGATGTGGAACAAGGTGCAGGGTTCTGGTGGGCATATGAGGGCTGCACAGTGGCCCAGGTCTGGATGTGGAACAGGATGTGGAACTGGATGTGGAACAGGGTGCAGGGTTCTGGTGGGCATATGAGGGCTGCACAGTGGCCCAGGTCTGGATGTGGAACAGGATGTGGAACTGGATGTGGAACAGGGTGCAGGGTTCTGGTGGGCATATGAGGGCTGCACAGTGGCCCAGGTCTGGATGTGGAACAGGATGTGGAACTGGATGTGGAACAGGGTGCAGGGTTCTGGTGGGCATATGAGGGCTGCACAGTGGCCGAGGTCTGGATGTGGAACAGGATGTGGAACTGGATGTGGAACAGGGTGCAGGGTTCTGGTGGGCATATGAGGGCTGCACAGTGGCCCATGTCTGGATGTGGAACAGGATGTGGAACTGGATGTGGAACAAGGTGCAGGGTTCTGGTGGGCATATGAGGGCTGCACAGTGGCCCATGTCTGGATGTGGAACAGGATGTGGAACTGGATGTGGAACAGGGTGCAGGGTTCTGGTGGGCATATGAGGGCTGCACAGTGGCCCAGGTCTGGATGTGGAACAGGATGTGGAACTGGATGTGGAACAGGGTGCAGGGTTCTGGTGGGCATATGAGGGCTGCACAGTGGCCCAGGTCTGGATGTGGAACAGGATGTGGAACTGGATGTGGAACAGGGTGCAGGGTTCTGGTGGGCATATGAGGGCTGCACAGTGGCCGAGGTCTGGATGTGGAACAGGATGTGGAACTGGATGTGGAACAGGGTGCAGGGTTCTGGTGGGCATATGAGGGCTGCACAGTGGCCCAGGTCTGGATGTGGAACAGGATGTGGAACTGGATGTGGAACAGGGTGCAGGGTTCTGGTGGGCATATGAGGGCTGCACAGTGGCCCAGGTCTGGATGTGGAACAGGATGTGGAACTGGATGTGGAACAGGGTGCAGGGTTCTGGTGGGCATATGAGGGCTGCACAGTGGCCCAGGTCTGGATGTGGAACAGGATGTGGAACTGGATGTGGAACAAGGTGCAGGGTTCTGGTGGGCATATGAGGGCTGCACAGTGGCCCAGGTCTGGATGTGGAACAGGATGTGGAACTGGATGTGGAACAGGGTGCAGGGTTCTGGTGGGCATATGAGGGCTGCACAGTGGCCCAGGTCTGGATGTGGAACAGGATGTGGAACTGGATGTGGAACAGGGTGCAGGGTTCTGGTGGGCATATGAGGGCTGCACAGTGGCCCAGGTCTGGATGTGGAACAGGATGTGGAACTGGATGTGGAACAGGGTGCAGGGTTCTGGTGGGCATATGAGGGCTGCACAGTGGCCGAGGTCTGGATGTGGAACAGGATGTGGAACTGGATGTGGAACAGGGTGCAGGGTTCTGGTGGGCATATGAGGGCTGCACAGTGGCCCAGGTCTGGATGTGGAACAGGATGTGGAACTGGATGTGGAACAGGGTGCAGGGTTCTGGTGGGCATATGAGGGCTGCACAGTGGCCCAGGTCTGGATGTGGAACAGGATGTGGAACTGGATGTGGAACAGGGTGCAGGGTTCTGGTGGGCATATGAGGGCTGCACAGTGGCCCAGGTCTGGATGTGGAACAGGATGTGGAACTGGATGTGGAACAAGGTGCAGGGTTCTGGTGGGCATATGAGGGCTGCACAGTGGCCCAGGTCTGGATGTGGAACAGGATGTGGAACTGGATGTGGAACAGGGTGCAGGGTTCTGGTGGGCATATGAGGGCTGCACAGTGGCCCAGGTCTGGATGTGGAACAGGATGTGGAACTGGATGTGGAACAGGGTGCAGGGTTCTGGTGGGCATATGAGGGCTGCACAGTGGCCCAGGTCTGGATGTGGAACAGGATGTGGAACTGGATGTGGAACAGGGTGCAGGGTTCTGGTGGGCATATGAGGGCTGCACAGTGGCCGAGGTCTGGATGTGGAACAGGATGTGGAACTGGATGTGGAACAGGGTGCAGGGTTCTGGTGGGCATATGAGGGCTGCACAGTGGCCCAGGTCTGGATGTGGAACAGGATGTGGAACTGGATGTGGAACAGGGTGCAGGGTTCTGGTGGGCATATGAGGGCTGCACAGTGGCCCAGGTCTGGATGTGGAACAGGATGTGGAACTGGATGTGGAACAGGGTGCAGGGTTCTGGTGGGCATATGAGGGCTGCACAGTGGCCCAGGTCTGGATGTGGAACAGGATGTGGAACTGGATGTGGAACAAGGTGCAGGGTTCTGGTGGGCATATGAGGGCTGCACAGTGGCCCAGGTCTGGATGTGGAACAGGATGTGGAACTGGATGTGGAACAGGGTGCAGGGTTCTGGTGGGCATATGAGGGCTGCACAGTGGCCCAGGTCTGGATGTGGAACAGGATGTGGAACTGGATGTGGAACAGGGTGCAGGGTTCTGGTGGGCATATGAGGGCTGCACAGTGGCCCAGGTCTGGATGTGGAACAGGATGTGGAACTGGATGTGGAACAGGGTGCAGGGTTCTGGTGGGCATATGAGGGCTGCACAGTGGCCGAGGTCTGGATGTGGAACAGGATGTGGAACTGGATGTGGAACAGGGTGCAGGGTTCTGGTGGGCATATGAGGGCTGCACAGTGGCCCAGGTCTGGATGTGGAACAGGATGTGGAACTGGATGTGGAACAGGGTGCAGGGTTCTGGTGGGCATATGAGGGCTGCACAGTGGCCCAGGTCTGGATGTGGAACAGGATGTGGAACTGGATGTGGAACAGGGTGCAGGGTTCTGGTGGGCATATGAGGGCTGCACAGTGGCCCAGGTCTGGATGTGGAACAGGATGTGGAACTGGATGTGGAACAAGGTGCAGGGTTCTGGTGGGCATATGAGGGCTGCACAGTGGCCCAGGTCTGGATGTGGAACAGGATGTGGAACTGGATGTGGAACAGGGTGCAGGGTTCTGGTGGGCATATGAGGGCTGCACAGTGGCCCAGGTCTGGATGTGGAACAGGATGTGGAACTGGATGTGGAACAGGGTGCAGGGTTCTGGTGGGCATATGAGGGCTGCACAGTGGCCGAGGTCTGGATGTGGAACAGGATGTGGAACAGGATGTGGAACAGGGTGCAGGGTTCTGGTGGGCATATGAGGGCTGCACAGTGGCCGAGGTCTGGATGTGGAACAGGATGTGGAACTGGATGTGGAACAGGGTGCAGGGTTCTGGTGGGCATATGAGGGCTGCACAGTGGCCCAGGTCTGGATGTGGAACAGGATGTGGAACTGGATGTGGAACAGGGTGCAGGGTTCTGGTGGGCATATGAGGGCTGCACAGTGGCCGAGGTCTGGATGTGGAACAGGATGTGGAACAGGATGTGGAACAGGGTGCAGGGTTCTGGTGGGCATATGAGGGCTGCACAGTGGCCGAGGTCTGGATGTGGAACAGGATGTGGAACTGGATGTGGAACAGGGTGCAGGGTTCTGGTGGGCATATGAGGGCTGCACAGTGGCCGAGGTCTGGCTCTCTCCTGCCGTCGCTGTAGGTGTTGTTGATGTGGAGGTTGATGTCCTCCATGAGAGCTGACCACTGCGTTTCTCTCCCAGCAGCTTCTTTGTCAATCCATGAAGGCACTGCGCTTTCCTTGCCTCTCTTTCTGTGCCACTCGGCACGTCGCAGGGTGAGTAGCCTATCCCTTACCACACCCCTTCAGTTCTGCCAAGGCTGCCTTCTCATCGTCGCTCGCCTTCCTGCACTGGCTCCTGAGTACTCTCAGTTCTTGTCTGAGTTGGGAAATCTTGGTGTCTCACCGGTTTGGAATTGTTGCTGCAGTTGTAGTCTTGGCGGTGCGTTGTTGCTTCATGCCAAACCTGACTGATGCAATTCTAATGATGAACATGCTCATTGTCTTCAGCCTCTAGTCCACATCGCTACATTACTACGGCACAGTATTTCCTTAAATAGTACTACTTCACAACATTGCTGTATTTAGTCAATGAATAAAACATCACTACATCATTGTATTTAGTCAATTAATATTACATCACTACATTACTACATCATTGTATTTAGTCAATTAATATTACATCACTACATTACTACATCATTGTATTTAGTCAATTAATATTACATCACTACATTACTACATCATTGTATTTAGTCAATTAATATTACATCACTACATTACTACATCATTGTATTTACTCAATTAATATTACATCACTACATTACTACATCATTGTATTTAGTCAATGAGTATTACATCGCTACATTACTACATCACAGTATTTTGTCAAATAGTACTACATCACTACATTACTGTATTTAGTCAATAAATATTACATAACTACATCATTGTATTTAATCAATGAGTATTACATCACTACATAACTACATCATTGTATTTAATCAATGAGTATTACATCACTACATAACTACATCATTGTATTTAGTCAATGAATATTACATCACTACATAACTACATCATTGTATTTAATCAATGAGTATTACATAACTACATAACAACATCATTGTATTTAGTCAATGAATATTACATCACTACATAACTACATCATTGTATTTAATCAATGAGCATTACACCACTACATAACTACATCATTGTATTTAATCAATGAGCATTACACCACTACATAACTACATCATTGTATTTAGTCAATGAGCATTACACCACTATATAACTACATCATTGTATTTAGTCAATGAGCATTACACCACTATATAACTACATCATTGTATTTAGTCAATGAGCATTACACCACTATATAACTACATCATTGTATTTAATCAATGAGTATTACATCACTACATAACTACATCATTGTATTTAGTCAATGAGTATTACATAACTACATTACCGTATTTAGTCAATGAATATTACACCACTATATAACTACATCATTGTATTTAGTCAATGAGCATTACACCACTATATAACTACATCATTTGATTTAGTCAATGAGCATTACACCACTACATAACTACATCATTGTATTTAGTCAATGAGTATTACATAACTACATTACCGTATTTAGTCAATGAATATTACACCACTATATAACTACATCATTGTATTTAGTCAATGAGCATTACACCACTATATAACTACATCATTGTATTTAGTCAATGAGCATTACACCACTATATAACTACATCATTTGATTTAGTCAATGAGCATTACACCACTACATAACTACATCATTGTATTTAGTCAATGAGCATTACACCACTATATAACTACATCATTGTATTTAGTCAATGAGCATTACACCACTACATAACTACATCATTGTATTTAGTCAATGAGCATTACACCACTATATAACTACATCATTTGATTTAGTCAATGAGCATTACACCACTATATAACTACATCATTGTATTTAGTCAATGGGCATTACACCACTATATAACTAGATTACCGTATTTAGTCAATGAATATTACACCACTATATAACTACATCATTGTATTTAGTCAATGAGCATTACACCACTATATAACTACATCATTGTATTTAGTCAATGAGTATTACACCACTATATAACTACATCATTGTATTTAGTCAATGAGCATTACACCACTATATAACTACATCATTGTATTTAGTCAATGAGCATTACACCACTATATAACTAGATTACCGTATTTAGTCAATGAATATTACACCACTATATAACTACATCATTGTATTTAGTCAATGAGCATTACACCACTATATAACTACATCATTGTATTTAGTCAATGAGCATTACACCACTATATAACTACATCATTGTATTTAGTCAATGAGCATTACACCACTATATAACTACATCATTGTATTTAGTCAATGAGCATTACACCACTATATAACTACATCATTTGATTTAGTCAATGAGCATCACACCACTATATAACTACATCATTTGATTTAGTCAATGAGCATTACACCACTACATAACTACATCATTGTATTTAGTCAATGAGCATTACACCACTATATAACTACATCATTGTATTTAGTCAATGAGCATTACACCACTATATAACTACATCATTGTATTTAGTCAATGAGCATTACACCACTATATAACTACATCATTGTATTTAGTCAATGAGCATTACACCACTATATAACTACATCATTTGATTTAGTCAATGAGCATCACACCACTATATAACTACATCATTTGATTTAGTCAATGAGCATTACACCACTACATAACTACATCATTGTATTTAGTCAATGAGCATTACACCACTATATAACTACATCATTTGATTTAGTCAATGAGCATTACACCACTATATAACTACATCATTGTATTTAGTCAATGAGCATTACACCACTATATAACTACATCATTGTATTTAGTCAATGAGCATTACACCACTATATAACTACATCATTGTATTTAGTCAATGAGCATTACACCACTATATAACTACATCATTTGATTTAGTCAATGAGCATTACACCACTATATAACTACATCATTGTATTTAGTCAATGAGCATTACACCACTATATAACTACATCATTGTATTTAGTCAATGAGCATTACACCACTATATAACTACATCATTGTATTTAGTCAATGAGCATTACACCACTATATAACTACATCATTGTATTTAGTCAATGAGCATTACACCACTATATAACTACATCATTGTATTTAGTCAATGAGCATTACACCACTATATAACTACATCATTGTATTTAGTCAATGAGCATTACACCACTATATAACTACATCATTGTATTTAGTCAATGAGCATTACACCACTATATAACTACATCATTGTATTTAGTCAATGAGCTTTACACCACTATATAACTACATCATTGTATTTAGTCAATGAGCTTTACACCACTATATAACTACATCATTGTATTTAGTCAATGAGTATTACACCACTATATAACTACATCATTGTATTTAGTCAATGAATATTGCATGACTACATAACTACCTGGTGATTATTGGTACATCAATATATGCAAGATGGCAGCAGTATGTGCTGTGTCTCTCGCTGTCAGCTCACTGCTCGTGTATGACCGCCAAACGCTGTGTGATCTTTGCCCCTCTCCCACGGATGTGGTTCATTTCGAGGGTGGTTCATTTCGAGGGTGGTTCATTTCGAGGGTGGTTCATTTCGAGGGTGGTTCATTTCGAGGGTGGTTCATTTCGAGGGTGGTTCATTTCGAGGGTGGTTCATTTCGAGGGTGGTTCATTTCGAGGGTGGTTCATTTCGAGGGTGGTTCATTTCGAGGGTGGTTCATTTCGAGGGTGGTTCATTTCGAGGGTGGTTCATTTCGAGGGTGGTTCATTTCGAGGGTGGTTCATTTCGAGGGTGGTTCATTTCGAGGGTGGTTCATTTCGAGGGTGGTTCATTTCGAGGGTGGTTCATTTCGAGGTCCCAGTCGTCTCACTCACCCGGCCAGATTCCTGCCTTCCTTTCCCGTCCCCTGGCTCCTCTCCCCCGGCGAAAGCGTCGCGGCAAACGTGTCGGCCAGCTGATGCAAGGTAGGGCCGTCCTGGCCCGGCTTCCTGTGGCTTCCCGAAGGAGGAATGGTGCGGTACCCGGTCTCTTCCTGCACCCGTGCTCGCTGGATCCCGTCGGCTCCTGGCTTGTTCCTGTCGTCGGTTTGGAGGGGGAGGCTCGCCCCCATCGCTCCTGCTCTCCCCGCCCCCGGAGGCACGGGGTGAATTCCCGCCACCTGCGGGCTCTGTGTCGGGCCGCACCCGGATCAGTTGCTGCCTCGGACGTGCCGGCCCCCGCCAGGTTTGGTCTTGTTTGATCTCTGACAAACAAAACGTTTATCCTGAACGATTTCTTCACTTCCTGTGGACTGGACTTCCTCTGTGTGACGGAGACATGGCTGAGAACTGGTGAGTCCGCCCCTCTTAATGAACTTTCACCACCGGAGTGCTCCTACTTTAAATCTCCGCGGTCATCCGGTCGAAAAGGAGGAGGATTAGCTGTCGTTTTTAAAAGTCGCTTTAAATGCCGTCAGATCCGCCTGCAATCTTCCTTTTCAAGCTTCCAACTGTGCATGTTTCAACTGATGTGGTCTTGTGTGTCGTTGTCTATCCACCACCCGAGTACCTTAAAGACTTTATAACCCACTTTTATGAATTTCTGGCTGAAATCCTGCATAAATATGATCGTGTCCTGATTGTTGATGATTGTAATATTCACACCTGCTGCCCAGGAGCTTCCTGATTGTCTTTGACTCATTTAACTTTGTACAGTCTGTGTCGGGTTGTATTGGTGATGAAACGTGTTACAAGTTGTATTGGTGATGAAACGTGTTACAAGTTGTATTGGTGATGAAACGTGTTACAAGTTGTATTGGTGATGAAACGTGTTACAAGTTGTATTGGTGATGAAACGTGTTACAAGTTGTATTGGTGATGAAACGTGTTACAAGTTGTATTGGTGATGAAACGTGTTACAAGTTGTATTGGTGATGAAACGTGTTACAAGTTGTATTGGTGATGAAACGTGTTACAAGTTGTATTGGTGATGAAACGTGTTACAAGTTGTATTGGTGATGAAACGTGTTACAAGTTGTATTGGTGATGAAACGTGTTACAAGTTGTATTGGTGATGAAACGTGTTACAAGTTGTATTGGTGATGAAACGTGTTACAAGTTGTATTGGTGATGAAACGTGTTACAAGTTGTATTGGTGATGAAACGTGTTACAAGTTGTATTGGTGATGAAACGTGTTACAAGTTGTATTGGTGATGAAACGTGTTACAAGTTGTATTGGTGATGAAACGTGTTACAAGTTGTATTGGTGATGAAACGTGTTACAAGTTGTATTGGTGATGAAACGTGTTACAAGTTGTATTGGTGATGAAACGTGTTACAAGTTGTATTGGTGATGAAACGTGTTACAAGTTGTATTGGTGATGAAACGTGTTACAAGTTGTATTGGTGATGAAACGTGTTACAAGTTGTATTGGTGATGAAACGTGTTACAAGTTGTATTGGTGATGAAACGTGTTACAAGTTGTATTGGTGATGAAACGTGTTACAAGTTGTATTGGTGATGAAACGTGTTACAAGTTGTATTGGTGATGAAACGTGTTACAAGTTGTATTGGTGATGAAACGTGTTACAAGTTGTATTGGTGATGAAACGTGTTGCAAGTTGTATTGGTGATGAAACGTGTTGCAAGTTGTATTGGTGATGAAACGTGTTGCAAGTTGTATTGGTGATGAAACGTGTTGCAAGTTGTATTGGTGATGAAACGTGTTACAAGTTGTATTGGTGATGAAACGTGTTACAAGTTGTATTGGTGATGAAACGTGTTACAAGTTGTATTGGTGATGAAACGTGTTACAAGTTGTATTGGTGATGAAACGTGTTGCAAGTTGTATTGGTGATGAAACGTGTTGCAAGTTGTATTGGTGATGAAACGTGTTGCAAGTTGTATTGGTGATGAAACGTGTTGCAAGTTGTATTGGTGATGAAAGGTGTTACAAGTTGTATTGGTGATGAAAGGTGTTACAAGTTGTATTGGTGATGAAAGGTGTTACAAGTTGTATTGGTGATGAAACGTGTTACAAGTTGTATTGGTGATGAAACGTGTTACAAGTTGTATTGGTGATGAAACGTGTTGCAAGTTGTATTGGTGATGAATTGTGTTGCAAGTTGTATTGGTGATGAAACGTGTTACAAGTTGTATTGGTGATGAAACGTGTTACAAGTTGTATTGGTGATGAAACGTGTTACAAGTTGTATTGGAGATGAAACGTGTTACAAGTTGTATTGGTGATGAATTGTGTTACAAGTTGTATTGGTGATGAAACGTGTTACAAGTTGTATTGGAGATGAAACGTGTTACAAGTTGTATTGGTGATGAATTGTGTTACAAGTTGTATTGGTGATGAAACGTGTTACAAGTTGTATTGGTGATGAAACGTGTTACAAGTTGTATTGGTGATGAAACGTGTTACAAGTTGTATTGGTGATGAAACGTGTTACAAGTTGTATTGGTGATGAAACGTGTTACAAGTTGTATTGGAGATGAAACTTGTTACAAGTTGTATTGGTGATGAAACGTGTTACAAGTTGTATTGGTGATGAAACGTGTTTGGCAACATTTACCTCCTGCTGAAGTTGGAGCAGCTTCTTCTGGCAAGCTCTTCTCTGCATGCACGGACAGGGTTCAGTACAACAGTGACACCTGCAGGCTCCTCTCTGCACTGCAGGCTGAAGTTGGCAGCACTCATGCAGCCTCCACACTGTACACACATCCATGCACACAAAGACAAGATCATTGTGTCAAGTTGGCAGCACTCATGCAGCCTCCACCCTGCACACACATCCATGCACACAAAGACACAATGGTTGTGTCAAGTTGGCAGCACTCATGCAGCCTCCACACTGTACACACATCCATGCACACAAAGACAAGATCATTGTGTCAATTTGGCAGCACTCATGCAGCCTCCACACTGCACACACATCCATGCACACAGAGACAAAATCATTGTGTCAAGTTGGCAGCACTCATGCAGCCTCCACACTGTACACACATCCATGCACACAAAGACAAGATCATTGTGTCAAGTTGGCAGCACTCATGCAGCCTCCACACTGCACACACATCCATGCACACAGAGACAAAATCATTGTGTCAAGTTGGCAGCACTCATGCAGCCTCCACACTGTACACACATCCATGCACACAAAGACAAGATCATTGTGTCAAGTTGGCAGCACTCATGCAGCCTCCACCCTGCACACACATCCATGCACACAAAGACACAATGGTTGTGTCAAGTTGGCAGCACTCATGCAGCCTCCACACTGTACACACATCCATGCACACAAAGACAAGATCATTGTGTCAATTTGGCAGCACTCATGCAGCCTCCACACTGCACACACATCCATGCACACAGAGACAAAATCATTGTGTCAAGTTGGCAGCACTCATGCAGCCTCCACACTGTACACACATCCATGCACACAAAGACAAGATCATTGTGTCAAGTTGGCAGCACTCATGCAGCCTCCACACTGCACACACATCCATGCACACAGAGACAAAATCATTGTGTCAAGTTGGCAGCACTCATGCAGCCTCCACACTGTACACACATCCATGCACACAAAGACAAGATCATTGTGTCAAGTTGGCAGCACTCATGCAGCCTCCACCCTGCACACACATCCATGCACACAAAGACACAATGGTTGTGTCAAGTTGGCAGCACTCATGCAGCCTCCACACTGTACACACATCCATGCACACAAAGACAAGATCATTGTGTCAATTTGGCAGCACTCATGCAGCCTCCACACTGCACACACATCCATGCACACAGAGACAAAATCATTGTGTCAAGTTGGCAGCACTCATGCAGCCTCCACACTGTACACACATCCATGCACACAAAGACAAGATCATTGTGTCAAGTTGGCAGCACTCATGCAGCCTCCACACTGCACACACATCCATGCACACAGAGACAAAATCATTGTGTCAAGTTGGCAGCACTCATGCAGCCTCCACACTGTACACACATCCATGCACACAAAGACAAGATCATTGTGTCAAGTTGGCAGCACTCATGCAGCCTCCACCCTGCACACACATCCATGCACACAAAGACACAATGGTTGTGTCAAGTTGGCAGCACTCATGCAGCCTCCACACTGTACACACATCCATGCACACAAAGACAAGATCATTGTGTCAATTTGGCAGCACTCATGCAGCCTCCACACTGCACACACATCCATGCACACAGAGACAAAATCATTGTGTCAAGTTGGCAGCACTCATGCAGCCTCCACACTGTACACACATCCATGCACACAAAGACAAGATCATTGTGTCAAGTTGGCAGCACTCATGCAGCCTCCACACTGCACACACATCCATGCACACAGAGACAAAATCATTGTGTCAAGTTGGCAGCACTCATGCAGCCTCCACACTGTACACACATCCATGCACACAAAGACAAGATCATTGTGTCAAGTTGGCAGCACTCATGCAGCCTCCACACTGCACACACATCCATGCACACAAAGACAAGATCATTGTGTCAAGTTGGCAGCACTCATGCAGCCTCCACACTGCACACACATCCATGCACACAAAGACACAATGGTTGTGTCAAGTTGGCAGCACTCATGCAGCCTCCACACTGTACACACATCCATGAACACAAAGACAAGATCATTGTGTCAAGTTGGCAGCACTCATGCAGCCTCCACACTGCACACACATCCATGCACACAAAGACAAGATCATTGTGTCAAGTTGGCAGCACTCATGCAGCCTCCACACTGTACACACATCCATGCACACAAAGACAAGATCATTGTGTCAAGTTGGCAGCACTCATGCAGCCTCCACACTGCACACACATCCATGCACACAAAGACACAATTGTTGTGTCAAGTTGGCAGCACTCATGCAGCCTCCACACTGCACACACATCCATGCACACAAAGACACAATTGTTGTGTCAAGTTGGCAGCACTCATGCAGCCTCCACACTGCACACACATCCATGTACACAAAGACAAGATCATTGTGTCAAGTTGGCAGCACTCATGCAGCCTCCACACTGCACACACATCCATGCACACAAAGACACAATTGTTGTGTCAAGTTGGCAGCACTCATGCAGCCTCCACACTGTACACACATCCATGCACACAAAGACAAGATCATTGTGTCAAGTTGGCAGCACTCATGCAGCCTCCACACTGCACACACATCCATGCACACAAAGACACAATTGTTGTGTCAAGTTGGCAGCACTCATGCAGCCTCCACACTGCACACACATCCATGCACACAAAGACACAATTGTTGTGTCAAGTTGGCAGCACTCATGCAGCCTCCACACTGCACACACATCCATGCACACAAAGACACAATTGTTGTGTCAAGTTGGCAGCACTCATGCAGCCTACACACTGCACACACATCCATGCACACAAAGACAAGATCATTGTGTCAAGTTGGCAGCACTCATGCAGCCTCCACACTGCACACACATCCATGCACACAAAGACAAGATCATTGTGTCAAGTTGGCAGCACTCATGCAGCCTCCACACTGCACACACATCCATGCACACAAAGACACGATCGTTGTGTAAAGTTGGCAGCACTCATGCAGCCTCCACACTGCACACATATCCATGCACACAAAGACACGATCATTGTGTCAAGTTGGCAGCACTCATGCAGCCTCCACACTGCACACACATCCATGCACACAAAGACACAATTGTTGTGTCAAGTTGGCAGCACTCATGCAGCCTCCACACTGCACACACATCCATGCACACAAAGACACGATCATTGTGTCAAGTTGGCAGCACTCATGCAGCCTCCACACTGCACACACATCCATGCACACAAAGACACAATTGTTGTGTCAAGTTGGCAGCACTCATGCAGCCTCCACACTGCACACACATCCATGCACACAAAGACACAATTGTTGTGTCAAGTTGGCAGCACTCATGCAGCCTCCACACTGCACACACATCCATGCACACAAAGACACGATCATTGTGTCAAGTTGGCAGCACTCATGCAGCCTCCACACTGCACACACATCCATGCACACAAAGACACAATTGTTGTGTCAAGTTGGCAGCACTCATGCAGCCTCCACACTGCACACACATCCATGCACACAAAGACACGATCATTGTGTCAAGTTGGCAGCACTCATGCAGCCTCCACACTGCACACACATCCATGCACACAAAGACAAGATCATTGTGTCAAGTTGGCAGCACTCATGCAGCCTCCACACTGTACACACATCCATGAACACAAAGACAAGATCATTGTGTCAAGTTGGCAGCACTCATGCAGCCTCCACACTGCACACACATCCATGCACACAAAGACAAGATCATTGTGTCAAGTTGGCAGCACTCATGCAGCCTCCACACTGTACACACATCCATGCACACAAAGACAAGATCATTGTGTCAAGTTGGCAGCACTCATGCAGCCTCCACACTGCACACACATCCATGCACACAAAGACACAATTGTTGTGTCAAGTTGGCAGCACTCATGCAGCCTCCACACTGCACACACATCCATGCACACAAAGACACAATTGTTGTGTCAAGTTGGCAGCACTCATGCAGCCTCCACACTGCACACACATCCATGCACACAAAGACAAGATCATTGTGTCAAGTTGGCAGCACTCATGCAGCCTCCACACTGCACACACATCCATGCACACAAAGACACAATTGTTGTGTCAAGTTGGCAGCACTCATGCAGCCTCCACACTGTACACACATCCATGCACACAAAGACAAGATCATTGTGTCAAGTTGGCAGCACTCATGCAGCCTCCACACTGCACACACATCCATGCACACAAAGACACAATTGTTGTGTCAAGTTGGCAGCACTCATGCAGCCTCCACACTGTACACACATCCATGCACACAAAGACACGATCATTGTGTCAAGTTGGCAGCACTCATGCAGCCTCCACACTGCACACACATCCATGCACACAAAGACACGATCATTGTGTCAAGTTGGCAGCACTCATGCAGCCTCCACACTGTACACGCATCCATGCACACAAAGACACAATTGTTGTGTAAAGTTGGCAGCACTCATGCAGCCTCCACACTGCACACACATCCATGCACACAAAGACAAGATCATTGTGTCAAGTTGGCAGCACTCATGCAGCCTCCACACTGCACACACATCCATGCACACAAAGACACGATCGTTGTGTAAAGTTGGCAGCACTCATATAGCCTCCACACTGCACACACATCCATGCACACAAAGACACGATCATTGTGTCAAGTTGGCAGCACTCATGCAGCCTCCACACTGCACACACATCCATGCACACAAAGACACAATTGTTGTGTCAAGTTGGCAGCACTCATGCAGCCTCCACACTGCACACACATCCATGCACACAAAGACACAATTGTTGTGTCAAGTTGGCAGCACTCATGCAGCCTCCACACTGCACACACATCCATGCACACAAAGACAAGATCATTGTGTCAAGTTGGCAGCACTCATGCAGCCTCCACACTGCACACACATCCATGCACACAAAGACACGATTGTTGTGTCAAGTTGGCAGCACTCATGCAGCCTCCACACTGCACACACATCCATGCACACAAAGACACGATCATTGTGTCAAGTTGGCAGCACTCATGCAGCCTCCACACTGCATACACATCCATGCACACAAAGACAAGATCATTATGTCAAGTTGGCAGCACTCATGCAGCCTCCACACTGCACACACATCCATGCACACAAAGACACAATTGTTGTGTCAAGTTGGCAGCACTCATGCAGCCTCCACACTGTACACACATCCATGCACACAAAGACAAGATCATTGTGTCAAGTTGGCAGCACTCATGCAGCCTCCACACTGCACACACATCCATGCACACAAAGACAAGATCATTGTGTCAAGTTGGCAGCACTCATGCAGCCTCCACACTGCACACACATCCATGCACACAAAGACACGATCATTGTGTCAAGTTGGCAGCACTCATGCAGCCTCCACACTGCACACACATCCATGCACACAAAGACAAGATCATTGTGTCAAGTTGGCAGCACTCATGCAGCCTCCACACTGTACACACATCCATGTACACAAAGACAAGATCATTGTGTCAAGTTGGCAGCACTCATGCAGCCTCCACACTGTACACACATCCATGCACACAAAGACAAGATCATTGTGTCAAGTTGGCAGCACTCATGCAGCCTCCACACTGCACACACATCCATGCACACAAAGACACAATTGTTGTGTCAAGTTGGCAGCACTCATGCAGCCTCCACACTGTACACACATCCATGTACACAAAGACACGATCATTGTGTCAAGTTGGCAGCACTCATGCAGCCTCCACACTGCACACACATCCATGCACACAAAGACAATATCATTGTGTAAAGTTGGCAGCACTCATGCAGCCTCCACACTGCACACACATCCATGCACACAAAGACAATATCATTGTGTAAAGTTGGCAGCACTCATGCAGCCTCCACACTGCACACACATCCATGCACACAAAGACAATATCATTGTGTAAAGTTGGCAGCACTCATGCAGCCTCCACACTGCACACACATCCATGCACACAAAGACAATATCATTGTGTCAAGTTGGCAGCACTCATGCAGCCTCCACACTGCACACACATCCATGCACACAAAGACAATATCATTGTGTCAAGTTGGCAGCACTCATGCAGCCTCCACACTGCACACACATCCATGCACACAAAGACAATATCATTGTGTCAAGTTGGCAGCACTCATGCAGCCTCCACACTGCACACACATCCATGCACACAAAGACAAGATCATTGTGTCAAGTTGGCAGCACTCATGCAGCCTCCACACTGCACACACATCCATGCACACAAAGACAATATCATTGTGTCAAGTTGGCAGCACTCATGCAGCCTCCACACTGCACACACATCCATGCACACAAAGACAAGATCATTGTGTCAAGTTGGCAGCACTAATGCAGCCTCCACACTGTACACACATCCATGCACACAAAGACAAGATCATTGTGTCAAGTTGGCAGCACTCATGCAGCCTCCACACTGCACACACATCCATGCACACAAAGACAAGATCATTGTGTCAAGTTGGCAGCACTCATGCAGCCTCCACACTGCACACACATCCATGCACACAAAGACAAGATCATTGTGTCAAGTTGGCAGCACTCATGCAGCCTCCACACTGTACACACATCCATGCACACAAAGACACGATCATTGTGTCAAGTTGGCAGCACTCATGCAGCCTCCACACTGCACACACATCCATGCACACAAAGACAAGATCATTGTGTCAAGTTGGCAGCACTCATGCAGCCTCCACACTGCACACACATCCATGCACACAAAGACACAATTGTTGTGTCAAGTTGGCAGCACTCATGCAGCCTCCACACTGCACACACATCCATGCACACAAAGACACAATTGTTGTGTCAAGTTGGCAGCACTCATGCAGCCTCCACACTGCACACACATCCATGCACACAAAGACACAATTGTTGTGTCAAGTTGGCAGCACTCATGCAGCCTACACACTGCACACACATCCATGCACACAAAGACAAGATCATTGTGTCAAGTTGGCAGCACTCATGCAGCCTCCACACTGTACACACATCCATGCACACAAAGACAAGATCATTGTGTCAAGTTGGCAGCACTCATGCAGCCTCCACACTGCACACACATCCATGCACACAAAGACACAATTGTTGTGTCAAGTTGGCAGCACTCATGCAGCCTCCACACTGTACACACATCCATGCACACAAAGACACGATCATTGTGTCAAGTTGGCAGCACTCATGCAGCCTCCACACTGCACACACATCCATGCACACAAAGACACGATCATTGTGTCAAGTTGGCAGCACTCATGCAGCCTCCACACTGCACACTCATCCATGCACACAAAGACACAATTGTTGTGTAAAGTTAGCAGCACTCATGCAGCCTCCACACTGCACACACATCCATGCACACAAAGACAAGATCATTGTGTCAAGTTGGCAGCACTCATGCAGCCTCCACACTGCACACACATCCATGCACACAAAGACACGATCGTTGTGTAAAGTTGGCAGCACTCATGCAGCCTCCACACTGCACACACATCCATGCACACAAAGACACGATCATTGTGTCAAGTTGGCAGCACTCATGCAGCCTCCACACTGCACACACATCCATGCACACAAAGACACAATTGTTGTGTCAAGTTGGCAGCACTCATGCAGCCTCCACACTGCACACACATCCATGCACACAAAGACACAATTGTTGTGTCAAGTTGGAAGCACTCATGCAGCCTCCACACTGCACACACATCCATGCACACAAAGACACGATCATTGTGTCAAGTTGTCAGCACTCATGCAGCCTCCACACTGCACACACATCCATGCACACAAAGACACAATTGTTGTGTCAAGTTGGCAGCACTCATGCAGCCTCCACACTGCACACACATCCATGCACACAAAGACACGATCATTGTGTCAAGTTGGCAGCACTCATGCAGCCTCCACACTGCACACACATCCATGCACACAAAAGACAAGATCATTGTGTCAAGTTGGCAGCACTCATGCAGCCTCCACACTGTACACACATCCATGAACACAAAGACAAGATCATTGTGTCAAGTTGGCAGCACTCATGCAGCCTCCACACTGCACACACATCCATGCACACAAAGACAAGATCATTGTGTCAAGTTGGCAGCACTCATGCAGCCTCCACACTGTACACACATCCATGCACACAAAGACAAGATCATTGTGTCAAGTTGGCAGCACTCATGCAGCCTCCACACTGCACACACATCCATGCACACAAAGACACAATTGTTGTGTCAAGTTGGCAGCACTCATGCAGCCTCCACACTGCACACACATCCATGCACACAAAGACACAATTGTTGTGTCAAGTTGGCAGCACTCATGCAGCCTCCACACTGCACACACATCCATGCACACAAAGACACAATTGTTGTGTCAAGTTGGCAGCACTCATGCAGCCTACACACTGCACACACATCCATGCACACAAAGACAAGATCATTGTGTCAAGTTGGCAGCACTCATGCAGCCTCCACACTGTACACACATCCATGCACACAAAGACAAGATCATTGTGTCAAGTTGGCAGCACTCATGCAGCCTCCACACTGCACACACATCCATGCACACAAAGACACAATTGTTGTGTCAAGTTGGCAGCACTCATGCAGCCTCCACACTGTACACACATCCATGCACACAAAGACACGATCATTGTGTCAAGTTGGCAGCACTCATGCAGCCTCCACACTGCACACACATCCATGCACACAAAGACACGATCATTGTGTCAAGTTGGCAGCACTCATGCAGCCTCCACACTGCACACGCATCCATGCACACAAAGACACAATTGTTGTGTAAAGTTGGCAGCACTCATGCAGCCTCCACACTGCACACACATCCATGCACACAAAGACAAGATCATTGTGTCAAGTTGGCAGCACTCATGCAGCCTCCACACTGCACACACATCCATGCACACAAAGACACGATCGTTGTGTAAAGTTGGCAGCACTCATGCAGCCTCCACACTGCACACACATCCATGCACACAAAGACACGATCATTGTGTCAAGTTGGCAGCACTCATGCAGCCTCCACACTGCACACACATCCATGCACACAAAGACACAATTGTTGTGTCAAGTTGGCAGCACTCATGCAGCCTCCACACTGCACACACATCCATGCACACAAAGACACAATTGTTGTGTCAAGTTGGCAGCACTCATGCAGCCTCCACACTGCACACACATCCATGCACACAAAGACACGCTCATTGTGTCAAGTTGGCAGCACTCATGCAGCCTCCACACTGCACACACATCCATGCACACAAAGACACGATTGTTGTGTCAAGTTGGCAGCACTCATGCAGCCTCCACACTGCACACACATCCATGCACACAAAGACACGATCATTGTGTCAAGTTGGCAGCACTCATGCAGCCTCCACACTGCATACACATCCATGCACACAAAGACAAGATCATTATGTCAAGTTGGCAGCACTCATGCAGCCTCCACACTGCACACACATCCATGCACACAAAGACACAATTGTTGTGTCAAGTTGGCAGCACTCATGCAGCCTCCACACTGTACACACATCCATGCACACAAAGACAAGATCATTGTGTCAAGTTGGCAGCACTCATGCAGCCTCCACACTGCACACACATCCATGCACACAAAGACAAGATCATTGTGTCAAGTTGGCAGCACTCATGCAGCCTCCACACTGCACACACATCCATGCACACAAAGACACGATCATTGTGTCAAGTTGGCAGCACTCATGCAGCCTCCACACTGCACACACATCCATGCACACAAAGACAAGATCATTGTGTCAAGTTGGCAGCACTCATGCAGCCTCCACACTGTACACACATCCATGTACACAAAGACAAGATCATTGTGTCAAGTTGGCAGCACTCATGCAGCCTCCACACTGTACACACATCCATGCACACAAAGACAAGATCATTGTGTCAAGTTGGCAGCACTCATGCAGCCTCCACACTGCACACACATCCATGCACACAAAGACACAATTGTTGTGTCAAGTTGGCAGCACTCATGCAGCCTCCACACTGTACACACATCCATGTACACAAAGACACGATCATTGTGTCAAGTTGGCAGCACTCATGCAGCCTCCACACTGCACACACATCCATGCACACAAAGACAATATCATTGTGTAAAGTTGGCAGCACTCATGCAGCCTCCACACTGCACACACATCCATGCACACAAAGACAATATCATTGTGTAAAGTTGGCAGCACTCATGCAGCCTCCACACTGCACACACATCCATGCACACAAAGACAATATCATTGTGTAAAGTTGGCAGCACTCATGCAGCCTCCACACTGCACACACATCCATGCACACAAAGACAATATCATTGTGTCAAGTTGGCAGCACTCATGCAGCCTCCACACTGCACACACATCCATGCACACAAAGACAATATCATTGTGTCAAGTTGGCAGCACTCATGCAGCCTCCACACTGCACACACATCCATGCACACAAAGACAATATCATTGTGTCAAGTTGGCAGCACTCATGCAGCCTCCACACTGCACACACATCCATGCACACAAAGACAAGATCATTGTGTCAAGTTGGCAGCACTCATGCAGCCTCCACACTGTACACACATCCATGCACACAAAGACAAGATCATTGTGTCAAGTTGGCAGCACTCATGCAGCCTCCACACTGCACACACATCCATGCACACAAAGACAAGATCATTGTGTCAAGTTGGCAGCACTCATGCAGCCTCCACACTGCACACACATCCATGCACACAAAGACAAGATCATTGTGTTAAGTTGGCAGCACTCATGCAGCCTCCACACTGTACACACATCCATGCACACAAAGACACGATCATTGTGTCAAGTTGGCAGCACTCATGCAGCCTCCACACTGCACACACATCCATGCACACAAAGACAAGATCATTGTGTCAAGTTGGCAGCACTCATGCAGCCTCCACACTGCACACACATCCATGCACACAAAGACACAATTGTTGTGTCAAGTTGGCAGCACTCATGCAGCCTCCACACTGCACACACATCCATGCACACAAAGACACAATTGTTGTGTCAAGTTGGCAGCACTCATGCAGCCTCCACACTGCACACACATCCATGCACACAAAGACACAATTGTTGTGTCAAGTTGGCAGCACTCATGCAGCCTACACACTGCACACACATCCATGCACACAAAGACAAGATCATTGTGTCAAGTTGGCAGCACTCATGCAGCCTCCACACTGTACACACATCCATGCACACAAAGACAAGATCATTGTGTCAAGTTGGCAGCACTCATGCAGCCTCCACACTGCACACACATCCATGCACACAAAGACACAATTGTTGTGTCAAGTTGGCAGCACTCATGCAGCCTCCACACTGTACACACATCCATGCACACAAAGACACGATCATTGTGTCAAGTTGGCAGCACTCATGCAGCCTCCACACTGCACACACATCCATGCACACAAAGACACGATCATTGTGTCAAGTTGGCAGCACTCATGCAGCCTCCACACTGCACACGCATCCATGCACACAAAGACACAATTGTTGTGTAAAGTTGGCAGCACTCATGCAGCCTCCACACTGCACACACATCCATGCAAACAAAGACAAGATCATTGTGTCAAGTTGGCAGCACTCATGCAGCCTCCACACTGCACACACATCCATGCACACAAAGACACGATCGTTGTGTAAAGTTGGCAGCACTCATGCAGCCTCCACACTGCACACACATCCATGCACACAAAGACACGATCATTGTGTCAAGTTGGCAGCACTCATGCAGCCTCCACACTGCACACACATCCATGCACACAAAGACACAATTGTTGTGTCAAGTTGGCAGCACTCATGCAGCCTCCACACTGCACACACATCCATGCACACAAAGACACAATTGTTGTGTCAAGTTGGCAGCACTCATGCAGCCTCCACACTGCACACACATCCATGCACACAAAGACACGATCATTGTGTCAAGATGGCAGCACTCATGCAGCCTCCACACTGCACACACATCCATGCACACAAAGACACAATTGTTGTGTCAAGTTGGCAGCACTCATGCAGCCTCCACACTGCACACACATCCATGCACACAAAGACACGATCATTGTGTCAAGTTGGCAGCACTCATGCAGCCTCCACACTGCACACACATCCATGCACACAAAGACAAGATCATTGTGTCAAGTTGGCAGCACTCATGCAGCCTCCACACTGTACACACATCCATGAACACAAAGACAAGATCATTGTGTCAAGTTGGCAGCACTCATGCAGCCTCCACACTGCACACACATCCATGCACACAAAGACAAGATCATTGTGTCAAGTTGGCAGCACTCATGCAGCCTCCACACTGTACACACATCCATGCACACAAAGACAAGATCATTGTGTCAAGTTGGCAGCACTCATGCAGCCTCCACACTGCACACACATCCATGCACACAAAGACACAATTGTTGTGTCAAGTTGGCAGCACTCATGCAGCCTCCACACTGCACACACATCCATGCACACAAAGACACAATTGTTGTGTCAAGTTGGCAGCACTCATGCAGCCTCCACACTGCACACACATCCATGCACACAAAGACACAATTGTTGTGTCAAGTTGGCAGCACTCATGCAGCCTACACACTGCACACACATCCATGCACACAAAGACAAGATCATTGTGTCAAGTTGGCAGCACTCATGCAGCCTCCACACTGTACACACATCCATGCACACAAAGACAAGATCATTGTGTCAAGTTGGCAGCACTCATGCAGCCTCCACACTGCACACACATCCATGCACACAAAGACACAATTGTTGTGTCAAGTTGGCAGCACTCATGCAGCCTCCACACTGTACACACATCCATGCACACAAAGACACGATCATTGTGTCAAGTTGGCAGCACTCATGCAGCCTCCACACTGCACACACATCCATGCACACAAAGACACGATCATTGTGTCAAGTTGGCAGCACTCATGCAGCCTCCACACTGCACACGCATCCATGCACACAAAGACACAATTGTTGTGTAAAGTTGGCAGCACTCATGCAGCCTCCACACTGCACACACATCCATGCACACAAAGACAAGATCATTGTGTCAAGTTGGCAGCACTCATGCAGCCTCCACACTGCACACACATCCATGCACACAAAGACACGATCGTTGTGTAAAGTTGGCAGCACTCATGCAGCCTCCACACTGCACACACATCCATGCACACAAAGACACGATCATTGTGTCAAGTTGGCAGCACTCATGCAGCCTCCACACTGCACACACATCCATGCACACAAAGACACAATTGTTGTGTCAAGTTGGCAGCACTCATGCAGCCTCCACACTGCACACACATCCATGCACACAAAGACACAATTGTTGTGTCAAGTTGGCAGCACTCATGCAGCCTCCACACTGCACACACATCCATGCACACAAAGACACGATCATTGTGTCAAGTTGGCAGCACTCATGCAGCCTCCAATCTGCACACACATCCATGCACACAAAGACACAATTGTTGTGTCAAGTTGGCAGCACTCATGCAGCCTCCACACTGCACACACATCCATGCACACAAAGACACGATCATTGTGTCAAGTTGGCAGCACTCATGCAGCCTCCACACTGCACACACATCCATGCACACAAAGACAAGATCATTGTGTCAAATTGGCAGCACTCATGCAGCCTCCACACTGTACACACATCCATGAACACAAAGACAAGATCATTGTGTCAAGTTGGCAGCACTCATGCAGCCTCCACACTGCACACACATCCATGCACACAAAGACAAGATCATTGTGTCAAGTTGGCAGCACTCATGCAGCCTCCACACTGTACACACATCCATGCACACAAAGACAAGATCATTGTGTCAAGTTGGCAGCACTCATGCAGCCTCCACACTGCACACACATCCATGCACACAAAGACACAATTGTTGTGTCAAGTTGGCAGCACTCATGCAGCCTCCACACTGCACACACATCCATGCACACAAAGACACAATTGTTGTGTCAAGTTGGCAGCACTCATGCAGCCTCCACACTGCACACACATCCATGCACACAAAGACACAATTGTTGTGTCAAGTTGGCAGCACTCATGCAGCCTACACACTGCACACACATCCATGCACACAAAGACAAGATCATTGTGTCAAGTTGGCAGCACTCATGCAGCCTCCACACTGTACACACATCCATGCACACAAAGACAAGATCATTGTGTCAAGTTGGCAGCACTCATGCAGCCTCCACACTGCACACACATCCATGCACACAAAGACACAATTGTTGTGTCAAGTTGGCAGCACTCATGCAGCCTCCACACTGTACACACATCCATGCACACAAAGACACGATCATTGTGTCAAGTTGGCAGCACTCATGCAGCCTCCACACTGCACACACATCCATGCACACAAAGACACGATCATTGTGTCAAGTTGGCAGCACTCATGCAGCCTCCACACTGCACACGCATCCATGCACACAAAGACACAATTGTTGTGTAAAGTTGGCAGCACTCATGCAGCCTCCACACTGCACACACATCCATGCACACAAAGACAAGATCATTGTGTCAAGTTGGCAGCACTCATGCAGCCTCCACACTGCACACACATCCATGCACACAAAGACACGATCGTTGTGTAAAGTTGGCAGCACTCATGCAGCCTCCACACTGCACACACATCCATGCACACAAAGACACGATCATTGTGTCAAGTTGGCAGCACTCATGCAGCCTCCACACTGCACACACATCCATGCACACAAAGACACAATTGTTGTGTCAAGTTGGCAGCACTCATGCAGCCTCCACACTGCACACACATCCATGCACACAAAGACACAATTGTTGTGTCAAGTTGGCAGCACTCATGCAGCCTCCACACTGCACACACATCCATGCACACAAAGACACGATCATTGTGTCAAGTTGGCAGCACTCATGCAGCCTCCAATCTGCACACACATCCATGCACACAAAGACACAATTGTTGTGTCAAGTTGGCAGCACTCATGCAGCCTCCACACTGCACACACATCCATGCACACAAAGACACGATCATTGTGTCAAGTTGGCAGCACTCATGCAGCCTCCACACTGCACACACATCCATGCACACAAAGACAAGATCATTGTGTCAAATTGGCAGCACTCATGCAGCCTCCACACTGTACACACATCCATGAACACAAAGACAAGATCATTGTGTCAAGTTGGCAGCACTCATGCAGCCTCCACACTGCACACACATCCATGCACACAAAGACAAGATCATTGTGTCAAGTTGGCAGCACTCATGCAGCCTCCACACTGTACACACATCCATGCACACAAAGACAAGATCATTGTGTCAAGTTGGCAGCACTCATGCAGCCTCCACACTGCACACACATCCATGCACACAAAGACACAATTGTTGTGTCAAGTTGGCAGCACTCATGCAGCCTCCACACTGCACACACATCCATGCACACAAAGACACAATTGTTGTGTCAAGTTGGCAGCACTCATGCAGCCTCCACACTGCACACACATCCATGCACACAAAGACAAGATCATTGTGTCAAGTTGGCAGCACTCATGCAGCCTCCACACTGCACACACATCCATGCACACAAAGACACAATTGTTGTGTCAAGTTGGCAGCACTCATGCAGCCTCCACACTGTACACACATCCATGCACACAAAGACAAGATCATTGTGTCAAGTTGGCAGCACTCATGCAGCCTCCACACTGCACACACATCCATGCACACAAAGACACAATTGTTGTGTCAAGTTGGCAGCACTCATGCAGCCTCCACACTGCACACGCATCCATGCACACAAAGACACAATTGTTGTGTAAAGTTGGCAGCACTCATGCAGCCTCCACACTGTACACACATCCATGCACACAAAGACAAGATCATTGTGTCAAGTTGGCAGCACTCATGCAGCCTCCACACTGCACACACATCCATGCACACAAAGACACGGTCGTTGTGTAAAGTTGGCAGCACTCATGCAGCCTCCACACTGCACACACATCCATGCACACAAAGACACGATCATTGTGTCAAGTTGGCAGCACTCATGCAGCCTCCACACTGCACACACATCCATGCACACAAAGACACAATTGTTGTGTCAAGTTGGCAGCACTCATGCAGCCTCCACACTGCACACACATCCATGCACACAAAGACACAATTGTTGTGTCAAGTTGGCAGCACTCATGCAGCCTCCACACTGCACACACATCCATGCACACAAAGACACGATCATTGTGTCAAGTTGGCAGCACTCATGCAGCCTCCACACTGCACACACATCCATGCACACAAAGACACAATTGTTGTGTCAAGTTGGCAGCACTCATGCAGCCTCCACACTGCACACACATCCATGCACACAAAGACACGATCATTGTGTCAAGTTGGCAGCACTCATGCAGCCTCCACACTGCACACACATCCATGCACACAAAGACAAGATCATTGTGTCAAGTTGGCAGCACTCATGCAGCCTCCACACTGTACACACATCCATGAACACAAAGACAAGATCATTGTGTCAAGTTGGCAGCACTCATGCAGCCTCCACACTGCACACACATCCATGCACACAAAGACAAGATCATTGTGTCAAGTTGGCAGCACTCATGCAGCCTCCATACTGTACACACATCCATGCACACAAAGACAAGATCATTGTGTCAAGTTGGCAGCACTCATGCAGCCTCCACACTGCACACACATCCATGCACACAAAGACACAATTGTTGTGTCAAGTTGGCAGCACTCATGCAGCCTCCACACTGCACACACATCCATGCACACAAAGACACAATTGTTGTGTCAAGTTGGCAGCACTCATGCAGCCTCCACACTGCACACACATCCATGCACACAAAGACAAGATCATTGTGTCAAGTTGGCAGCACTCATGCAGCCTCCACACTGCACACACATCCATGCACACAAAGACACAATTGTTGTGTCAAGTTGGCAGCACTCATGCAGCCTCCACACTGTACACACATCCATGCACACAAAGACAAGATCATTGTGTCAAGTTGGCAGCACTCATGCAGCCTCCACACTGCACACACATCCATGCACACAAAGACACAATTGTTGTGTCAAGTTGGCAGCACTCATGCAGCCTCCACACTGTACACACATCCATGCACACAAAGACACGATCATTGTGTCAAGTTGGCAGCACTCATGCAGCCTCCACACTGCACACACATCCATGCACACAAAGACACAATTGTTGTGTCAAGTTGGCAGCACTCATGCAGCCTCCACACTGCACACACATCCATGCACACAAAGACACAATTGTTGTGTCAAGTTGGCAGCACTCATGCAGCCTCCACACTGCACACACATCCATGCACACAAAGACAAGATCATTGTGTCAAGTTGGCAGCACTCATGCAGCCTCCACACTGTACACACATCCATGCACACAAAGACACGATCATTGTGTCAAGTTGGCAGCACTCATGCAGCCTCCACACTGCACACACATCCATGCACACAAAGACACAATTGTTGTGTCAAGTTGGCAGCACTCATGCAGCCTCCACACTGCACACACATCCATGCACACAAAGACACAATTGTTGTGTCAAGTTGGCAGCACTCATGCAGCCTCCACACTGCACACACATCCATGCACACAAAGACACAATTGTTGTGTCAAGTTGGCAGCACTCATGCAGCCTCCACACTGCACACACACATCCATGCACACAAAGACAAGATCATTGTGTCAAGTTGGCAGCACTCATGCAGCCTCCACACTGCACACACATCCATGCACAGAAAGACACGGTCATTGTGTCAAGCATGTGGTGAGGCTGCATGAGTGCTGCGAGCACTGGAGAGCTGAGGTTCATTAATAGAAGAATGAATAGGTATTTAGAAAGTACTTGAAAAGGTGTGTCCTGCTACGTAAGATATATGATCCAAGTACTTTTGTGAGATACTACAATAGTTTTTATGAAAGGTGTATTTTCTTGACCTGAGTTTTCCACTTGCAGCCTCTCAACTTCTTTGTCTCTCTCCTCCAGTTTGTGTGCCAGAGTCTTGTTGTCGCTCAGCATTCTGACTCCAATCACAGTAAACTTAGGGAGTACTTTGGCAAATACTGCATAGTCTGCTAGATTTGGGAGTACTATCAAGCTCACATGCAGTATTTCTGCTCCCACGACTGCTCACTCTTCTTCATCTGCAACTGCTTGAAACTCAACTCCCACTGCAAGCTGTTCACTTCCTGGACACAAAACACTTGTTTACTACTTCCTAGTAGTTGTACTTTGTAGTAGTTGTACTCTGGTAGTGTACTTTGTAGTAGTTGTACTCTAGTAGTGTATAGTAGATACAATGAACTTTAATGTCATATGTTTGCTTCCTGGACACAGTACACACAAACCACCTATTTAGTACTTCCTTGTCGTCGTACTCTGGTAGTGTACTTTGTAGTAGTTGTACTCTAGTAGTGTACTTTGTAGTAGTTGTACTCTAGTAGGGTATATTAGGATTCAAGGAACTTTAATGACTGATGTTTGCTTCCTGGACACAGTACACACAAACCACCTATTTAGTACTTCCTTGTCGTCGTACTCTGGTAGTGTACTTTGTAGTAGTTGTACTCTAGTAGTGTACTTTGTAGTAGTTGTACTCTAGTAGGGTATATTAGGATTCAAGGAACTTTAATGGCTGATGTTTGCTTCCTGGACACAGTACACACAAAACACCTGTTTAGTACTTCCTAGTAGTTGACTCTGGTAGTGTACTTTGTAGTAGTTGTACTCTAGTAGTGTACTTTGTAGTAGTTGTACTCTAGTAGGGTATATTAGGATTCAAGGAACTTTAATGGCTGATGTTTGCTTCCTGGACACAGTACACACAAACCACCTATTTAGTACTTCCTTGTCGTCGTACTCTGGTAGTGTACTTTGTAGTAGTTGTACTCTAGTAGTGTACTTTGTAGTAGTTGTACTCTAGTAGGGTATATTAGGATTCAAGGAACTTTAATGGCTGATGTTTGCTTCCTGGACACAGTACACACAAAACACCTGTTTAGTACTTCCTAGTAGTTGACTCTGGTATTGTACTTTGTAGTAGTTGTACTCTAGTAGTGTACTTTGTAGTAGTTGTACTCTAGTCGTGTACTTTGTAGTAGTTGTACTCTAGTAGTGTATAGTAAATTCAAGGAACTTTAATGTCATATGTTTGCTTCCTGGAGACAGTACACACCAGTGACGTGCAGTCAGGTGAGGCAGGGGAAGGCGGGGCCTCACGTGCCATCATGGAAAGAAAAAAATGTAAAAAGAAAAAAAAATAATTCAATTGTTATATGTATCCAGTGATTATACTATAAAGTTATTTTCCATTTAACTTCACCAGTTTTAGATTATTTTTATTGAAAATCGCTGAATTTTCACATTTGCCGTTCAAATACTGAGAAGAGACTTGCGGTGAGTCACCAGCCAGTTGTGCCTCACCATGGATTGCGCAATGACTCGGCTAATTGCTGGCCTGCTGTGCAGTGAGAGCGTATTGCTATATGAATTATATTATACATTTAGTTATCTGAGGTATATCATGTACAGTGTATACAGTCAACAACTGTATGTGTGTAACCTATTTCTTGTGCTGAGCAATCATAAAACTGCTGCGAAGACGCACTGGGTAAGGCTCGCAGTAATCCCGCCTCCTGGTGGTAGAGGGCGCTAGTGATCCCAGAGATCATTTTTGCGACTACTCGGCTGCAGAAGAAGTGACAACAAGCAGCAACAGTTAGCAGCGATCGTTGATTTTTTCCTCTCGCCTGGACTTTTAACATGGAGGATTACTTATCTAAATAAATACATAAATGGTAAATGGGTTATACTTGTAAAGCGCTTTTCTACCTTCAAGGTACTCAAAGCGCTTTGACACTATTTCCACATTCACACATTCACACACACATTCACACACACATTCTCACACACATTCACACACACATTCACACACACATTCACACACTGATGGCGGGAGATGCCATGCAAGGTGCTAACCAGCAGCCATCAGGAGCAAGGGTGAAGTGTCTTGCCCAAGGACACAACGGACGTGACTAGGATGGTAGAAGGTGGGGATCTAAAATAAAAGAGTTTTCTAAACTGGACTTTCAATGGAAGCAGGAGGTAATAATTAAAGGAAGATCTCCATCGAGACAGAGAGACTTTTAAAACTGAAGAAAGATAAGGAAGACTTCTATAAACAAGTTATCTATGCTTTTATTCAGAAGGAGCAGCGCATGGACTTCATTTATAAGTAAAGGTAAGACCATAATAACGTTTTTTTAATTAAATGTGCTTTTTTGTGTGCTACAGTTTGTATTTGTAAAGTTAAAGTTAAGTTAAAGTAGCAATGATTGTCACACACACACTAGGTGTGGTGAAATTTGTCCTCTGCATTTGAACCATCCCCTTGATCACCCACTGGGAGGTGAGGGGAGCAGTGGGCAGCAGCGGCGCCGCGCCCGGGAATCATTTTTGGTGATTTAACCCCCAATTCCAAGCCTTCATGCTGAGTGGCAAGCAGGTAAGAATGCTGGTATGAGCTTTTAAACATAACCCGTTAACTGCTGCCAATCAAATGGTGAATAAGATACTCTTTATATGTTTGTAAATCTGACTGTGATGAAGTCAGTGCCTCACCAGCCATGAACCTCACCGCACGTCACTGGTACACACAAAACACCTGTTTAGTACTTCCAAGTAGTTGTACACTGGTAGTGTACTTTATAGTGGTTGTACTCTAGAAGTGTACTTTGTAGTAGTTGTACTCTATTAGTGTGTAGTAGGATTCAAGGAACTTAATGTCTGATGTTTGCTTCCTGGACACACTATACACAAAACACATGTTTAGTAGTGTATAGTACTTCATGGTAGTTGTAGTAGGGTATAGTACTTCATGGTAGTTGTAGTAGTCTATAGTACTTCATGGTAGTTGTAGTAGTCTATAGTACTTCATGGTAGTTGTAGTAGTCTATAGTACTTCATGGTAGTTGTAGTAGTCTATAGTACTTCATGGTAGTTGTAGTAGTCTATAGTACTTCATGGTAGTTGTAGTAGTCTATAGTACTTCATGGTAGTTGTAGTAGGGTATAGTACTTTACAGTAGTGAATAGCACTTTATAGTAGTTTTAGTAGTGTATAGTACTTCATGGTAGTTGTAGTGGTGTATAGTACTTTATAGTAGTGAATAGCACTTTATAGTAGTTTTAGTAGTGTATAGTACTTTATAGTAGTGAATAGCACTTTATAGTAGTTTTAGTAGTGTATAGTACTTCATGGTAGTTGTAGTGGTGTATAGTACTTTATAGTAGTGAATAGCACTTTATAGTAGTTTTAGTAGTGTATAGTACTTTATAGTAGTGAATAGCACTTTATAGTAGTTTTAGTAGTGTATAGTACTTCATGGTAGTTGTAGTGGTGTATAGTACTTTATAGTAGTGAATAGCACTTTATAGTAGTTTTAGTAGTGTATAGTACTTTATAGTAGTGAATAGCACTTTATAGTAGTTTTAGTAGTGTATAGTGCTTCATGGTAGTTGTAGTAGTGTATAGTACTTTGCATTTATAGTACTTTATAGTAATTGTGATAATGTAGAGTACTTTATGATAGTTGTAGTAGTGTATAGTACGTTTTAGTAGTTGTAGTAGTATATAGTACTTTATAGTAGTTGTATTAGTATATAGTACATTATAGTAGTTTTAGTAGTTAACTTTCAAGTAGTTGTAGTAGTGTACAGTACGTAAACAACAATCAACAACAAGGCAGTAAACAATGAACAACAACAACATAGTAAAGAACAACAAGGCAGTAAACAATAAACAACAACAACAAGAAAGTAAGCAATGAACAACAACAAAGCAGTATACAATAAACAACAACAAGAAAGTAAGCAATGAACAACAACAAGGCAGAATACAATAAACCACAACAAGGCAGTAAACAATAAAGAATAACAAGGCAGTAAACAATAAACAACAAATCAGTAAACAAACAACAACAAGGCAGTAAACATTAAAGAACAACAAGGCAGTAAACACTAAATAACAACAGCAAGGCAGTAAACAAACAACAATTAGGCAGTAAACAATAAACAACAAGGCAGAATAATAAAGAACAAGGTAGTAAACCATAAACAAGGCAGTAAACAATAAACAACAACAAGGCAGTAAAAACAAACAACAACAAAATAAAAACAACAGCAAGGCAGTAAACAATAAACAACAACAAGGAAGTTAACAATAAACAATAACAAGGCAGTATACAATGAACAACAACAATGCAATAAACTTAAACAACAAGGCAGTAAACAATAAACAACAAAAAGGTAGCACCATAAAGAACAACAATGTAGTAAACAATGACCAACAACAACAGCAATGCAATAAACTTAAACAAGGAAGCAAACAATAAACAACAAGGCAGTAAACGAACAACAACATGTCAGTAGACAATAAAAACAACAAGGAAGTAAACAATAAACAACAACAACCAGGCAGTAAACCATAAACAACACCAAGGCAGTAAACAATAAACAACAGCAACAAGGAAGTAAACAATAAACAACAAAGCCATAAATAAACAACAACCAGGCAGTGAACAATAAACAACAATATGGCAGTAAACACTAAACAGCAACAACAAGGCAGTAAACAATAAACAACAACAAGGCAGGAAAAATAAACAACAAGGCAGTAAAAATAAAATACAACAAGGAAGTAAACAATAATAAATAAATAAAAAGCCAGTAAACAATAAACAACAACAACAAGGCAGTAAACAATAAACAAGGAAGTGAACAATACACAACAACAAGGCAGTAGACAAACAACAACATCAAGACAGTAAACAATAAACAAAAACAACAAGGCAGTTGACAAACACGGCATTAAACAATAAACAAGGAAGTAAACAAACAACAAGGCAGTGAACAATAAACAACAACAGGGAAGTGAACAATAAACAACAACAATAAGGCAGTACATTGTAAACAACAACAAAAAGGCAGTAAACAAATGACAAGGCAGTAAAGAATAAACAAACAACAAAACCGTAAACAATGAACAACAACAACATCAAAACAGTAAACAAACAAGGCAGTAAACAACAACAAAGCGGTAAACAGTAAACAACAAGGCAGTGAACAATAAACAAGGCAGTAAAAAAATGAACAAAAAGGCAGTAAACAATAAACAACAACAAGGCAGTAAAAATAAAGAAGGCCGTAAACAATAGCAACAACAAGGCAGTAAAAAATAAACAACAACAACAAGGCAGTAAACAATATACAACAACATGGCAGTAAACAATAAAAACAAGGCAGAAAAAATAAACAACAACAAGGAAGTAAACAAACAACAACAACAAGGAAGTAAACAATGACCAACAACAAGCCAGTAAACGATAAACAACAAGGCCGTAAGCAAACACCACCAACAAGGCAGTAAACAATAAACAACAACAAGGCAGTAAACAAACAACAAGGCAGTAAACAATAAATAACAACAACAAGGCTGTAAACAAACACCAACAACAAGGCAGTAAACAATAAACAAAAACAACAAAGCAGTAAACAAACAACAACAAGGCAGTACGTAATAAATAACAACACCAAGGCAGTAAACAAACAACAACAACAAGGCAGTAAACAATAAACAAGGCCGTAAACAAACCCCAACAACAAGGCAGTAAACAAACAAGGCAGTAAACAATAAATAACAACAAGGCCGTACACAAACATCAAGGCAGTAAACAATAAATAACAACAAGGCAGTAAACAATAAATAACAACAACAAGGCAGTAACAAACAACAACAACAAGGCTGTAAACAAACAACAACAACAAGGCTGTAAACAACAACAAGGCAGTAAACAATAAACAACAACACCAAGGCAGTAAACAAACAACAACAGGCAGTAAACAATAAACCACAAGGCCATAAACAAACACCAACAACAAGGCAGTAAACAACAACAAGGCAGTAAACAATAAATAACAACAACAAGGCACGTTAGTGTGCTTCTTAGAGTGTCTGATGAATTGTTGAAGTCTATCATACAGAACATTTTCAAAGAAAAATAGGCACAAAAAACAAAGCTGAGCCTTGTTGTCAAACAAATATGTTGATTGATTGATTGATTGATTGATTGATTGATTGATTGATTGATTGATTGATTGATTGATTGATTGATTGATTGATTGAAAACATATTACCGTCTCCAGTGCTTTGGCCCTCTCCTCACTTTTGTGCAGCAAGCTTTGAGTGTGACTTGTGGCTCTGTCAAGGATGGCCTGAGTGAACAACAAAAAGACAACAACAACAAAACAATAACACACACAAAACAAGACAACAACAATAAGACCACATCAAGACAACACAACAAAAACAAGACAAGACGACGACAACAACAACGAGACAACAACAACAATATGACAACAACAACAAGATAAGAACAATGAGACAACATCAACAAGAAGACAGCAAGAAGACAACAACAGCAAGACAGCAACAACAACAACAACAACAACAATACAGCAACAACAACAAGACAACAACAATAACAACAAGACAATAATACAGAGACAGCAACATCAACATCAAAAACACAACAACAACAACAAGACAACGACAACAAGACAGCAACAACAACATCAAAATAACAAGACAACAAAAACACAACAACAACAAGACAACAAGACAGCAACAACAACAACCACATCAAAATAACAAGACAACGACAACAAGAAAACAATACTGTGTTCAAACCACAGATAGTTATTGACTTTGACTTGTACTGTGTTCAAACCACAGATAGTTATTGACTTTGACTTGTACTGTGTTCAAACCACAGATAGTTATTGACTTTGACTTGTACTGTGTTCAAACCACAGATAGTTATTGACTTTGACTTGTACTGTGCTCAAACCACAGATAGTTATTGACTTTGACTTGTACTGTGCTCAAACCACAGATAGTTATTGACTTTGACTTGTACTGTGTTCAAACCACAGATAGTTATTGACTTTGACTTGTACTGTGCTCAAACCACAGATAGTTATTGACTTTGACTTGTACTGTGTTCAAACCACAGATAGTTATTGATGACACTTCCAACCTTCTAAAGACTTCTTGACGCGTTTGTGCTTGACCAAGCTCCTACTGTACTTCCTGTCACGTGACAGTCATGTGACTCCTCCAGCTCATTCCTCATTGGCTTGTGACCATCAAGGTACTTAACAAGTACTCCAGTATTACAATTCAAGCACACTTCTTAGGAAACTAGCTAGCGCAAAATAGCACCATCAGCTGTTAGCATGGCAATGCTAATGCAACTAGTCACAGTCGCAAAACATGTCTGTATGAATATGTGGATCATTTAGATTGAACATGTGGATGATTAAGATTAAGTATGTGGATCATTAAGATTGAACATGTGGATCATTTAGATTAAATATGTGGATCATTTAGATTAAATATGTGGATCATTTAGATTGAATATGTGGATCATTTAGATTGAATATGTGGATCATTAAGATTGAATATGTGGATCATTTAGATTGAATATGTGGATCATTTAGATTGAATATGTGGATCATTAAGATTGAACATGTGGATCATTAAGATTGAATATGTGGATCATTTAGATTGAATATGTGGATCATTAAGATTGAATATGTGGATCATTTAGATTGAATATGTGGATCATTAAGATTGAACATGTGGATCATTAAGATTGAATATGTGGATCATTAAGCTTGAGCATGTGGATGATTACGATTGAATATGTGGATCATTTAGATTGAACATGTGGATCATTTAGAGTGAATATGTGGATCATTAAGATTGAGAATGTGGATCATTTAGATTGAACATGTGGATCAACTAAATTGAATATGTGGATCATTTGGATTGAACATGTGGATCATTTAAATTGAATATGTGGATCATATAGATAGAATATGTGGATCATTTAGATATAATATGTGGATCATTTAGATTGAATAAGTGGATCATTTGGATTGAATATGTGGATCATTTAGATTGAAGATGTGGATCATTTAAATTAAATATGTGGATCATTTAGATTGAATATGTGGATCATTTAGATTGAATATGTGGATCATTTAGATTGAATATGTGGATCATTTAGATTGAATATGTGGATCATTTAGATTGAATATGTGGATCATTTAGATTGAATATGTGGATCATTTAGATTGAATATGTGGATCATTTAAATTGAATATGTGGATCATTTAGATTGAATATGTGGATCATTTAGATTGAATATGTGGATCATTTAAATTGAATATGTGGATCATTTAGATTGAATATGTGGATCATTTATATTGAATATGTGGATCATTTGTATTGAATATGTGGATCATTTAGATTGAATATGTGGATCATTTAGATTGAATATGTGGATCATTTAGATTGAATATGTGGATCATTTAGATTGAATATGTGGATCATTTAAATTGAATATGTGGATCATTTAGATTGAATATGTGGATCATTTATATTGAATATGTGGATCATTTGTATTGAATATGTGGATCATTTAGACTGAATATGTGGATCATTTAGATTGAATATGTGGATCATTTAGATTGAATATGTGGATCATTCAGATTGAATATGTGGATCATTTAGATTGAATATGTGGATCATTTAAATTGAATATGTGGATCATTTAAATTGAATATGTGGATCATTTAGATTGAATATGTGGATCATTTAAATTGAATATGTGGATCATTTAAATTGAATATGTGGATCATTTAGATTGAATATGTGGATCATTTATATTGAATATGTGGATCATTTAGATTGAATACGTGGATCATTTAGATTGAATATGTGGATCATTTAGATTGAATATGTGGATCATTTAAATTGAATATGTGGATCATTTATATTGAATATGTGGATCATTTAGATTGAATATGTGGATCATTTAGATTGAATACGTGGATCATTTAGATTGAATATGTGGATCATTTAAATTGAATATGTGGATCATTTATATTGAATATGTGGATCATTTAGATTGAATACGTGGATCATTTAGATTGAATACGTGGATCATTTAGATTGAATATGTGGATCATTTAAATTGAATATGTGGATCATTTAGATTGAATATGTGGATCATTTAAATTGAATATGTGGATCATTTATATTGAATATGTGGATCATTTAGATTGAATATGTGGATCATTTAGATTGAATACGTGGATCATTTAGATTGAATATGTGGATCATTTAAATTGAATATGTGGATCATTTAGATTGTGTGGATGTTTTCAGGAGATGTTGAAGAACCGTTATAAAGTTGTGGATGTTTTCATGTCATTCATTGTGTCCCGTACATCATTTTACATGGCCCGCCACATCATTTAGAGTGGCCCGCCACATCATTTAGACTGGCGCCACATCATTTATTGTGGCCCGCCATATCATTTAGACTGGCGCCACATCATTTATTGTGGCCCGGCACCTCATTTATTGTGGCCCGCCATATCATTTAGACTGGCCCGCCACATCATTTATCGTGGCCCGGCACCTCATTTATTGTGGCCCGCCACATCCTTAATGGTGGCCAATGGATGTCTGTAAATGGTATGTGTCAATGAAGTGTTGTCACTAATTGTAGACATTCTTTCCAAAGTGCCATTACTGCACATCTTTAAAAGGTGAATATCATCAACACTTGAATTGTTGTTCATGACAAATGTCTGCTTGACTTAGCAGTTCATCCATCAAACTATTCACTGTAAAAAGGACAAGATTGTACGACTATAGTACCATTTTTCCATTTACAGTACTATGCTGTAAAATTTTACGGCACAATTGTGGCGACGGAGCTGCCATTTTTTTACTGCAAGGTGTAAATATATATTTTTACAATATATGTAAAAGTACTTAATGATCGAATGCATAAGCAAGTGAATAGTAATAATTAATATTAATCAATTATTCATGATTACAAGCAGCCGGAACTGCGATATGACCTTAGTCGGTAAGTCTTTTTTGTTTGTGATCTGGTGGCTTAAAGATGTCAAACTAGAAGAATAAAAAATGTTACTACCTTTCCCTGTAGGATCTTCAGAGCTTCACATTTTCCTTTCAGGTAACGACGTGCAACATCCAGCTCACTGATTAACTCATCAATCATCTGTCAAACACACTGACTTTACTTGTTATTCCACTGTTGACCACTAGATGGCCACATAGTATTGTTATTAATGCATCAATCATCTGTCAAACACACATTGACTTTACTTGTTATTCCACTGTTGACCACTAGATGGCCACATAGTATTGTTATTAATGCATCAATCATCTGTCAAACACACACTGACTTTACTTGTTATTCCACTGTTGACCACTAGATGGCCACATAGTATTGTTATTAATGCATCAATCATCTGTCAAACACACATTGACTTTACTTGTTATTCCACTGTTGACCACTAGATGGCCACATAGTATTGTTATTAATGCATCAATCATCTGTCAAACACACACTGACTTTACTTGTTATTCCACTGTTGACCACTAGATGGCCACATAGTATTGTTATTAACTCATCAATCATCTGTCAAACACACATTGACTTTACTTGTTATTCCACTGTTGACCACTAGATGGCCACATAGTATTGTTATTAATGCATCAATCATCTGTCAAACACACACTGACTTTACTTGTTATTCCACTGTTGACCACTAGATGGCCACATAGTATTGTTATTAATACATCAATCATCTGTCAAACACACACTGACTTTACTTGTTATTCCACTGTTGACCACTAGATGGCCACATAGTATTGTTATTAATACATCAATCATCTGTCAAACACACACTGACTTTACTTGTTATTCCACTGTTGACCACTAGATGGCCACATAGTATTGTTATTAATACATCAATCATCTGTCAAACACACACTGACTTTACTTGTTATTCCACTGTTGACCACTAGATGGCCACATAGTATTGTTATTAATGCATCAATCATCTGTCAAACACACACTGACTTTACTTGTTATTCCACTGTTGACCACTAGATGGCCACGTAGTATCGTTATTAACGCATCAATCATCTGTCAAACACACACTGACTTTACTTGTTATTCCACTGTTGACCACTAGATGGCCACATAGTATTGTTATTAATACATCAATCATCTGTCAAACACACACTGACTTTACTTGTTATTCCACTGTTGACCACTAGATGGCCACATAGTATTGTTATTAATGCATCAATCATCTGTCAAACACACACTGACTTTACTTGTTATTCCATTGTTGACCACTAGATGGCCACATAGTATTGTTATTAATACATCAATCATCTGTCAAACACACACTGACTTTACTTGTTATTCCACTGTTGACCACTAGATGGCCACGTAGTATCGTTATTAACGCATCAATCATTTGTCAAACACACACTGACTTTACTTGTTATTCCACTGTTGACCACTAGATGGCCACATAGTATTGTTATTAATACATCAATCATCTGTCAAACACACACTGACTTTACTTGTTATTCCACTGTTGACCACTAGATGGCCACATAGTATTGTTATTAATGCATCAATCATCTGTCAAACACACACTGACTTTACTTGTTATTCCATTGTTGACCACTAGATGGCCACATAGTATTGTTATTAATGCATCAATCATCTGTCAAACACACTGACTTTACTTGTTATTCCACTGTTGACCACTAGATGGCCACATAGTATTGTTATTAATGCATCAATCATCTGTCAAACACACACTGACTTTACTTGTTATTCCACTGTTGACCACTAGATGGCCACATAGTATTGTTATTAATGCATCAATCATCTGTCAAACACACACTGACTTTACTTGTTATTCCACTGTTGACCACTAGATGGCCACATAGTATTGTTATTAATGCATCAATCATCTGTCAAACACACACTGACTTTACTTGTTATTCCATTGTTGACCACTAGATGGCCACATAGTATTGTTATTAATGCATCAATCATCTGTCAAACACACACTGACTTTACTTGTTATTCCACTGTTGACCACTAGATGGCCACATAGTATTGTTATTAATGCATCAATCATCTGTCAAACACACACTGACTTTACTTGTTATTCCATTGTTGACCACTAGATGGCCACATAGTATTGTTATTAATGCATCAATCATCTGTCAAACACACACTGACTTTACTTGTTATTCCACTGTTGACCACTAGATGGCCACATAGTATTGTTATTAATACATCAATCATCTGTCAAACACACACTGACTTTACTTGTTATTCCACTGTTGACCACTAGATGGCCACATAGTATTGTTATTAATACATCAATCATCTGTCAAACACACACTGACTTTACTTGTTATTCCACTGTTGACCACTAGATGGCCACATAGTATTGTTATTAATGCATCAATCATCTGTCAAACACACATTGACTTTACTTGTTATTCCACTGTTGACCACTAGATGGCCACATAGTATTGTTATTAATGCATCAATCATCTGTCAAACACACACTGACTTTACTTGTTATTCCACTGTTGACCACTAGATGGCCACATAGTATTGTTATTAATGCATCAATCATCTGTCAAACACACATTGACTTTACTTGTTATTCCACTGTTGACCACTAGATGGCCACATAGTATTGTTATTAATGCATCAATCATCTGTCAAACACACACTGACTTTACTTGTTATTCCACTGTTGACCACTAGATGGCCACATAGTATTGTTATTAACTCATCAATCATCTGTCAAACACACATTGACTTTACTTGTTATTCCACTGTTGACCACTAGATGGCCACATAGTATTGTTATTAATGCATCAATCATCTGTCAAACACACACTGACTTTACTTGTTATTCCACTGTTGACCACTAGATGGCCACATAGTATTGTTATTAATACATCAATCATCTGTCAAACACACACTGACTTTACTTGTTATTCCACTGTTGACCACTAGATGGCCACATAGTATTGTTATTAATACATCAATCATCTGTCAAACACACACTGACTTTACTTGTTATTCCACTGTTGACCACTAGATGGCCACATAGTATTGTTATTAATACATCAATCATCTGTCAAACACACACTGACTTTACTTGTTATTCCACTGTTGACCACTAGATGGCCACATAGTATTGTTATTAATGCATCAATCATCTGTCAAACACACACTGACTTTACTTGTTATTCCACTGTTGACCACTAGATGGCCACGTAGTATCGTTATTAACGCATCAATCATCTGTCAAACACACACTGACTTTACTTGTTATTCCACTGTTGACCACTAGATGGCCACATAGTATTGTTATTAATACATCAATCATCTGTCAAACACACACTGACTTTACTTGTTATTCCACTGTTGACCACTAGATGGCCACATAGTATTGTTATTAATGCATCAATCATCTGTCAAACACACACTGACTTTACTTGTTATTCCATTGTTGACCACTAGATGGCCACATAGTATTGTTATTAATGCATCAATCATCTGTCAAACACACACTGACTTTACTTGTTATTCCATTGTTGACCACTAGATGGCCACATAGTATTGTTATTAATGCATCAATCATCTGTCAAACACACACTGACTTTACTTGTTATTCCATTGTTGACCACTAGATGGCCACATAGTATTGTTATTAATACATCAATCATCTGTCAAACACACACTGACTTTACTTGTTATTCCACTGTTGACCACTAGATGGCCACGTAGTATCGTTATTAACGCATCAATCATTTGTCAAACACACACTGACTTTACTTGTTATTCCACTGTTGACCACTAGATGGCCACATAGTATTGTTATTAATACATCAATCATCTGTCAAACACACACTGACTTTACTTGTTATTCCACTGTTGACCACTAGATGGCCACATAGTATTGTTATTAATGCATCAATCATCTGTCAAACACACACTGACTTTACTTGTTATTCCATTGTTGACCACTAGATGGCCACATAGTATTGTTATTAATGCATCAATCATCTGTCAAACACACTGACTTTACTTGTTATTCCACTGTTGACCACTAGATGGCCACATAGTATTGTTATTAATGCATCAATCATCTGTCAAACACACACTGACTTTACTTGTTATTCCACTGTTGACCACTAGATGGCCACATAGTATTGTTATTAATGCATCAATCATCTGTCAAACACACACTGACTTTACTTGTTATTCCACTGTTGACCACTAGATGGCCACATAGTATTGTTATTAATGCATCAATCATCTGTCAAACACACACTGACTTTACTTGTTATTCCATTGTTGACCACTAGATGGCCACATAGTATTGTTATTAATGCATCAATCATCTGTCAAACACACACTGACTTTACTTGTTATTCCACTGTTGACCACTAGATGGCCACATAGTATTGTTATTAATGCATCAATCATCTGTCAAACACACACTGACTTTACTTGTTATTCCATTGTTGACCACTAGATGGCCACATAGTATTGTTATTAATGCATCAATCATCTGTCAAACACACACTGACTTTACTTGTTATTCCATTGTTGACCACTAGATGGCCACATAGTATTGTTATTAATGCATCAATCATCTGTCAAACACACACTGACTTTACTTGTTTTTCCATTGTTGACCACTAGATGGCCACATAGTATTGTTATTAATACATCAATCATCTGTCAAACACACACTGACTTTACTTGTTTTTCCATTGTTGACCACTAGATGGCCACATAGTATTGTTATTAATACATCAATCATCTGTCAAACACACACTGACTTTACTTGTTATTCCACTGTTGACCACTAGATGGCCACATAGTATTGTTATTAACGCATCAATCATTTGTCAAACACACACTGACTTTACTTGTTATTCCACTGTTGACCACTAGATGGCCACATAGTATTGTTATTAATGCATCAATCATCTGTCAAACACACATTGACTTTACTTGTTATTCCACTGTTGACCACTAGATGGCCACATAGTATTGTTATTAATGCATCAATCATCTGTCAAACACACACTGACTTTACTTGTTTTTCTATTGTTGACCACTAGATGGCCACGTAGTATCGTTATTAACGCATCAATCATCTGTCAAACACACACTGACTTTACTTGTTATTCCACTGTTGACCGCTAGATGGCCACATAGTATTGTTATTAATGCATCAATCATCTGTCAAACACACTGACTTTACTTGTTATTCCACTGTTGACCACTAGATGGCCACGTAGTATCGTTATTAACGCATAAATCATCTGTCAAACACACACTGACTTTACTTGTTATTCCACTGTTGACCACTAGATGGCCACATAGTATTGTTATTAATGCATCAATCATCTGTCAAACATACACTGACTTTACTTGTTATTCCATTGTTGACCACTAGATGGCCACATAGTATTGTTATTAATGCATCAATCATCATATGGCACTGTGACTTTAATACAGTGATAATATGGCACTGTGACTTTAATACAGTGATAATATGGTACTGTGACTTTAATACAGTGATAATATGGCACTGTGTAATATCACCACCAAGCGTGGACTACATCAGTGGTCCCCAACCTTGTTGTACTTGCGGACCGGTCAATGCTTGAAAATTTGTCCCACGGACCGGGGGGGGGGGGGGGGGGGGGGCTAGTAAAAAAATATTTTTTTATTTTTTTATTTTTGTCATAAAGAAATACAATTATGTGTGCTTACGGACTGTATACCTGCAGACTGTATTGATTTATATTAATATATAATGTATATATTGTGTTTTTTATGTTGATTTAATTTTAAAAAATATATATATATATTTCTTGTGCGGCTGCGGCCCGGTACCAATCGGCCCACGGACCGGTACCGGGCCGTGGGCCGGTGGTTGGGGACCACTGGACTACATGACTGACCAGAAGTGGTGACTCACCTGGCCAGATGCTTGGAGTCGGTCTTGCAACTCCTGGTTGGACATGTCCATCAGGGACTCTGCTGGTTTGTCCATCAGGGACTCTGCTGGTTTGGCAGAAGTTGTGTCAATAAGTTTAAACAATAATAATAATAGTTACAATAGCAATAATAATAGTAATAAAGTGACGGTGCGCTCTTATTACGTCGTCACTTGAGGACCAGCACGTCTCTCTCTCTCTTTTTGGCCAGGAGAGCGAGGACACACCTGCACACACCTGCACACACCTGCACACTCCTGCACACACCTGCACAGACCTGCACACACACCTGCACACACCTGCACACTCCTGCACACACCTGCACACACCTGCACACACCTGCACACACCTGCACAGACCTGCACACACCTGCACACTCCTGCACACACCTGCACACACCTGCACAGACCTGCACACACCTGCACACTCCTGCACACACCTGCACAGACCTGCACACACCTGCACACTCCTGCACACACCTGCACACACCTGCACACACCTGCACACTCCTGCACACACCTGCACAGACCTGCACACACCTGCACACTCCTGCACACACCTGCACACACCTGCACACACACCTGCACACACCTGCACACACCTGCACACACCTGCACAGACCTGCACACACCTGCACACTCCTGCACACACCTGCACACACCTGCACACACACCTGCACACACCTGCACACACCTGCACACACCTGCACAGACCTGCACACACCTGCACACTCCTGCACACACCTGCACACACCTGCACACACTTGCACACACCTCCACACACCTGCACACTCCTGCACACACACCTGCACACACCTGCACACACCTTCACACACCTGCACACACCTGCACACACACCTGCACACACCTGCACACACCTGCACACACACCTGCACACACACCTGCACACACCTGCACACACCTGCACACACCTGCACACACACCTGCACACACACCTGCACACACCTGCACACACCTACACACACCTGCACACACACCTGCACACACCTGCACACACACCTGCACACACCTGCACACACACCTGCACACACCTGCACACACACCTACACACACCTGCACACACCTGCACACACCTGCACACACCTGCACACACACCTGCACACACCTGCACACACACCTGCACACACCTGCACACACACCTGCACACACACCTGCACACACCTGCACACACCTGCACACACCTGCACACACACCTGCACACACACCTGCACACACCTGCACACACCTACACACACCTGCACACACCTGCACACACCTGCACACACACCTGCACACACCTGCACACACCTGCACACACCTGCACACTGACACCAAGTCAATGTCAGTGTTGTGACTTGTAGTGTGTAGTCAATGTAGACCACAACACACATTTCAATTCCATTGTCAGTGAGAGTCCTGCCACCTTCAGAAGTTTTGTGATGACTCTGTGATAGTGGGGTGTATTGAGGATGGTGATCATGAGGAGTACAGGGCACTGGTGGAGGACTTTGTCACATGGTGTGGAAAGAACCACTTCCATCTTAATGTGACGAAGACCAAGGAGCTGGTTGTGGACCTGGGAAGGAGGAGGAGTACCTGTTTCCATCAGGGGGGTGGATGTGGACTTGGTTGAGGATTATAAATACCTGGTTGTACACATGGACAACAAGCTGAATGGGTCAAAACACGCTGAGGCAATCTACAAACCCCGTTTCCATATGAGTTGTGAAATGGTGTTAGATGTAAATATAAACAGAATACAATGATTTGCAAATCCTTTTCAAGCCATATTCAGTTGAATATGCTACAAAGACAACATATTTCATGTTCAAACTCATAAACTTTTTTTTTTTGCAAATAATCATTAACTTTTAATTTGATGTCAGCAACACGTGACAAAGAAGTTGGGAAAGGTGGCAATAAATACTGATAAAGTTGAGGAATGCTCATCAAACACTTATTTGGAACATCCCACAGGTGAACAGGCTAATTGGGAACAGGTGGGTGCCATGATTGGGTATAAAAGTAGATTCTATAAAATGCTCAGTCATTCACAAACAAGGATGGGGCGAGGGTCACCACTTTGTCAACAAATGCCTGAGCAAATTGTTGAACAGTTTAAGAACAACCTTTCTCAAGCAGCTATTGCAAGGAATTGAGGGATTTCACCATCTACGCTCCGTAATATCATCAAAGAGAATGTGGAGAAATCACTGCAGGTAAGCAGCTAAGCCCGTGACCTTCCATCCCTCAGGCTGTACTGCATCAACAAGCCACATCAGTGTGTAAAGGATATCACCACATGGGCTCAGGAACACTTCAGAAACCCACTGTCAGTAACTACAGTTGGTCGCTACATCTGTAAGTGCAAGTTAAAACTCTCCTATGCAAGGCGAAAACCGTTTATCAACAACACCCAGAAACGCCGTCGGCTTCGCTGGGCCTGAGCTCATCTAAGATGGACTGATGCAAAGTGGAAAAGTGTTCTGTGGTCTGACGAGTCCACATTTCAAATTGTTTTTGGAAACTGTGGACGTCGTGTCCTCCGGACCAAAGAGGAAAAGAACCATCCGGATTGTTCTAGGGTGAAAGTGTAAAAGGCAGCATGTGTGATGGTATGGGGGTGTATTAGTGGTCAAGACACGTTCTAGGGTGAAAGTGTAGTAGGCAGCATGTGTGATGGTATGGGGGTGTATTAGTGGCCAAGACATGTTCTAGGGTGAAAGTGTAAAAGGCAGCATGTGTGATGGTATGGGGGTGTATTAGTGGTCAAGACATGTTCTAGGGTGAAAGTGTAAAAGGCAGCATGTGTGATGGTATGGGGGTGTATTAGTGGTCAAGACATGTTCTAGGGTGAAAGTGTAAAAGGCAGCATGTGTGATGGTATGGGGGTGTATTAGTGGTCAAGACACGTTCTAGGGTGAAAGTGTAGTAGGCAGCATGTGTGATGGTATGGGGGTGTATTAGTGCCCAAGACATGTTCTAGGGTGAAAGTGTAAGAGGCAGCATGTGTGATGGTATGGGGGTGTATTAGTGGCCAAGACATGTTCTAGGGTGAAAGTGTAGAAGGCAACATGTGTGATGGTATGGGGGTGTATTAGTGGTCAAGACATGTTCTAGGGTGAAAGTGTAGTAGGCAGCATGTGTGATGGTATGGGGGTGTATTAGTGGTCAAGACATGTTCTAGGGTGAAAGTGTAAAAGGCAGCATGTGTGATGGTATGGGGGTGTATTAGTGGCCAAGACATGTTCTAGGGTGAAAGTGTAGTAGGCAGCATGTGTGATGGTATGGGGGTGTATTAGTGGTCAAGACACGTTCTAGGGTGAAAGTGTAGTAGGCAGCATGTGTGATGGTATGGGGGTGTATTAGTGGCCAAGACATGGGTAACTTACACATCTGTGAAGGCACCATTAATGCTGAAAGGTACATACACCTCCCACCCACTACACTCACATGATGGACAACACCTCCCACCCACTACACTCACATGATGGACAACACCTCCCACCCACTACACTCACATGATGGACAACACCTCCCACCCACTACACTCACATGATGGACAACACCTCCCACCCACTACACTCACATTATGGACAACGCCTCCCACCCACTACACTCACATGATGGACAACACCTCCCACCCACTACACTCACATGATGGACAACACCTCCCACCCACTACACTCACATGATGGACAACACCTCCCACCCACTACACTCACATGATGGACAACACCTCCCACCCACTACACTCACATGATGGACAACGCCTCCCACCCACTACACTCACATTATGGACAACGCCTCCCACCCACTACACTCACATGATGGACAACACCTCCCACCCACTACACTCACATGATGGACAACACCTCCCACCCACTACACTCACATGATGGACAACACCTCCCACCCACTACACTCACATTATGGACAACACCTCCCACCCACTACACTCACATTATGGACAACACCTCCCACCCACTACACTCACATGATGGACAACACCTCCCACCCACTACACTCACATGATGGACAACACCTCCCACCCACTACACTCACATGATGGACAACACCTCCCACCCACTACACTCACATGATGGACAACACCTCCCACCCACTACACTCACATTATGGACAACACCTCCCACCCACTACACTCACATGATGGACAACACCTCCCACCCACTACACTCACATGATGGACAACACCTCCCACCCACTACACTCACATGATGGACAACACCTCCCACCCACTACACTCACATGATGGACAACACCTCCCACCCACTACACTCACATGATGGACAACACCTCCCACCCACTACACTCACATGATGGACAACACCTCCCACCCACTACACTCACATGATGGACAACACCTCCCACCCACTACACTCACATGATGGACAACACCTCCCACCCACTACACTCACATGATGGACAACACCTCCCACCCACTACACTCACATGATGGACAACACCTCCCACCCACTACACTCACATGATGGACAACACCTCCCACCCACTACACTCACATGATGGACAACACCTCCCACCCACTACACTCACATGATGGACAACACCTCCCACCCACTACACTCACATGATGGACAACACCGCCCACCCACTACACTCACATGATGGACAACACCTCCCACCCACTACACTCACATGATGGACAACACCTCCCACCCACTACACTCACATTATGGACAACACCTCCCACCCACTACACTCACATGATGGACAACACCTCCCACCCACTACACTCACATGATGGACAACACCTCCCACCCACTACACTCACATGATGGACAACACCTCCCACCCACTACACTCACATGATGGACAACACCTCCCACCCACTACACTCACATGATGGACAACACCTCCCACCCACTACACTCACATGATGGACAACACCTCCCACCCACTACACTCACATGATGGACAACACCTCCCACCCACTACACTCACATGATGGACAACACCTCCCACCCACTACACTCACATGATGGACAACACCTCCCACCCACTACACTCACATGATGGACAACACCTCCCACCCACTACACTCACATGATGGACAACACCTCCCACCCACTACACTCACATGATGGACAACACCTCCCACCCACTACACTCACATGATGGACAACACCTCCCACCCACTACACTCACATGATGGACAACACCTCCCACCCACTACACTCACATGATGGACAACACCTCCCACCCACTACACTCACATGATGGACAACACCTCCCACCCACTACACTCACATGATGGACAACACCTCCCACCCACTACACTCACATGATGGACAACACCTCCCACCCACTACACTCACATGATGGACAACACCTCCCACCCACTACACTCACATGATGGACAACACCTCCCACCCACTACACTGGGACCTTGCAGAGAGAATGAGCACGTTCAGACTCCCAGAATGCAACAGGGAACAACACAGGAGGTCCTTCACACCGACAGCCATCAGACTGTAGAATGCATATGTTCCTTGACTGCACTTCAATGTAGAGTATATGTAGTATATGTAGAATATATTTATATTATTTATATATTATATATGTTATATATATTATATTAATTATTATTCTTGTCTATTGTGAGCAAACTGTGGTGCTGAATATCCCCCAGGGATCAATAAAGTACTTTCTATTCTATTCCAAGTCAATGTCAGTGTTGTGACTTGGAGAAGATACAGTCGGGTGTGTCACGGCCGGGCGCATCTCAGTGCACATTCATCTGTGCGCGCCACTCCGGACGGCAATCAATGTGCAATCATTCACAACTCCACACAGCTGTTGCTGATGAGCGCCCTGGGCTTCTTAAGCCAGAGCAAAGCTGCGTTGTGGGCCAGAACATAGCTACATGTTCTGTACAGTAAGTCTGATTACGTCTCCAGCTTTCTGTGCCTCCTTGCTCTCTGTGTTGTTCCCCTGTCCTGCTCATTGTGTCGTCTTCCTTCCCCATATTCCAGCTGTGTCTCGTCTTCCTTCCCCATATTCCAGCTGTGTGTCTCGTCTTCCTTCCCCATATTCCAGCTGTGTGTCTCGTCTTCCTTCCCCATATTCCAGCTGTGTCTCATCTTCCTTCCCCATATTCCAGCTGTGTGTCTCGTCTTCCTTCCCCATATTCCAGCTGTGTCTCGTCTTCCTTCCCCATATTCCAGCTGTGTGTCTCGTCTTCCTTCCCCATATTCCAGCTGTGTGTCTCGTCTTCCTTCCCCATATTCCAGCTGTGTCTCGTCTTCCTTCCCCATATTCCAGCTGTGTGTCTCGTCTTCCTTCCCCATATTCCAGCTGTGTGTCTCGTCTTCCTTCCCCATATTCCAGCTGTGTGTCTCGTCTTCCTTCCCCATATTCCAGCTGTGTGTCTCGTCTTCCTTCCCCATATTCCAGCTGTGTGTCTCGTCTTCCTTCCCCATATTCCAGCTGTGTGTCTCGTCTTCCTTCCCCATATTCCAGCTGTGTGTCTCGTCTTCCTTCCCCATATTCCAGCTGTGTGTCTCGTCTTCCTTCCCCATATTCCAGCTGTGTCTCGTCTTCCTTCCCCATATTCCAGCTGTGTGTCTCGTCTTCCTTCCCCATATTCCAGCTGTGTGTCTCGTCTTCCTTCCCCATATTCCAGCTGTGTCTCATCTTCCTTCCCCATATTCCAGCTGTGTCTCATCTTCCTTCCCCATATTCCAGCTGTGTGTCTCGTCTTCCTTCCCCATATTCCAGCTGTGTCTCGTCTTCCTTCCCCATATTCCAGCTGTGTGTCTCGTCTTCCTTCCCCATATTCCAGCTGTCTTGTCTTCCTTCCCCATATTCCAGCTGTGTCTCGTCTTCCTTCCCCATATTCCAGCTGTGTGTCTCGTCTTCCTTCCCCATATTCCAGCTGTGTCTCATCTTCCTTCCCCATATTCCAGCTGTGTCTCATCTTCCTTCCCCATATTCCAGCTGTGTGTCTCGTCTTCCTTCCCCATATTCCAGCTGTGTCTCGTCTTCCTTCCCCATATTCCAGCTGTGTGTCTCGTCTTCCTTCCCCATATTCCAGCTGTGTCTCGTCTTCCTTCCCCATATTCCAGCTGTGTGTCTCGTCTTCCTTCCCCATATTCCAGCTGTGTGTCTCGTCTTCCTTCCCCATATTCCAGCTGTGTGTCTCGTCTTCCTTCCCCATATTCCAGCTGTGTGTCTCGTCTTCCTTCCCCATATTCCAGCTGTGTGTCTCGTCTTCCTTCCCCATATTCCAGCTGTGTCTCGTCTTCCTTCCCCATATTCCAGCTGTGTCTCGTCTTCCTTCCCCATATTCCAGCTGTGTGTCTCGTCTTCCTTCCCCATATTCCAGCTGTGTGTCTCGTCTTCCTTCCCCATATTCCAGCTGTGTGTCTCGTCTTCCTTCCCCATATTCCAGCTGTGTGTCTCGTCTTCCTTCCCCATATTCCAGCTGTCTCGTCTTCCTTCCCCATATTCCAGCTGTGTGTCTCGTCTTCCTTCCCCATATTCCAGCTGTGTGTCTCGTCTTCCTTCCCCATATTCCAGCTGTGTGTCTCGTCTTCCTTCCCCATATTCCAGCTGTGTGTCTCGTCTTCCTTCCCCATATTCCAGCTGTCTCGTCTTCCTTCCCCATTGTCCAGCTGTGTCTCGTCTTCCTTCCCCATTGTCCAGCTGTGTCTCGTCTTCCTTCCCCATTGTCCAGCTGTGTGTCTCGTCTTCCTGGATCCCCTCTGGACTCTCTGCTGCCTCTCTGGATCTCCACCTCCCGCCTGCCCTCTGACCACGACGCCTCGTTCCAGCCCTTGACCTTCCGTCTGTCTCTGGACTTCCAAGCCTGTCTTGCCCTCCATGGACTTCCGCCTCTCACTCAACACGCACCTTCAACAACACACGGTAATACTTAGACCCTACACATAGTCGCACACCATATGTTGGGATTAATTACACACTTCAATCAATCAATGTTTATTTATATAGCCCTAAATCACAAGTGTCTCAAAGGGCTGCACAAGCCACAACGACATCCTCGGTTCAGATCCCACATCACTTCATCTGTTGCCCTGAACGATATGTCAAGAGTGTGGTGCTCGATTCTCCCCCGACACATAAAGCTGAGTCTATTCCACGCCACTGTGGAGTCTGACCTCCTGTATGGCTGCGAAAGCTGGACCCTGACACCCACCCTGCAGAAGTCCCTCGATGGGTGCTACACCAGAATGATACCAGCTGTTCTGAATGTGGACCAGAACATCCACATCACCAACAAGGACCTGTACGGGCAACTGCCGAGACTCAGCAAGAAGGTAACAGCTAGGAGGATGAGGCTGGCCGGCCACTGCCTCAGACATGGAGAGCTCCCGGCCAGCAGGCTGGTCCTATGGGAACCAACGCACGAGCATCGATCACGAGGACGTCCCGCGCTAACGTACGTGGACATCCTGAAGAAAAATGTGGGAGCTGAAAGCTCTACAGAGCTGGCCGGGTGTATGCAGAACCGGAATGATTGGAGACTCCAATCGAAGCTCGTCTGAGGACGACTGAGAGAGACCACACACCAGAGGGCACCACATGAGACTGCACCACATGAGAAGGCACCACAAGAGAGTGCACCACATGAGAAGGCACCACAAGAGAAGGCACCACATGAGAGGGAACCACATGAGAGTGCACGAGAATGCGCCACATGAGAGGACACCGCATGAGATGGCATCACATGAGACTGCGCCACATGAGAGGACACCACATGAGAGGGCACCACATGAGAGGGCACCACATGAGAGGACACCACATGAGAGGACACCACATGAGACTGCACTACATGAGAGGACACCACATGAGAGGACACCACATGAGACTGCACTACATGAGAGGACACCACATGAGATGGCATCACATGAGACTGCACTACATGAGAGGGCACCACATGAGACTGCACTACATGAGAGGACACCACATGAGATGGCATCACATGAGACTGCACCACATGAGAGGACCCCACATGAGATGGCACCACATGAGACTGCACGAGAATGCGCCACATGAGAGGGCACCACATGAAAGGGCACCACATGAGAGGACACCACATGAGAGGGCACCACATGAAAGGGCACCACATGAGAGGGCACCACATGAGAGGGCACCACAGAGTGCACGAGAATGCGCCACATGAGAGGGCACGAGAATGTGCCACATGAGAGGACACCACATGAGAGTGCGGTGGTCCCGTCACCCAGTAAGGTGGTCCCATCACCCAGGTCTCCGTCCATCATGTCGTCATCCAGGCTGACCGCCTCATGGACCTCTTGCATCATCAGGACATGAGAGACACCACACGAGAGGGCACCGCATGAGAGGGCAGCACATGAGAGTGCACCACAGAGTGCACGAGAATGCGCCACATGAGAGGGCAGCACATGAGAGACACCACACGAGAGGGCACCACATGAGAGACACCACACGAGAGGGCACCACATGAGAGACACCACACGAGAGGGCAGCACATGAGAGACACCACACGAGAGGGCAGCACATGAGAGACACCACACGAGAGGGCAGCACATGAGAGACACCACACGAGAGGGCAGCACATGAGAGACACCACACGAGAGGGCAGCACATGAGAGACACCACACGAGAGGGCAGCACATGAGAGACACCACACGAGAGGGCAGCACATGAGAGACACCACACGAGAGGGCAGCACATGAGAGACACCACACGAGAGGGCAGCACATGAGAGACACCACACGAGAGGGCAGCACATGAGAGGCACCACACGAGAGGGCAGCACATGAGAGGCACCACACGAGAGGGCAGCACATGAGAGGGCAGCACATGAGAGGCACCACACGAGAGGGCAGCACATGAGAGGCACCACATGAGAGGGCAGCACATGAGAGACACCACACGAGAGGGCAGCACATGAGAGACACCACACGAGAGGGCAGCACATGAGAGACACCACACGAGAGGGCAGCACATGAGAGACACCACACGAGAGGGCAGCACATGAGAGACACCACACGAGAGGGCAGCACATGAGAGGCACCACACGAGAGGGCAGCACATGAGAGGCACCACACGAGAGGGCAGCACATGAGAGACACCACACGAGAGGGCAGCACATGAGAGACACCACACGAGAGGGCAGCACATGAGAGACACCACACGAGAGGGCAGCACATGAGAGACACCACACGAGAGGGCAGCACATGAGAGACACCACACGAGAGGGCAGCACATGAGAGACACCACACGAGAGGGCAGCACATGAGAGGGCACCACATGAGAGGGCAGCACATGAGAGACACCACACGAGAGGGCAGCACATGAGAGACACCACACGAGAGGGCAGCACATGAGAGACACCACACGAGAGGGCAGCACATGAGAGACACCACACGAGAGGGCAGCACATGAGAGACACCACACGAGAGGGCAGCACATGAGAGACACCACACGAGAGGGCACCACTGCAGCACCTGAGGTCCACTCGAGCCCAAGGAGTCAAACAAGAGAATCATGTAAATACCAAATGACTACTGGGATTTAACGAGGAGTTACGTCTCTGTTTCCAACTTGAATCTCGCATGTTTAAAAAAGATGAACAAGGTGTTGGTGTCGGAGAAAGGCAAACTACACTCAGAAAACTCTTATTTTGCTCACTTCCTGTTTTGCGTCAGGCATTTCCTGCTCTCTATGGTGATCATCGCAATACACAACAGGAATGGATTCCACTCGGAGTCTTGGAGATGCTTTCTGGCCTCAGACTACTGATGAGGATGATTAGATTATATTTGATGTCATCTGAAAGAAAGAAGCACTTCCTCTGCTAGCCTGCTAAAGAATATTAGGAACAAGTTAAATGGAGACTTGAGAGCTGAAGTCAAAACCAAGTGAAGGTCATCACCTGGAACTTTCTTCTCCCAGCCTGCAGGTAACATGACTTTGGGAAGACAAGATGTTTCTCCTGCTGGCTGCTTCTTCCTTCTGCTGGACAGGAAGGTGGTCCTGTCACCCAAGAAGGTGGTCCTGTCACCCAAGAAGGTGGTCCTGTCACCCAAGAAGGTGGTCCTGTCACCCAAGAAGGTGGTCCCGTCACCCAGTAAGGTGGTCCTGTCACCCAAGAAGGTGGTCCCGTCACCCAGTAAGGTGGTCCCGTCACCCAGGTCTCCGTCCATCATGTCGTCGTCCAGGCTGACCGCCTCATGGACCTCTTGCATCATCAGGACCAGGTCTGCATGACATTCACAGGCTGCTTAGAAACATCACGTGATCACTAGGGATGATACTCGAAACCGGTTTTCCCGGTTGTTCGATAAGAAAAGAACCGAGTCCTCGGACTCGAATCCCTTTTTGAGAACCGGTACCCGTTATCGAGACCACTATAGTAAAGAAAAAGAGTTGGTTCTTTATTCGAATCCCTGAGAAAGAATCCCTTCTTACAGGAAATGCCCTGTGAGACGCAATGTTATGCCCATTTGATTGTAGACTCTTACTGACACCTTGTGGCGATATGAAAATACTACGCGTCATTAGTTTGGGCACTTCCGGGTTGGCGAGTCAGTTCAGTTCATGAGACAATTGAAAAGTAGACAAGTTGTGTTAGCTCCTACAAGCCTTGGAAAAGATAAGTGTGTAAGTAAACTGTTTAACTTGTTTATATAACTCAATATTAAGGTGGAAAGTGTTTCAATTTGGTACTAAGATGTTTATTGAAAAACGATTTTTGTGGACTGTTTCAATGGATGTTTTGAGGACTTAAAATGGCTGCCAGTCGTGTATTTCCACCATCGAAATAGTTTCAACACTCAGAAGTATTTGTTTGATGATAGTACTGTATATTTGTGTGAAGCTAATATTTACATATTGTGTATTACATTTCAGTATGTTAGCTTATACATTTGTCATTGTGAGTATTTTAGTTTAAAAAAAATAAAATAACAGTCCAGTGCAAGACAAAAGTAAAGATAGGAAAAGACAAAGCAAGATCAACAACAATAAAGAGCCTAAATGGATGAATCTGCGTGGGAACTTTATTAGACGTCTTGGGTTGTTTGTTAGCTGTCTGCTTGGCTGTATAAGCTCAACACGTATAGTGAGGGCAGGACAGGCAATATGCAATTATTGCCAGGCTTAGCTCTCATGTAAGGGAAGAAGAATTGTTGATTGATGACTGTGGTGTTCTTAGTGTCATAGTGTGTGTAGTTAATATGTTCCAATAGCAGCAGAAGTGCACTTTTTGGAGAGCTGTATTATTTTCAGTTTTGTGCCCAAGAGACTGATTTTATTTAACACTATATTATTATTTATACACCTATAGTGATCACAGAGACAGCTTGTTTTTGTGTTACTGTATATATTTGTTTCTCTGAAAAATCCCACTTAATAAACTTTGGGTAACAGTCAATATGTTTTTTTTTTTTTTTTTTTTTTTTTTTAGTGGGGTAACAGTCAATATTTATTTATTTATTTTATTTTATTTTTTCTTATAAAATAAAAGTGAGCTTTTGTTAAACCAAATATTGTGTTTTTTTCCATATACAACAACCTATCTGGACTCCATAAGAGAATCGATAAGGAATCGGTTCGATAAGAGGATTCGATAATGGGCTCAAACTCGATAATTTCTTATCAAACATCATCCCTAGTGATCACTCAGCAAAATCTGACATTCATTGAACATACGCACACCTTCTGAAACATACGGACACCTTCTGAAACATACGCACACCTTCTGAAACATACGGACACCTTCTGAAACATACGGACACCTTCTGAAACATACGCACACCTTCTGAAACATACGGACACCTTCTGAAACATACGGACACCTTCTGAAACATACGCACACCTTCTGAAACATACGGACACCTTCTGAAACATACGGACACCTTCTGAAACATACGGACACCTTCTGAAACATACGCACACCTTCTGAAACATACGGACACCTTCTGAAACATACGGACACCTTCTGAAACATACGGACACCTTCTGAAACATACGGACACCTTCTGAAACATACGCACACCTTCTGAAACATACGGACACCTTCTGAAACATACGCACACCTTCTGAAACATACGGACACCTTCTGAAACATACGGACACCTTCTGAAACATACGGACACCTTCTGAAACGTACTGACACCTTCTGAAACATACGGACACCTTCTGAAACGTACTGACACCTTCTGAAACGTACTGACACCTTCTGAAACATACGGACACCTTCTGAAACGTACGGACACCTTCTGAAACATACGGACACCTTCTGAAACATACGGACACCTTCTGAAACATACGGACACCTTCTGAAACATACGGACACCTTCTGAAACATACGCACACCTTCTGAAACATACGGACACCTTCTGAAACATACGGACACCTTCTGAAACATACGGACACCTTCTGAAACATACGGACACCTTCTGAAACATACGGACACCTTCTGAAACATACGGACACCTTCTGAAACGTACGGACACCTTCTGAAACATACGGACACCTTCTGAAACGTACGGACACCTTCTGAAACATACGGACACCTTCTGAAACATACGGACACCTTCTGAAACGTACGGACACCTTCTGAAACATACGCACACCTTCTGAAACATACGGACACCTTCTGAAACGTACGGACACCTTCTGAAACATACGCACACCTTCTGAAACATACGGACACCTTCTGAAACATACGGACACCTTCTGAAACATACGGACACCTTCTGAAACGTACGGACACCTTCTGAAACATACGCACACCTTCTGAAACATACGGACACCTTCTGAAACATACGGACACCTTCTGAAACATACGGACACCTTCTGAAACATACGGACACCTTCTGAAACATACGGACACCTTCTGAAACATACGGACACCTTCTGAAACATACGGACACCTTCTGAAACGTACGGACACCTTCTGAAACATACGGACACCTTCTGAAACGTACGGACACCTTCTGAAACATACGGACACCTTCTGAAACGTACGGACACCTTCTGAAACATACGCACACCTTCTGAAACATACGGACACCTTCTGAAACATACGGACACCTTCTGAAACATACGGACACCTTCTGAAACATACGGACACCTTCTGAAACATACGGACACCTTCTGAAACGTACGGACACCTTCTGAAACATACGGACACCTTCTGAAACGTACGGACACCTTCTGAAACATACGGACACCTTCTGAAACGTACGGACACCTTCTGAAACATACGCACACCTTCTGAAACATACGGACACCTTCTGAAACGTACGGACACCTTCTGAAACATACGCACACCTTCTGAAACATACGGACACCTTCTGAAACATACGGACACCTTCTGAAACATACGGACACCTTCTGAAACATACGGACACCTTCTGAAACATACGGACACCTTCTGAAACGTACTGACACCTTCTGAAACATACGGACACCTTCTGAAACGTACGGACACCTTCTGAAACATACGGACACCTTCTGAAACGTACTGACACCTTCTGAAACATACGGACACCTTCTGAAACGTACGGACACCTTCTGAAACATACGCACACCTTCTGAAACGTACGGACACTTTGTTTTGTCCTGTCCAGCTTCTCAGGCAAATCATATAGTAGATGTAGATGATCATATAGTTGATGTAGATGATCATATAGTAGATGTAGATGATCATATAGCAGATGTAGATGATCATATAGTAGATGTAGATGATCATATAGTAGATGTAGATGATCATATAGTAGATGTAGATGATCATATAGTAGATGTAGATGATCATATAGTAGATGTAGATGATCATATAGCAGATGTAGATGATCATATAGTAGATGTAGATGATCATATAGTAGATGTAGATGATCATATAGTAGATGTAGATGATCATATAGTAGATGTAGATGATCATATAGTTGATGTAGATGATCATATAGTAGATGTAGATGATCATATAGCAGATGTAGATGATCATATAGTAGATGTAGATGATCATATAGTAGATGTAGATGATCATATAGTAGATGTAGATGATCATATAGTAGATGTAGATGATCATATAGTAGATGTAGATGATCATATAGCAGATGTAGATGATCATATAGTAGATGTAGATGATCATATAGTAGATGTAGATGATCATATAGTAGATGTAGATGATCATATAGTAGATGTAGATGATCATATAGTTGATGTAGATGATCATATAGTAGATGTAGATGATCATATAGCAGATGTAGATGATCATATAGTTGATGTAGATGATCATATAGTTGATGTAGATGATCATATAGTAGATGTAGATGATCATATAGCAGATGTAGATGATCATATAGTAGATGTAGATGATCATATAGTAGATGTAGATGATCATATAGTAGATGTAGATGATCATATAGTAGATGTAGATGATCATATAGTAGATGTAGATGATCATATAGCAGATGTAGATGATCATATAGTAGATGTAGATGATCATATAGTAGATGTAGATGATCATATAGTAGATGTAGATGATCATATAGTTGATGTAGATGATCATATAGTAGATGTAGATGATCATATAGTAGATGTAGATGATCATATAGTTGATGTAGATGATCATATAGTTGATGTAGATGATCATATAGTAGATGTAGATGATCATATAGCAGATGTAGATGATCATATAGTAGATGTAGATGATCATATAGTAGATGTAGATGATCATATAGTAGATGTAGATGATCATATAGTAGATGTAGATGATCATATAGTAGATGTAGATGATCATATAGCAGATGTAGATGATCATATAGTAGATGTAGATGATCATATAGTAGATGTAGATGATCATATAGTAGATGTAGATGATCATATAGTAGATGTAGATGATCATATAGTAGATGTAGATGATCATATAGTTGATGTAGATGATCATATAGTTGATGTAGATGATCATATAGTAGATGTAGATGATCATATAGTAGATGTAGATGATCATATAGTAGATGTAGATGATCATATAGTAGATGTAGATGATCATATAGTAGATGTAGATGATCATATAGTAGATGTAGATGATCATATAGTAGATGTAGATGATCATATAGTAGATGTAGATGATCATATAGTAGATGTAGATGATCATATAGTTGATGTAGATGATCATATAGTTGATGTAGATGATCATATAGTAGATGTAGATGATCATATAGTAGATGTAGATGATCATATAGTAGATGTAGATGATCATATAGTTGATGTAGATGATCATATAGTAGATGTAGATGATCATATAGTAGATGTAGATGATCATATAGTAGATGTAGATGATCATATAGTAGATGTAGATGATCATATAGTTGATGTAGATGATCATATAGTGGATGTAGATGATCATATAGCAGATGTAGATGATCATATAGTAGATGTAGATGATCATATAGTAGATGTAGATGATCATATAGTAGATGTAGATGATTATATAGTAGATGTAGATGATCATATAGTTGATGTAGATGATCATATAGTAGATGTAGATGATCATATAGTAGATGTAGATGATCATATAGTAGATGTAGATGATCATATAGTAGATGTAGATGATCATATAGTAGATGTAGATGATCATATAGTAGATGTAGATGATCATATAGTAGATGTAGATGATTATATAGTAGATGTAGATGATCATATAGTTGATGTAGATGATCATATAGTTGATGTAGATGATCATATAGTAGATGTAGATGATCATATAGTAGATGTAGATGATCATATAGCAGATGTAGATGATCATATAGTAGATGTAGATGATCATATAGTAGATGTAGATGATCATATAGTTGATGTAGATGATCATATAGTGGATGTAGATGATCATATAGCAGATGTAGATGATCATATAGTAGATGTAGATGATCATATAGTAGATGTAGATGATCATATAGTAGATGTAGATGATTATATAGTAGATGTAGATGATCATATAGTTGATGTAGATGATCATATAGTAGATGTAGATGATCATATAGTAGATGTAGATGATCATATAGTAGATGTAGATGATCATATAGTAGATGTAGATGATCATATAGTAGATGTAGATGATCATATAGTAGATGTAGATGATCATATAGTAGATGTAGATGATTATATAGTAGATGTAGATGATCATATAGTTGATGTAGATGATCATATAGTTGATGTAGATGATCATATAGTAGATGTAGATGATCATATAGTAGATGTAGATGATCATATAGCAGATGTAGATGATCATATAGTAGATGTAGATGATCATATAGTAGATGTAGATGATCATATAGTAGATGTAGATGATCATATAGTAGATGTAGATGATCATATAGCAGATGTAGATGATCATATAGTAGATGTAGATGATCATATAGTAGATGTAGATGATCATATAGTAGATGTAGATGATCATATAGTTGATGTAGATGATCATATAGTAGATGTAGATGATCATATAGTAGATGTAGATGATCATATAGTTGATGTAGATGATCATATAGTTGATGTAGATGATCATATAGTAGATGTAGATGATCATATAGCAGATGTAGATGATCATATAGTAGATGTAGATGATCATATAGTAGATGTAGATGATCATATAGTAGATGTAGATGATCATATAGTAGATGTAGATGATCATATAGTAGATGTAGATGATCATATAGCAGATGTAGATGATCATATAGTAGATGTAGATGATCATATAGTAGATGTAGATGATCATATAGTAGATGTAGATGATCATATAGTAGATGTAGATGATCATATAGTAGATGTAGATGATCATATAGTTGATGTAGATGATCATATAGTTGATGTAGATGATCATATAGTAGATGTAGATGATCATATAGTAGATGTAGATGATCATATAGTAGATGTAGATGATCATATAGTAGATGTAGATGATCATATAGTAGATGTAGATGATCATATAGTAGATGTAGATGATCATATAGTAGATGTAGATGATCATATAGTAGATGTAGATGATCATATAGTTGATGTAGATGATCATATAGTTGATGTAGATGATCATATAGTAGATGTAGATGATCATATAGTAGATGTAGATGATCATATAGTAGATGTAGATGATCATATAGTTGATGTAGATGATCATATAGTAGATGTAGATGATCATATAGTAGATGTAGATGATCATATAGTAGATGTAGATGATCATATAGTAGATGTAGATGATCATATAGTTGATGTAGATGATCATATAGTGGATGTAGATGATCATATAGCAGATGTAGATGATCATATAGTAGATGTAGATGATCATATAGTAGATGTAGATGATCATATAGTAGATGTAGATGATTATATAGTAGATGTAGATGATCATATAGTTGATGTAGATGATCATATAGTAGATGTAGATGATCATATAGTAGATGTAGATGATCATATAGTAGATGTAGATGATCATATAGTAGATGTAGATGATCATATAGTAGATGTAGATGATCATATAGTAGATGTAGATGATCATATAGTAGATGTAGATGATTATATAGTAGATGTAGATGATCATATAGTTGATGTAGATGATCATATAGTTGATGTAGATGATCATATAGTAGATGTAGATGATCATATAGTAGATGTAGATGATCATATAGCAGATGTAGATGATCATATAGTAGATGTAGATGATCATATAGTAGATGTAGATGATCATATAGTTGATGTAGATGATCATATAGTGGATGTAGATGATCATATAGCAGATGTAGATGATCATATAGTAGATGTAGATGATCATATAGTAGATGTAGATGATCATATAGTAGATGTAGATGATTATATAGTAGATGTAGATGATCATATAGTAGATGTAGATGATCATATAGTAGATGTAGATGATCATATAGTAGATGTAGATGATCATATAGTAGATGTAGATGATCATATAGTAGATGTAGATGATTATATAGTAGATGTAGATGATCATATAGTTGATGTAGATGATCATATAGTTGATGTAGATGATCATATAGTAGATGTAGATGATCATATAGTAGATGTAGATGATCATATAGCAGATGTAGATGATCATATAGTAGATGTAGATGATCATATAGTAGATGTAGATGATCATATAGTAGATGTAGATGATCATATAGTAGATGTAGATGATCATATAGTAGATGTAGATGATCATATAGTAGATGTAGATGATCATATAGTAGATGTAGATGATCATATAGTAGATGTAGATGATCATATAGTAGATGTAGATGATCATATAGTAGATGTAGATGATCATATAGTAGATGTAGATGATCATATAGTAGATGTAGATGATCATATAGTAGATGTAGATGATCATATAGTAGTGGGCACCCTCCTTCATTGGTGTTTCGTTGATAGGCCCACGACACCTTCGGAGGGCTCAACGGCGACATCTGGCGTCCCAGGTGTTCCCCCATCTGCTTTTACCCCTAAATGTCATTTAGCAGCCCAGTTTGGGTCCTTTCTCTTGAACCAAATCCATCTGCTACTTCGTTCAGCAGCATCCGACAGCGATTTGACAGGAAGGCCTGACCTCTCAATACCATTCCTTTGAGGAGCTTGGTTGTGGACGTAGCAACGAAGCCTCTGCACCCGACTTCAACTGGAAGCACTCGGGCACGCCAGCCGCGCTGCTCTGCCTTGGCTGCTATGTCCGCATACCTCAGTTGTTTGCGCTCATATGCTTCACCAACTGCTGCTTCCCATGGTGCAGTTAGTTCAACAATGAACACAGTCTTCTGGGAGGTTGACCACAAGACCAGGTCCGGCCTGAAGCTGGTTGTAATGATTTCAGGCGGGAAGATGAGTTTGTGGTCCAAGTCAACCTGCATTTTCCAGTCCCGGGCAGAGTCCAGAAGGGTTGCCTCCACTCTTGCAGATGGTTTTAGTGGGAGTTGTCCTGCTCTTACAAACTGAGTGGTGATTGAGTGACTAGGGATTGGGGGAGGGAGGGCCTTGTTGTTATTTCTCCTTTCCTCCAGGGTGAACGCCAGTTGTCTTAAGACCTGATTGTGCCTCCAGGTGTAGCGGCCTTGAGACAAACTGATTTTGCAGCCGGTGAGGATGTGCCTGAGTGTTGCAGGGGTTTGACAGAGTGCACAAGAAGGATCTTCTCCAAACCATTGGTTTAAGTTCTTGGGTGTGGGAAGAACATCGTAGGTGGCTCTGATGATGAAGCTGATTTGGCTCCCTTTCATTTCCCAAAGATCCTTCCATGTGAGCTTACGATGCTCCAGGTTTTCCCAGCTAGTCCACTGTCCCTGTTTGGACTGTGCCACTGCTGTTGCACATCTGTCTGCCTCCTCTTGTTGTCGAACCTGATCAACCACCAGCTTTCTCCTCTGGGCTGATGTTGCCTTGTGCCATGTGGGTCGACTAGCCCCAAGTCCAAACCCACCTCTTCCGTGCTGCACTTGTCCCACTATGTCTCCATGCCTGAGAGCAGATTTGGCTTGTTGCACGGCCTCAGATGGGATCCATTTTCTCCCGGTTGCCAGTCTGGGAGCAACCGCTCGGATCACCTCATCTTGAGACTCAGTCAGTGTCATGCTCAGCCTCACCTTGGTGCATTTAAACTCCTCCGTGAGGCTAGAGATGGGCAGTTCCAGGGCACCATGACCATATAGGCTGATTTTACTGAGGCACCGTGGAAGGCCAAGCCACTTCTTGATGTGTGCACTGACTGTTCTCTCCAGCTTCTCGACTTTGGACATGGGGATTCCGTATACTGTTAGTGGCCACATCAAACGGGGGAGCAATCCAAAATGTAGGCATCACAGTTTCAACTTGCCAGGGAGTAAGGTCTTGTCAATGCGGACAAGGCCTTTGATGGTTTCTTCCCTCAGCTGATTGCTCTGGTCCGAGTCTTTGAGACTTGCGTTGTACAATCGCCCTAGACTCTTGACTGGCAGCTCTGATACCAACGGAATGGGAGTATCCTCGATGTAGAACCTCTGGTCCGTGAGTTTCCCCTTGACGATAGATATGCTCCTGGACTTGCTGGGTTTAAACTTCATCCGTGCCCATGAAATGTTGGCATGAAGCTTTCCCAGCAGATGTTTAGTGCATGCAACGGTTGAGGTCAAGGTGGTCATGTCTTCCATGTAGGCACGGATGGGAGGTAGACGTTGTCCCCCTCTCAGACGTTCTCCACCCACAACCCATTTGGAAGCTCAAATGATCACTTCCATTGCCATGGTGAAGGCTAGAGGGGAGATGGTACATCCAGCCATTATTCCCACTTCCAGAGATTGCCATGATGTTGTGTATTCTGTTGTTTTGACACAAAATTGCAGATCACGGAAGTAGTTTTTCACCAGGTTTGTGATGGTATTTGGGATGTGGAAGAAGTTGAAGGCTGTCCAGATGAGAGAATGAGGGACGGATCCAAAAGCATTGGCTAGGTCTGGCAGATTGGATTTGGTGCCATATCATGCTGGTATGCTCCAAGCAGCCTGAGAAACCAGGTATTCCAGCTTTCTGCACGGATGTATCAATCAAGCTGTTTTGCTTCAGGTACATTGTCATCCCTTTAGCAACGATGCTAAAGAAGACCTTCCCTTCAACGTTTATCAGGTTGATCTGCCGGAATTGATCAATGTTTGAGGCATCTTTTTCTTTTGGGATTAACACTCCCCCAGCTCTGCGCCACACTTTTGGGATGGTTTGTTTCGTCCACATCACCTTCATCTGCCTCCACAGAAAGCGTAAGACATCTGGGGAATTTTTGTATAGCTGATATGGAACTCCATTTGGTCCTGGAGCTGAAGCTGCCCTTGATTTCCTCACTGCTTCCTCAACCTCACTCCACCTTAGGGGACTGTCGTCCAGCTGGTGTTCTGGTTGAGGTATTGGTGGCATGTCTGATGGTATCTCTCTCTGTGCGAATCTTTGACTGTCTGTGTGAGTGGTTTTCAGGTGGTCTTCCAGTTCCCTCTTTGGCACCTTAAGTGACCCACTCTTTTCCTTTGTGAAGAGGCCTTTCACAAATCTGAAAGGGTCCTTGTTGAAGGATGTTCTCGCCCTTTCCTTCCTCTTGCGCCGAGTCCTGAGGTTTTCAGCTCTCCGCAATCTTCCCAGGTGTCCCTTCAGGTCTGTTTGCAGGAGTTCAATGCCCGCTCTTTCCTCCAGTGAGGCTCTCTTCCATTCCTTCCTCAAAACCCTTCTCTCTTTGACCAGTTGCTCGATTTCCAAGCTGTCTCAAGGTCTTTCCCTAGTTGTCAGCTGCCCTTTCACAGCAGTCACTGGATTTCTCCAGTTTATCATTTGAGCTCATAGGACTAGATCAGACCTGGGCATTCTGCGGCCCGCGGGCCACATCCGGCACTTTGTGCGTCCCTGTCTGGCCCGCATGAGGCCAATCATAAATTACAAAATAAATTTTAAAAAGTATCTATGTCGAGTGTGCAATACAACGGTGCTGCTTTTGTTTTGAAAAGCGTTATGTGTATTACTTCCGTGTGGACGTATGCGTGTGCGTGATTGTGAGTGAATGTGAACAGCTGCAATCACAAATTACAAAATAAAGTTGAAAAAACATCTATGTCGTGCGCGCAATACAACTGTACTGCTTTTATTTTGAAAAGTGTTATTTATGTGCGTATGTCCGTGTGTAACCTGTGAGTGAAGGTGCACATGCAGCGACAAGTGATGCACGGTTTACACCCGAGACGCTAAAAAGAGAAAAGTTGATGAGGAATGGCGTGTTTTCAACAAGACATGGACTGCCAAGCAACGTTCCCTCTAAGGTGCGCGCCTGCGCAATTGCGCACTGCTCAAGCGTCCGCTGCGCACAGCAAATATATGCCGCGCACCAAATCAAATCCCATCTGAATTCTAAACAAAATAAACACATTTATTGTGTGTAATTTTGCAATGCAACTCTGAGTGACAGTGACAACAAGCGGCCCTAACGGTGTTCGTCAACACCGTTCAATTGAACACCGTTCATGTAACGTCTATGGAGATGCTTCGAGGACAGGAATTATATCCATCACTTTATTGAGCAAAACTGTTTATATTCGGCCATAACCACAGCAAAAACATGAGTAAAACACTTCTATCTGGAAAAACTAGTCATTTTCTGCCGTACAAACCAGACCAAAAGCAACTTGTCATCTGTCACCAACACGCATACCACTAAACCACTGGTGCGTTTATGGCCACACAAAAAGTCGGACAACTCAAACACCACACAAAGTTACACTATGACTCCTCAGTCATACGTGTGCTTATTTTACTGTCATTTATTATTAATGTTAAATTATTGATATTAATCATGGAATGCTGTTACTAGAGAAAGTTCCAGGAATGCACACTTCATCCTATGCTTACATTTCATTGTGCAACAGGAGGATGTTTAAGGGCAACTAAATGTGATCTCTGAAAGGGGTACACATGATTTCCAAAGCAGTGCTTTTGGTATAAAGTTAAGTTAGGTTAAATGAAAATATTAATTATTATTATTATTATTTATCTTACGGTATACATCAAAAATAATATTGAGCAAAATTTAATTGAAATATTGTTGATGTGGCCCTCCAGCAGTGCTCGGGTGGCTCATGCGGCCCCCGGTACAAATTAATTGCCCACCCCTGGACTAGATAGTACAATCCCTCAGATTAATCAGTATACAAAGTAAAAGTGAACAAAGTACATGTATACAAATTAGAAGTATACAATGTACAAATACATAAGAGTACAAGAGTACAAATATATAAAAGTACAAGTATACACAAGTAGAAATATACAAAGTAGAAGTATACAAGAGTAGAAGTATACAAAGTACAAGTATACAAAGAACAAGTATACAAAAGTACAAGAATACAAAGTACAAGTATACAAGAGTACAATAATACAAAGTACAAGTATACAAAGTACAAGTATAACAATATGAAGTTTACAAAGTACAAGTATAACAATATGAAGTTTACAAAGTACAAGTATATAAAAGTACAAGTATACAAAATAAAAGTATACAAATTAGAAGTATACAAAATACAAGTATAAACGAGTACAAGTATACAAAGTACAAGTATACAAGAGTGGAAGAATACAAAGTACAAGTATATAAAAGTTCAAGTATAGAAGAGTAGAAGTATACAAAGTACAAGCATACAAAGTACAAGCATACAAAGTACAAGTATACAAGAGTACAAGTATACAAAGTACAAGTATATAAAAGTAGAAGTATACAAGAGTAGAAGTATACAAGAGTAGAAGTATACAAAGTACAAGTATACAAAGTACAAGTATACAAGAGTAGAAGTATACAAAGTACAAGAATGCAAAGTACAAGTATACAAAGTACAAGAATACAAAGTAGAAGTGTACAAAGTACAAGAATACAAAGTAGAAGTATACAAAGTACAAGAATAAAAAGTAAAAGTATACAAAGTACAAGAATACAAAGTAGAAGTATATAAGAGTAGAATTATACAATATACAAGAATACAAAGTACAAGTATACAAAGTACAAGAATACAAAGTAGAAGTATACAAGAGTAGAAGTATACAAAGTAGAAGTATACAAAGTAGAAGTAAACAAAGTACAACAATACAAAGTAGAAGTATACAACATACAAGAATACAAAGTAAAAGAATACAAAGTAGAAGTAAACAAAGTAGAAGTACACAAAGTACAAGAATATAAAGTAGAAGTATACATAGTACAAGAATACAAAGTAGAAGTATACAAAGTACAAGAATACAAAGTACAAGAATACAAAGTAGAAGTATACAAAGTACAAGAATACAAAGTAGAAGTATACAAGAGTAGAAGTATACAAAGTAGTAGTATACAAAGTAGAAGTATACAAAGTAGAAGTAAACAAAGTACAACAATACAAAGTAGAAGTATACAACATACAAGAATACAAAGTAAAAGAATACAAAGTAGAAGTATACAAAGTACAAGAACACAAAGTACAAGGAAATAAAGTACAAGAATACAAAGTAGAAGTATACAAAGTACAAGAATACAAAGTAGAAGTATACAAAGTACAAGTATAGAAAGTACAAGAATACAAAGTAGAAGTATACAAAGTACAAGAATACAAAGTAGAAGTATACAAAGTAGAAGTATACAAAGTACAAGAATACAAAGTAGAAGAATATAAAGTAGAAGAATACAAAGTAAAAGTATAGAAAGTACAAGAATACAAAGTAGAAGTATACAAAGTACAAGAATACAAAGTAGAAGTATACAAGAGTAGAAGAATACAAAGTAGAAGTATACAAGAGTACCTGTTAGATGTTTCCTGAGTTGAAGTAGAAGGTTTAGAGGAACTTTAGAAGTCTGATGAGTCAATATTGAAATAAAGGGTGTGTGTGTGTGTGTGTGTGTGTGTGTGTCTGTACTGTACTTGTGTGTGTGTGTCTGTGTGTATACTAGTGTGTGAGTGTGTGTGTGTGTGTGTACTTGTGTGTGTGTGTGTCTGTACTGTACTTGTGTGTGTGTGTGAGTGTGTGTGTCTGTGTGTATACTGGTGTGTGAGTGTGTGTGTGTGTGTGTACTTGTGTGTGTGTGTGTGTGTGTCTGTACTGTACTTGTGTGTGTGTGTGAGTGTGTGTGTCTGTGTGTATACTGGTGTGTGAGTGTGTGTGTGTGTGTGTACTTGTGTGTGTGTGTGTGTGTGTGTCTGTACTGTACTTGTGTGTGTGTGTGAGTGTGTGTGTCTGTGTGTATACTGGTGAGTGTGTGTGTGTGTGTGTGTGTGTGTGTGTGTGTGTGTGTGTGTGTGTGTGTGTGTGTGTGTGTGTGTGTGTGTGTGTGTGTGTGTGTGTGTGTGTGCTGGCAATGCTTACTTAATGGTGACGTGGCTGTGTTTACACAGTCACCTCTAGGGGGCCTCTGACGGTATGGGGACAACAAAACAGGTCCCCTAAAGGGAAACCTTTTTAAATGATAGTCAGATCCATTGTGAAGATGCCACACAACTGATCCTCATGAAGATGTGGACTGGACTCTCTCTGAAGTGGAAAACAAACTGTGCAGACATTTTTCAAGGATTGTCATCAGGGGAAAACCAGGCAGACATGTTCCTATTCTCTTGACTCCAAAGATGCTGTGTGCATTACCACTTCTCCTTAAGTACTTGTGGAGTTCTCAAAGACAACACTTACCTGTTTGCAACACCCACAGCGAGGACACATTCCCGTGGTTCTGACTGCATACGAGAGAGACTAGCATGTCATGCAAAGTGTCCTGTGTCACTTACATCATGCAAAGTGTCCTGTGTCACTTACATCATGCAAAGTGTCCTGTGTCACTTACATCATGCAAAGTGTCCTGTGTCACTTACATCATGCAAAGTGTCCCGTGTCACTTACATCATGCAAAGTGTCCTGTGTCACTTACATCATGCAAAGTGTCCCGTGTCACTTACATCATGCAAAGTGTCCCGTGTCACTTACATCATGCAAAGTGTCCCGTGTCACTTACATCATGCAAAGTGTCCCGTGTCACTTACATCATGCAAAGTGTCCCGTGTCACTTACATCATGCAAAGTGTCCCGTGTCACTTACATCATGCAAAGTGTCCCGTGTCACTTACATCATGCAAAGTGTCCCGTGTCACTTACATCATGCAAAGTGTCCCGTGTCACTTACATCATGCAAAGTGTCCCGTGTCACTTACATCATGCAAAGTGTCCCGTGTCACTTACATCATGCAAAGTGTCCCGTGTCACTTACATCATGCAAAGTGTCCCGTGTCACTTACATCATGCAAAGTGTCCCGTGTCACTTACATCATGCAAAGTGTCCCGTGTCACTTACATCATGCAAAGTGTCCCGTGTCACTTACATCATGCAAAGTGTCCCGTGTCACTTACATCATGCAAAGTGTCCCGTGTCACTTACATCATGCAAAGTGTCCCGTGTCACTTACATCATGCAAAGTGTCCCGTGTCACTTACATCATGCAAAGTGTCCCGTGTCACTTACATCATGCAAAGTGTCCCGTGTCACTTACATCATGCAAAGTGTCCCGTGTCACTTACATCATGCAAAGTGTCCCGTGTCACTTACATCATGCAAAGTGTCCCGTGTCACTTACATCATGCAAAGTGTCCCGTGTCACTTACATCATGCAAAGTGTCCCGTGTCACTTACATCATGCAAAGTGTCCCGTGTCACTTACATCATGCAAAGTGTCCTGTGTCACTTACATCATGCAAAGTGTCCCGTGTCACTTACATCATGCAAAGTGTCCTGTGTCACTTACATCATGCAAAGTGTCCCGTGTCACTTACATCATGCAAAGTGTCCCGTGTCACTTACATCATGCAAAGTGTCCCGTGTCACTTACATCATGCAAAGTGTCCCGTGTCACTTACATCATGCAAAGTGTCCCGTGTCACTTACATCATGCAAAGTGTCCCGTGTCACTTACATCATGCAAAGTGTCCCGTGTCACTTACATCATGCAAAGTGTCCCGTGTCACTTACATCATGCAAAGTGTCCTGTGTCACTTACATCATGCAAAGTGTCCTGTGTCACTTACATCATGCAAAGTGTCCTGTGTCACTTACATCATGCAAAGTGTCCTGTGTCACTTACATCATGCAAAGTGTCCTGTGTCACTTACATCATGCAAAGTGTCCTGTGTCACTTACATCATGCAAAGTGTCCTGTGTCACTTACATCATGCAAAGTGTCCTGTGTCACTTACATCATGCAAAGTGTCCTGTGTCACTTACATCATGCAAAGTGTCCCGTGTCACTTACATCATGCAAAGTGTCCCGTGTCACTTACATCATGCAAAGTGTCCCGTGTCACTTACATCATGCAAAGTGTCCCGTGTCACTTACATCATGCAAAGTGTCCCGTGTCACTTACATCATGCAAAGTGTCCCGTGTCACTTACATCATGCAAAGTGTCCTGTGTCACTTACATCATGCAAAGTGTCCTGTGTCACTTACATCATGCAAAGTGTCCTGTGTCACTTACATCATGCAAAGTGTCCTGTGTCACTTACATCATGCAAAGTGTCCTGTGTCACTTACATCATGCAAAGTGTCCTGTGTCACTTACATCATGCAAAGTGTCCTGTGTCACTTACATCATGCAAAGTGTCCTGTGTCACTTACATCATGCAAAGTGTCCTGTGTCACTTACATCCACCAAACTAGGACAACATGCTGCCACCCTTTCAACTGTGTTGTTTCCTTTGTCCATCATTTTTTTCCATCCTTTTGTTTGGTTTGAAGTCAACTATAAGCTCAACATGGTAACATGCTATGTCTCCCACCTGAAGAGGAACATCTTACCAGAGAGGACAAACACTGTTCATTTCCTGATAATGGTATGTAATGTCAATACTCATTTTGGGGGTTTATTAATAATAATAATAATAATAATGAATTGCATTGTTAAAATCTCAAAGTGCTACAAAGTATAAAAATAAAAATAGAAAGTAAGAATATATAATAAAAAATTAAAATAGAAATGAAATCATGACACACAAACAGAAACATAGATAAAAAATAGGAATAAAAAGCATGAAAGCACTGGATAAAAAACAGATAAGCAAGCAGTGCATTTAAAAACAAGAATGCAAAGAAATGAGGTAAAAGCTGTGCTAAAAAGGTGGCTTTTTAGTCCCTTCTTAAAATGGTCGACCGACTGTGGTGCTCTAAGATGGTCGGGGAGAGCATTCCAAAGTTTGGGAGCGGTCGAGCAGAAAGCCCAGCGGCCCATAGATTGTAACTTTGTCCTGGTGGCTTTGAGCAGGTTACTGTTTGAAGAGCGGAGGTTGCGGGTAGAAACTAGGTCCTTGAGGTAGGAGGTTGAGGGTAGAAACTAGGTCCTTGAGGTAGGAGGTTGAGGGGAAACTAGGTCCTTGAGGTAGGAGGTTGAGGGGAAACTAGGTCTTTGCGGTAGGAGGTTGAGGGGAAACTAGGTCCTTGAGGTAGGAGGTTGAGGGGAAACTAGGTCCTTGAGGTAGGAGGTTGAGGGGAAACTAGGTCTTTGAGGTAGGAGGTTGAGGGGAAACTAGGTCCTTGAGGTAGGAGGTTGAGGGGAAACTAGGTCCTTGAGGTAGGAGGTTGAGGGGAAACTAGGTGCTTGAGGTATGAGGTTGCGGGTAGAAACTAGGTCCTTGAGGTAGGAGGTTGCGGGTAGAAACTAGGTCCTATAGGTAGGAGGTTGAGGGGAAACTAGGTGCTTGAGGTAGGAGGTTGCGGGTAGAAACTAGGTCCTTGAGGTAGGAGGTTGCGGGTAGAAACTAGGTCCTTGAGGTAGGAGGTTGAGGGGAAACTAGGTCTTTGAGGTAGGAGGTTGAGGGGAAACTAGGTCTTTGAGGTAGGAGGTTGAGGGGAAACTAGGTCCTTGAGGTAGGAGGTTGAGGGGAAACTAGGTCTTTGAGGTAGGAGGTTGAGGGGAAACTAGGTCCTTGAGGTAGGAGGTTGAGGGGAAACTAGGTCCTTGAGGTAGGAGGTTGAGGGGAAACTAGGTCTTTGAGGTAGGAGGTTGAGGGGAAACTAGGTCCTTGAGGTAGGAGGTTGAGGGGAAACTAGGTCCTTGAGGTAGGAGGTTGAGGGGAAACTAGGTGCTTGAGGTAGGAGGTTGCGGGTAGAAACTAGGTCCTTGAGGTAGGAGGTTGCGGGTAGAAACTAGGTCCTTGAGGTAGGAGGTTGAGGGGAAACTAGGTCTTTGAGGTAGGAGGTTGAGGGGAAACTAGGTCTTTGAGGTAGGAGGTTGAGGGGAAACTAGGTCCTTGAGGTAGGAGGTTGAGGGGAAACTAGGTCCTTGAGGTAGGAGGTTGAGGGGAAACTAGGTCCTTGAGGTAGGAGGTTGAGGGGAAACTAGGTCCTTGAGGTAGGAGGTTGAGGGGAAACTAGGTCCTTGAGGTAGAAGGTTGAGGGGAAACTAGGTCCTTGAGGTAGGAGGTTGAGGGGAAACTAGGTCCTTGAGGTAGAAGGTTGAGGGGAAACTAGGTCCTTGAGGTAGGAGGTTGAGGGGGAACTAGGTCCTTGAGGTAGGAGGTTGAGGGGAAACTAGGTCCTTGAGGTAGGAGGTTGAGGGGAAACTAGGTCCTTGAGGTAGGAGGTGGAGGGGAAACTAGGTCCTTGAGGTAGGAGGTTGAGGGGAAACTAGGTCCTTTAGGTAGGAGGTTGAGGGGAAACTAGGTCCTTTAGGTAGGTGGTTGAGGGGAAACTAGGTCCTTGAGGTAGGAGGTGGAGGGGAAACTAGGTCCTTTAGGTAGGAGGTTGAGGGGAAACTAGGTCCTTGAGGTAGAAGGGGGCGTTGCCGTAGATCAGGGGTGTCCAAACTTTTTCCACAAAGGGCCGCACACTGACGAGCCAAAGCATGCGGGGGCCCTTTTGAGATTTTATTTTGTAAGAAAAAAAATAATTCTAAAACAGAGATACATTTACAGACAAAACAATGTGTCTGCTTCGTATTAATTATTAGTATTAAAATTAGCTACCATATTTGCTTATTATGCTTACATTTTTATTGTTGTTTTTTTGTATGATTTTATTTCCACAATATGCCGCGGGCCAAAAAAACTTGAGCTGCGGGCCACAAATGGCCCCCGGGCCACACTTTGGATCCCCCTGCCGTAGATGCATTGGTGAGTGAGCAGGTTGATTTTAAATTGGGTCCGGGATGCGATACGGAGCCAGTGGAGTGATTTGAGAATAGGTGTGATGTGATCATGCTTGTGCACTCTCGTCAGGATCCTCGCTGCGCTGTTTTCAATGTACTGGAGCTTTTTGATGCTCTTTCTGGGGACCCTGACGAGGAGTGCGTTGCAGTAATCAAGCCTGGAGGAGATGAAGGCATGGACGAGTCTTTCAGTGTCGGCTGTGGTGAGTGAGGGGCGGAGTCTTGAGATGTTGCGGAGGTGAAAGAAAGAGGTTTTGCACAGATGGTTGATGTGGGCTTCAAAGTTCAGGTGGGGGTCCATTTTCCCTCCCAGGTTGGTGACAACTGAGGAGAGTGGCAGGTCCTGTCCAGAGAAGGTGATGCTGGTTATGGGGCATGCGTTGATCTGGTGTGCGGTGCCTATTTTCATGACCACTGTTTTTGAGCTCTTGAGCTGCAGGAAGTTGATGCTCATCCATGCCTTTATCTCCTCCAGGCAGGTGGTGAGAATGGAGAGGGGCGTTGGAGATGAGGGTGAGGTTTGCATTGTTTGCCGGTAGCGCTGCGTATCATCAGCATAGCAATGGAAGGAAATTCCATGCCTGCTGATGATACGGCCAAGGGGTAGCAGATACAAGGTGAACAGGGTGGGGCCGAGGACAGATCCCTGGGGTACACCGCAGGTGACAGGCAGGGTGCGCGAATGTGAACCTCCCAGGGAGACATATTTTGAGCGACCGGCGATGTAGGACTTGAACCACTGTAGTGCTGTATTGTTGAGGCCGATGGTGGATAGAAGGCAACTGATTAGTATGTTGTGGTCAACAGTGTCAAATGCGGCTGTAAGGTCCAGTAGGATTAACAGAAAGGGGGAGCCGGCGTCCGCCGCCATCAGGAGGTCGTTAGTGACCCTGACCAGGGCGGTTTCTGTACTATGGGCAGAACGGAAACCAGGTTGACATTTTTCGCTGATGTTGTTGAGTTTGAGATGAGTTTGAAGCTGTGAGGAAACTACTTTCTCCAGTATTTTAGAGAGGAATGGTAGGTTTGAGATGGGCCTGTAGTTGGAGAGGGTGTCTGGGTCGAGGGAGGGTTTTTTAAGAAGAGGGGTGAGGATGGCGGTCTTAAGAGCTGATGGAATGTGGCCTGTCTGAAAGGAGAGGTTGATGATGTTGGTGATCAGGGGGCTTATTGTACAGATGTTGGTTTTGACTAGGGTGGTGGTAAGAGGGTCCAAGGCACAGGTAGAGGGCTTCATTCCTCTGACAATGTCCTCAATCTCTTGCTGTGTAGTGCTGGTGAAAGATGAGAGGGGGTTAGGGATCAGAGGCAGTGGGACGATGGTTGGGACAATTTGAGTGACGGGGCCAGAAAGGAGGGAGCGGATGTTGTCTACCTTAGTTCTGAAGAACTCAAGGTAGGTGTTGCATTGATCAGCTGTTGTGTTATGTTGTTTGGAGGTTTGTGGTTGCAGAAAGTGGTTGACGGTGGAGAAGAGTGTTTTAGAGTTGCCAGGGTTTTTGTTGATTATGTTGGAGTAAAATTGTGACTGTGCCTCCCCGAGAGATCTTGCATAGGCCTTTTGATGTTCCCTAAAGGCCTGTCTGTGGACAGTTAGCCCAGTGGAGTTTCGCCGCCGCTCCAGAGCCCGCCCGGCCGTCTTCATTTTCCTCAGCTCGGGTGTGAACCAGGGGGCTGAGTGTGAGAAGGTGACTGGACGGGTTTTAACAGGGGCGTGGAGGTCGAGGAGGTTTTTCAAATTGGTGTTGTAGTGGTCGACTGCATCGCTCAAGGATGGGGGGATTGCAGCAGAGAGGAGTTCCAGGTCGAAGGTGAAAGTGGCTGGGTTTATGTTTTTAAAATTACGGAAATCGATCTGGCATTTGGGCTTGGTATGAGAGGTAGGGAACGGTAGCTCCATGGAAATGACCTTGTGGTCAGACACGCCCAGTGAGTAGACGACCAGATTATTGATGGGAATGGAGTCTGTGATGACCAGGTCAAGAGTGTGTCCCCTGCTGTGTGTGGGGGTATCCACATGTTGAGTGAGGTCCAGAGAGTCCAGGAGTTGTAGAAAATCAGATGCAAATTGGCAGGATGGGTTGTCCACATGGATGTTTATGTCTCCCAGAATTATGACATTTGTGGATGTTGAGCAGAGGGTGGTGAGGAGGTCAGAAACTTCAGAGAGGAAAGTTGCGTTTTGTTTGGGTGGTCGGTAAATGAGGAGCAGGGTCATGGAAAAGGGGGGTTTACAGTTGAATGCAAAAGCATTCGAAAGTGGATAACGGTGGCAGGGGGACAGGGGACAGTTCCAGGTGGTCCTTGTGGAGAATAGCTATGCCACCACCACGCCCCGTGCTGCGGGCCTTCTCCAGGTATTTATAGCCAGGAGGGCATGCACGGTTTAGGTTGATGTATTCCTCTGGTTTGTGCCAGGTTTCAGTGAGACACATTAGGTCTAGTCCCTTGTCGAGGATGTGAGCATGAATCAGTGCTGTTTTGTCAGTGAGAGATTGAGCATTAAAAAGTTCAATTTTGAGTAATGGCGAGGGAGTAAATCTCTGGAGAGGGCGAAGTAGATTGAGATCTACTCCACGTTTATATTGCAGCCTGGTAAGTGGTGCCCTCACCGTGTGAGCAGTGGAATCCACTCCAGTGAAGGGAAGCTTCACAGTGTGATCCACTCCATGTTTTCCACGTAGCTTGTAGTTGCGCGGTCTCGCGTCATTTCCAGGGTTGCTACATGGTCCCATGTTACCGGCGTTCTGATGACGCGAATTGGGTGTGACTTGGCGTTGTGTTGAGCAGATGGAAGGGATAGACGACTGGCTGTAAACAAATTGTCGTCGGGAGCCTCTATGTTTGTAGCGGGATCGGCATAGTTGTTGAATTATTGAGATGCATGCTGGAATGGCGCTTTTGTTAAGCTCCTGCAGCTTCGAGAAGGAGTATTTCAGCATAGTGGCAGGCGCAGTAAAAATGTTCGTCCGGGATCCGACGTTAGCCGCCGGTAGTCCAAGGCTGGGCTAGACCACACAGCAACAGGTAGTCAGGCTGCATGTGCAGTCCAGTCCAAAGGCCACCACCGCCAGACAGCGGCAAGAGAAGGTGGGAAAGACACACCAACAAGTTCTCTCAGCGAGGGACAGGTGGTAGCACCATAGCAGGTAAGACGGTTTTAGAGCTGTGTAACTTTTTTAAAAAAGTGCTCAAAGTCACAGCAGTAGGCTAAAAAGACAAAAAAACCAAGCGAGACGAACACTGAAACTAAAACGTTTAAGGCTAAAAACATTAGAGCTGAAGTTGACAGATTCAGTGACGGAGAAGCGGCGCCTGCGTCCTCTCACCTCAACTTTTTCTTGAACATGAAGACTCACTCATTAAATGTATTCGACAGTAGTTTTAATGACAATATATGTCTTACTATTCTGTTATTTAGAATTGTTTCTGAAGTTCCATTTGGTTAGCACTTCAGAAGTGCCTGAGATGATTTGCCTGAGAAGCTGGACAGGACAACAACAAAAAAAAAGAAGTGCATGTGGCCGATGGTAAGCATGACACTGAATGTTTATTACATTGAGGAAGCAATCCCACCCCTCAAGAGACTGAAACAACTTTCAAAAGAAGAGGAGGTATCATCAGAGACATTCTTCCAAAGGTAAACTATATCCATAAACTGTTTTTTTAGTCAAGTTTTTTGTTTTCTCACAAATAATGCCAATGCATATGTATGCATTGTTCTCTGTGGGTTAGACACATCATAGCAAACAAATGTATAACTTGAGTTCTTCATTTTCTTTTATTTTCATACACATATTTGGTATGGTCACTTTCAGGTAAAGCTGCCCAGAAAAGAAGACCCTGGGAAGAGAAAGAGGTGAAGGCTGTGGAGACGCACATGAAGCCATTCATCCCTTCTGGTATTGTACCAGCAAAGAGTGACTGTTTAAAATGTTTGAGGGCCGAACCGGAAGCTCTCCAAAACTGGGACTGGCAAGCATTGAAGTTCTATGTGTACAACCACATTACGGTCTATAAAAGGAGATTGCAGCTAAAATAGTAGATTAAAAGCCTACTGAAATGAATTTTTTTTATTTAAACGGGGATAGCAGATCTATTCTATGTGTCATACTTGATCATTTCGCGATATTAATAGGCATTAATAGTACTATAATTCTGTATGGTATCCATCCTTAGTTCAAACTCATATATTTAATCATGTTATCCTGGCATTAATAGTACTATAATTCTGTATGGTATCCATCCTTAGTTCAAACTCATATATTTAATCATGTTATCCTGGCATTAATAGTACTATAATTCTGTATGGTATCATCCTTAGTTCAAACTCATATATTTAATAATGTTATCCTGGCATTAATAGTACTATAATTCTGTATGGTATCCATCCTTAGTTCAAACTCATATATTTAATAATGTTATCCTGGCATTAATAGTACTATAATTCTGTATGGTATCCATCCTTAGTTCAAACTCATATATTTAATCATGTTATCCTGGCATTAATAGTACTATAATTCTGTATGGTATCCATCCTTAGTTCAAACTCATATATTTAATGTTATCCTGGCATTAATAGTACTATAATTCTGTATGGTATCCATCCTTAGTTCAAACTCATATATTTAATCATGTTATCCTGGCATTAATAGTACTATAATTCTGTATGGTATCCATCCTTAGTTCAAACTCATATATTTAATCATGTTATCCTGGCATTAATAGTACTATAATTCTGTATGGTATCCATCCTTAGTTCAAACTCATATATTTAATCATGTTATCCTGGCATTAATAGTACTATAATTCTGTATGGTATCCATCCTTAGTTCAAACTCATATATTTAATCATGTTATCCTGGCATTAATAGTACTATAATTCTGTATGGTATCCATCCTTAGTTCAAACTCATATATTTAATGTTATCCTGGCATTAATAGTACTATAATTCTGTATGGTATCCATCCTTAGTTCAAACTCATATATTTAATAATGTTATCCTGGCATTAATAGTACTATAATTCTGTATGGTATCCATCCTTAGTTCAAACTCATATATTTAATCATGTTATCCTGGCATTAATAGTACTATAATTCTGTATGGTATCCATCCTTAGTTCAAACTCATATATTTAATAATGTTATCCTGGCATTAATAGTACTATAATTCTGTATGGTATCATCCTTAGTTCAAACTCATATATTTAATCATGTTATCCTGGCATTAATAGTACTATAATTCTGTATGGTATCCATCCTTAGTTCAAACTCATATATTTAATCATGTTATCCTGGCATTAATAGTACTATAATTCTGTATGGTATCCATCCTTAGTTCAAACTCATATATTTAATCATGTTATCCTGGCATTAATAGTACTATAATTCTGTATGGTATCCATCCTTAGTTCAAACTCATATATTTAATGTTATCCTGGCATTAATAGTACTATAATTCTGTATGGTATCCATCCTTAGTTCAAACTCATATATTTAATCATGTTATCCTGGCATTAATAGTACTATAATTCTGTATGGTATCCATCCTTAGTTCAAACTCATATATTTAATAATGTTATCCTGGCATTAATAGTACTATAATTCTGTATGGTATCATCCTTAGTTCAAACTCATATATTTAATCATGTTATCCTGGCATTAATAGTACTATAATTCTGTATGGTATCCATCCTTAGTTCAAACTCATATATTTAATCATGTTATCCTGGCATTAATAGTACTATAATTCTGTATGGTATCCATCCTTAGTTCAAACTCATATATTTAATCATGTTATCCTGGCATTAATAGTACTATAATTCTGTATGGTATCCATCCTTAGTTCAAACTCATATATTTCCCTTCTCCCCACAAGTAATGATCAAAAACTTGGTCCCCATTCCAAATGATAACCTGTGTGTGTGTGTGGTGTGGTGTGGTGTGGTGTGGTGTGTGTGTGTGTGTGTGTGTGTGTGTGTGTGTGTGTGTGTGTGTGTGTGTGTGTGTGTGTGTGTGTGTGTGTGTGTGTGTGTGTGTGTGTGTGTGTGTGTGTGTGTGTGTGTGTTAGCCACACAGTAGTGCTAGTGTGTGACCTACCTAAATACAAGTGAGACATTATTGACAGTCAAAAATGGACTTATCAAATTAGCCAGACCTGGATCAGTGTTTCGATATTAAATTAGCGAGACCTGGATCAGTGTTTCGATATTAAATTAGCGAGACCTGGATCAGTGTTTCGATATTAAATGAGCGAGACCTGGATCAGTGTTTTCCTGTTCCAGAATATGAAGAGAGAAAGAAAAAGGTGATTTTTCTTTCTGCTGACTTTATTTCTCTTCTATCAGATATGAAAATCTAAATTATTTTTATTTGCAGTTCTTCAAAATAACACTTGACAAAATCAATCATGCTCAATCACAGTATAAACATACACAGTACATGTACTGTACACATTCAAGTACTGTACATGTACTGTACACATTCAAGTACTGTACATGTACTGTACACATTCAAGTACTGTACATGTACTGTACATATTCATTCACAGTACATGTACTGTACACATTCAAGTACTGTACATGTACTGTACATATTCAAGTACTGTACATGTACTGTACATATTCAAGTACTGTACATGTACTGTACATATTCATACACAGTACATGTACTGTACACATTCAAGTACTGTACACATTCAAGTACTGTACATGTACTGTACACATTCAAGTACTGTACACATCCAAGTACTGTACATATACTGTACACATTCAAGTACTGTACACAAACATACACAGTACATGTACACTACACGTACATACACAGTACATGTACTGTGTATGTTTGTGTACAGTACTTGAACGTGTACAGTACATGTACACTACACGTACATACACAGTACATGTACTGTGTATGTTTGTGTACAGTACTTGAACGTGTACAGTACATGTACACTACACGTACATACACAGTACGTGTACTGTACACGTTCAAGTACTGTATGTGTACACTACACAAACATACACAGTACATGTACAGTACACAACCATACACAGTACATGTACACTACACATACATACACAGTACATGTACACTACACGTACATACAGTGCATGTACTGTACACATTCAAGTACTGTACGTGTACACTACACAAACATACACAGTACATGTACAGTATATGAACATGCACAGTACATGTACAGTAGACAATTATACACAGTACATGTACAATATATGAATGTGTATTGTATATGTACAGTATGAAGGTGATATTAGTCACTCATGTACATGTACAGTATGAAGGTGATATTAGTCACTCATGTACATGTACAGTATGAAGGTGATATTAGTCACTCATGTACATGTACAGTATGAAGGTGATATTAGTCACTCATGTACATGTACAGTATGAAGGTGATATTAGTCACTCATGTACATGTACAGTATGAAGGTGATATTAGTCACTCATGTACATGTACAGTATGAAGGTGATATTAGTCACTCATGTACATGTACAGTATGAAGGTGATATTAGTCACTCATGTACATGTACAGTATGAAGGTGAGATTAGTCACTCATGTACATGTACAGTATGAAGGTGATATTAGTCACTCATGTACATGAACAGTATGAAGGTGATATTAGTCACTCATGTACATGTACAGTATGAAGGTGATATTAGTCACTCATGTACATGTACAGTATGAAGGTGATATTAGTCACTCATGTACATGTACAGTATGAAGGTGATATTAGTCACTCATGTACATGTACAGTATGAAGGTGATATTAGTCACTCATGCACATGTACAGTATGAAGGTGATATTAGTCACTCATGTACATGTACAGTATGAAGGTGAGATTAGTCACTCATGTACATGTACAGTATGAAGGTGATATTAGTCACTCATGTACATGAACAGTATGAAGGTGATATTAGTCACTCATGTACATGTACAGTATGAAGGTGAGATTAGTCACTCATGTACATGTACAGTATGAAGGTGATATTAGTCACTCATGTACATGTACAGTATGAAGGTGATATTAGTCACTCATGCACATGTACAGTATGAAGGTGATATTAGTCACTCATGTACATGTACAGTATGAAGGTGATATTAGTCACTCATGTACATGTACAGTATGAAGGTGATATTAGTCACTCATGTACATGTACAGTATGAAGGTGATATTAGTCACTCATGTACATGTACAGTATGAAGGTGAGATTAGTCACTCATGTACATGTACAGTATGAAGGTGATATTAGTCACTCATGTACATGAACAGTATGAAGGTGATATTAGTCACTCATGTACATGTACAGTATGAAGGTGAGATTAGTCACTCATGTACATGTACAGTATGAAGGTGATATTAGTCACTCATGCACATGTACAGTATGAAGGTGATATTAGTCACTCATGTACATGTACAGTATGAAGGTGATATTAGTCACTCGTGTACATGTACAGTATGAAGGTGAGATTAGTCACTCGTGTACATGTACAGTATGAAGGTGATATTAGTCACTCATGTACATGTACAGTATGAAGGTGATATTAGTCACTCATGTACATGTACAGTATGAAGGTGATATTAGTCACTCATGTACATGTACAGTATGAAGGTGAGATTAGTCACTCATGTACATGTACAGTATGAAGGTGATATTAGTCACTCATGTACATGTACAGTATGAAGGTGAGATTAGTCACTCATGTACATGTACAGTATGAAGGTGATATTAGTCACTCATGTACATGTACAGTATGAAGGTGATATTAGTCACTCATGTACATGTACAGTATGAAGGTGATATTAGTCACTCATGTACATGTACAGTATGAAGGTGATATTAGTCACTCATGTACATGTACAGTATGAAGGTGATATTAGTCACTCATGTACATGTACAGTATGAAGGTGATATTAGTCACTCATGCACATGTACAGTATGAAGGTGATATTAGTCACTCATGTACATGTACAGTATGAAGGTGATATTAGTCACTCATGTACATGTACAGTATGAAGGTGATATTAGTCACTCATGTACATGTACAGTATGAAGGTGATATTAGTCACTCGTGTACATGTACAGTATGAAGGTGATATTAGTCACTCGTGTACATGTACAGTATGAAGGTGAGATTAGTCACTCATGTACATGTACAGTATGAAGGTGATATTAGTCACTCATGTACATGTACAGTATGAAGGTGATATTAGTCACTCATGTACATGTACAGTATGAAGGTGATATTAGTCACTCATGTACATGTACAGTATGAAGGTGATATTAGTCACTCATGTACATGTACAGTATGAAGGTGATATTAGTCACTCATGTACATGTACAGTATGAAGGTGATATTAGTCACTCATGTACATGTACAGTATGAAGGTGAGATTAGTCACTCATGTACATGTACAGTATGAAGGTGATATTAGTCACTCATGTACATGTACAGTATGAAGGTGATATTAGTCACTCATGTACATGTACAGTATGAAGGTGATATTAGTCACTCATGTACATGTACAGTATGAAGGTGATATTAGTCACTCATGTACATGTACAGTATGAAGGTGATATTAGTCACTCATGTACATGTACAGTATGAAGGTGAGATTAGTCACTCATGTACATGTACAGTATGAAGGTGATATTAGTCACTCATGTACATGTACAGTATGAAGGTGAGATTAGTCACTCATGTATATGTACAGTATGAAGGTGATATTAGTCACTCATGTACATGTACAGTATGAAGGTGATATTAGTCACTCATGTACATGTACAGTATGAAGGTGATATTAGTCACTCATGTATTCTTCAATCATCATGTCTTCTTCTTCTTCTTCTACCATGTTTGTTGGTTGACTTCCTGCTACAACTTCCTCACTTTCTTCTTCTACTAAGTCTATCTGCTCCTCTTCATCCTCCATCTTCAGCCCACTTGGCTCTTTGTCTGCCAGGGTCTCCAGTTTCAACCTGAACATGCACACACACACACACTAAGTATGACATCATCACTAAGTATGACATCATCACTAAGTCTGACATCATCACTAAGTCTGACATCATCACTAAGTCTGACATCATCACTAAGTCTGACATCATCACTAAGTCTGACATCATCACTAAGTCTGACATCATCACTAAGTCTGACATAATCACTAAGTCTGACATAATCCCTAAGTCTGACATAATCACTAAGTCTGACATCATCACTAAGTCTGACATCATCACTAAGTCTGACATAATCACTAAGTCTGACATCATCACTAAGTCTGACATAATCACTAAGTCTGACATAATCACTAAGTCTGACATATTTACTAAGTCTGACATCATCACTAAGTCTGATATCATCACTAAGTCTGACATAATCACTAAGTCTGACATAATCACTAAGTCTGACATAATCACTAAGTCTGACATCATCACTAAGTCTGACATCATCACTAAGTCTGACATAATCACTAAGTCTGACATAATCACTAAGTCTGACATCATCACTAAGTCTGACATCATCACTAAGTCTGACATAATCACTAAGTCTGACATCATCACTAAGTCTGACATAATCATTAAGTCTGACATCATCACTAAGTCTGACATCATCACTAAGTCTGACATAATCCCTAAGTCTGACATAATCACTAAGTCTGACATCATCACTAAGTCTGACATCATCACTAAGTCTGACATAATCACTAAGTCTGACATAATCACTAAGTCTGACATAATCACTAAGTCTGACATATTTACTAAGTCTGACATCATCACTAAGTCTGATATCATCACTAAGTCTGACATAATCACTAAGTCTGACATCATCACTAAGTCTGACATCATCACTAAGTCTGACATCATCACTAAGTCTGACATAATCACTAAGTCTGACATCATCACTAAGTCTGACATCATCACTAAGTCTGACATAATCACTAAGTCTGACATAATCACTAAGTCTGACATCATCACTAAGTCTGACATCATCACTAAGTCTGACATAATCACTAAGTCTGACATCATCACTAAGTCTGACATAATCACTAAGTCTGACATAATCACTAAGTCTGACATATTTACTAAGTCTGACATCATCACTAAGTCTGATATCATCACTAAGTCTGACATAATCACTAAGTCTGACATAATCACTAAGTCTGACATCATCACTAAGTCTGACATCATCACTAAGTCTGACATAATCACTAAGTCTGACATCATCACTAAGTCTGACATAATCACTAAGTCTGACATCATCACTAAGTCTGACATCATCACTAAGTCTGACATCATCACTAAGTCTGACATAATCACTAAGTCTGACATCATCACTAAGTCTGACATCATCACTAAGTCTGACATATTTACAAATTTGCTCACCATATTTCCTCATTTGCCAAACTTCATTTTGTTTTGACATGACCTGGTCATACATGTGATGTGACATGACCCGGTCATACATGTGATGTGACATGACCTGGTCATACATGTGATGTGACATGACCCGGTCATACATGTGATGTGACATGACCTGGTCATACATGTGATGTGACATGACCTGGTCATACATGTGATGTGACATGACCTGGTCATACATGTGATGTGACATGACCTGGTCATACATGTGATGTGACATGACCCGGTCATACATGTGATGTGACATGACCCGGTCATACATGTGATGTGACATGACCCGGTCATACATGTGATGTGACATGACCCGGTCATACATGTGATGTGACATGACCCGGTCATACATGTGATGTGACATGACCCGGTCATACATGTGATGTGACATGACCTGGTCATACATGTGATGTGACATGACCCGGTCATACATGTGATGTGACATGACCTGGTCATACATGTGATGTGACATGACCTGGTCATACATGTGATGTGACATGACCTGGTCATACATGTGATGTGACATGACCTGGTCATACATGTGATGTGACATGACCCGGTCATACATGTGATGTGACATGACCCGGTCATACATGTGATGTGACATGACCCGGTCATACATGTGATGTGACATGACCTGGTCATACATGTGATGTGACATGACCTGGTCATACATGTGATGTGACATGACCCGGTCATACATGTGATGTGACATGACCTGGTCATACATGTGATGTGACATGACCCGGTCATACATGTGATGTGACATGACCCGGTCATACATGTGATGTGACATGACCCGGTCATACATGTGATGTGACATGACCCGGTCATACATGTGATGTGACATGACCCGGTCATACATGTGATGTAGAAGGTGAATATGAGAAGGTGTACCTGGCAGGAACGCTCTTGAGTGGCATGTGACTGACATGCTGGATGAATTCTATTTGAGCTGCAACACAAACATGGAGTCAGGTCCAGTGCTACCACATCTTGTATTGTCAAGGAGAAGAAGAAGATGTGTTACCTTGGCTCCTCAGAGGGTTGGTGAGCTTGGCCAGGTAAGGCAGCAGGTGAGTGTGAAGGCTGACAGGTGTCACACACATGCTCCTGAACAAGCACTGAGCAAGCAGGCACTTCTCACGATGCTAAAAGAAACAACAGTTATGCATTCACTCTACACGCACTCTACACTCACTCTACACGCACTCTACACGCACTCTACACGCACTCTACACGCACTCTACAAACACTCTACACGCACTCTACACGCACTCTACACGCACTCTACACGCACTCTACAAACACTCTACACGCACTCTACACGCACTCTACACGCACTCTACACGCACTCTACACGCACTCTACACGCACTCTACACGCACTCTACACGCACTCTACACGCACTCTACACGCGCTCTACACTCGCTCTACACGCGCTCTACACGCGCTCTACACGCGCTCTACACGCGCTCTACACGCGCTCTACACGCGCTCTACACGCGCTCTACACGCACTCTACACGCACTCTACACGCACTCTACACGCACTCTACACGCACTCTACACGCACTCTACACGCACTCTACACGCACTCTACACGCACTCTACACGCACTCTACACGCACTCTACACGCACTCTACACGCACTCTACACGCACTCTACAAACACTCTACACGCACTCTACACGCACTCTACACGCACTCTACACGCACTCTACACGCACTCTACACGCACTCTACACGCACTCTACACGCACTCTACACGCACTCTACACGCGCTCTACACTCGCTCTACACGCGCTCTACACGCGCTCTACACGCGCTCTACACGCGCTCTACACGCGCTCTACACGCGCTCTACACGCGCTCTACACGCACTCTACACGCACTCTACACGCACTCTACACGCACTCTACACGCACTCTACACGCACTCTACACGCACTCTACACGCACTCTACACGCACTCTACACGCACTCTACACGCACTCTACACGCACTCTACACGCACTCTACACGCACTCTACACGCACTCTACACGCACTCTACACGCACTCTACACGCACTCTACACGCACTCTACACGCACTCTACACGCACTCTACACGCGCTCTACACTCGCTCTACACGCGCTCTACACGCGCTCTACACGCGCTCTACACGCGCTCTACACGCGCTCTACACGCACTCTACACGCACTCTACACGCACTCTACACGCACTCTACACGCACTCTACACGCACTCTACAAACACTCTACACGCACTCTACACGCACTCTACACGCACTCTACACGCACTCTACACTATTATTATTCTAATTTGGACAATCATATGTGATTATTGGCCATTTACGACCTGCTCAGTGGTCTAGTGTTTAGAGTGTCCGCCCTGAGACTGGGAGGTTGTGAGTTCAAATCCCGGCCGAGTCATACCAAAGACTATAAAAATGTGAGCCATTACCTCCCTGCTTGGCACTCAGCATCAAGGCTTGGAATTGGGGGTTAAATCACCAAATGATTCCCGAGCGCGGCCACCGCTGCTGCTCACTGCTCCCCTCACCTCCCAGGGGGTGAACAAGGGGATGGGTCAAATGCAGAGGATAATTTCACCACACTTAGTGTGTGTGTGACAATCATTGCTACTTTAACTTAACTTTTAACTTTATTTATTATTCTAATTTCGACAATCATATCTGATTATTGGCCTTTATTATTCTAATATAGACAATTATTTCTCATTATTGGCCATTTATTAATTCTAAATTAGACAATAATATCTGATTATTGACCATTTGTTATTGTAATTTAGACATAATATCCACTTATTGACCATTTCTTAATAATATTTGCCAGGTTAAAGACACCTGAGAAATTGTTAGTGAAAAGATCATCCTGGCTGGCAGGTAAGTGAGGTGACTTCTACCTTTGTGCAGGTAAGTCAGGTGAGTCTTACCATCTTGCTGACCAGCAGCCAATGAGGTTTGTGCAGAGGTCTGAAGCCAACTGCTGCTTGTTGACAGTTGGAGTGGAGAAGCCCCCTGGTGGCCACTGACGACGCATACGCCTCCAAGAAACTCCGACTCTGACAATAACACGCACATCATTATTAATATGTGTACCCCAGACAGATTATTTTCCACATTTAACACCATGGCCGGACAATTACTTTGTTTTAATGAAATGTTTTTTAAACAGGGACTAACATTTATTGATAATTGGCCCTCTTTCTGGGGCAAACCGGGCTTGCTGATTAGGGACGGCCTTCACCCTAACCGGGAAGGCTCCATCACTCCCTAGTAACATAGATCACTGTTTGAGTCACACTTGACTAACGACACTAGAGCAAGCTCGGTCACAGGCAATTACAGTGTCTGTTAGTCCGGGTGAGGAGTCAGTTAAGCTACAACTAGCCAGCGCCAGGCTGGAAAATTCTCCTAGAATATTACACAACTCACATCATGTTTATTCTGTAGTGACTGTGCCAGAGGTGCACATACATTCTACTGAGGTGGCAAATTATGACGCCTTCAATCTATCGCGGCACCAAACAAATAATCTAAAGATCCCCATCATATCAATTCCTAGATGTGATAGAAATTATTTAAGGTGCACTACACAAAATAAAAGTAACTTTATTACTATTACTACTACGGATAACATTAACAAAAACTCCTCAAAACAGCCCACTACCTATAATATGGTCTTTTTAAACATCAGATCATTGTCTCCCAAAATGGTATTAGTTAATGAGGTCATCAGAGACAACAATCTTAACGTTATTGGTCTCAGCAAAACTTGGGTCAAACCAGAGGAATTTTTCCTGCTTAACGAGGCATCTCCTCCTAACTATGAGTGCACATATTGCCCATCCCTTAAAAGGGGTGGGGGGGGTCACACTAATATACAATGAAAACCTTAACCTTACCCCTAATCTAAGTAATAAATATAAATCATTTCAGGTGATTACTATGAGGTCTGTCACACCGCTACCTCTTCACCTGGTTATCTACCGCCCCCCTAGGCCCTATTCGGACTTTATCAGTGAATTTTCAGAGTTTGTCGCTGATCTAGTGATGCATGCAGATAATATAACTATAATGGGGGATTTTAATATCCATATAAATACCCCATCAGATTCTCCGTGCGTGGCGCTCCAGACTATAATTGATAGCTGTGGTCTTACACAAATAATAAATGAACCCACGCATCGCAACGGTAATACGATAGACCTAGTCCTTGTTCGGGGTGTCACCACCTCCAAAGTTATGATACTCCCGTACATTAAAGTGATGTCTGATCATTACTTTATAAAATGTGAAGTTCTGGGTCATTGTCAACAAGCTACTAATAACCACCCCTTTAGCAGCCACAACATTAATGCTGCCACAATGATGACTGTTGCTGACCTACTGCCTTTGGTAATGGCACCATTCCCAAATGATGTGGGCTCTATCAATAACCTCACTAACAACTTTAACGACGCCCTGCGCGAAACCATTGATAGTATAGCACCACTAAAGCTAAAACAGGCCCCTAAAAGGCATACCACCTGCTTTACAGAAGAAACTAGAACTCTTAAACTATCATGTAGAAAGCTGGAACACAAATGGCGCGCGACTAAACTTGAGGTTTTCCCATCAAGCATGGAGTGATAGATTAAAGGCCTACTGAAACCCACAACTACCGACCACATTGCAACACATGCCAATACGGCCCGGTTAGATTAGTAAAGTGCAATCAACAAAGGGTTGGAGTTGGGGGTTAAATCACCAAAATGATTCCCGGGCGCGGCGCCGCTGCTGCCCACTGCTCCCCAAGGGCATGGGACAAATGCAGAGGACAAATTTCACCACATCTAGTGTGTGTGTGACAATCATTGCTACTTTAATCTTTAATCTTTTAAATTTCCCGCGAAATATCCTGCTGAAAACGTCTCGGTATGATGACGTTTGCACGTGACGTCACGGATTATAGAGGCCATTTTGGCACACCATTGTGGCCAGCTATTAAGTCGTCTCTTTTCATCGCAAAATTCCACAGTATTTTGGACATCTGTGTTGGTGAATCTTTTGCAATTTGTTTAATGAACAATGAAGACAGCAAAGAAGAAAGCTGTAGGTGGGAAGCGGTGTATTAGCGGCCGGCTGCAGCAACACAAACACGTAGCAGCTACGTCGTAGCCGGTGTTTCATTGTTTACATTCCCGAAATATGACAGTCAAGCTTTACCATTGGCCTGTGGAGAACTGGGACAACAGAGACTCTTACCAGGAAGACTTTGAGTTGGATACGCATGCTTGTGGAGAACTGGGACAACAGAGACTCTTACCAGGAGGACTTTGAGTTGGATACGCGCTACCGTGAGTACGCAGCTGCGGCTTCCAAACATTTGATCGCTTGCCCGTACGTGCGTGCCGCTATGTGCATGTCACGTACGTAACTTTGGGGAAATATATGTGCTGTATGAACTTTGCGGAGGTGAACGGTACTTTGGGCTGTGGGATTGAGTGTGTTGTGCGGGTGTTTGATTTGTATTGGCGGGTTATATGGACGGGAGGGGGGAGGTGTTTGTTATGTGGGATTAATTTGTGGCATATTAAATATAAGCCTGGTTGTGTTGTGGCTAATAGAGTATATATATACACTAGCGTTAAAAAGTTTGGAGTCACATGTAAATGTCCTTATTTTTGAAGGAAAAGCACTGTACTTTTCAATGAAGATAACTTTACAGAAATACACTCTATACATTGCTAATGTGCTAAATGACTATTCTAGCTGCAAATGTCTGCTTTTTGGTGCAATATCTACATAGGTGTATAGAGGCCCATTTCCAGCAACTATCACTCCAGTGTTCTAATGGTACAATGTGTTTGCTCATTGGCTCAGAAGGCTAATTGATGATTAGAAAACCCTTGTGCAATCATGTTCACACATCTGAAAACACTTTAGCTCGTTACAGAAGCTACAAAACTGACCTTCCTTTGAGCAGATTGAGTTTCTGGAGCATCACATTTGTGGGCTCAAGTAAACGCTCAAAATGGCCAGAAAAAGAGAACTTTCATCTGAAACTCCACAGTCTATTCTTGTTCTTAGAAATGAAGGCTATTCCACTAAATTGTTTGGGTGACCCCAAACTTTTGAACGGTAGTGTATGTCTTGTGTTTATTTACTGTTTTAGTCATTCCCAGTTGAATATCAGGTCCCACCCGCCTCTCACAGCATCTTCCCTATCTGAATCGCTTCCACTGCCCTCTAATCCTTCACTCTCACTTTCCTCATCCACAAATCTTTCATCCTCGCTCAAATTAACGGGGTAATTGTCGCTTTCTCTGTCCGAATCGCTCTTGCTGCTGGTGGCCATGATTGTAAACAATGTGCAGATGTGAGGAGCTCCACAACCTGTGACGTCACGCTACTTCTGCTGGTGGCCATGATTGTAAACAATGTGCAGATGTGAGGAGCTCCACAACCTGTGACGTCACGCTACTTCCGCTACAGCCAAGGCTTTTTTATCAGCGACCAAAAGTTGCAAACTTTATCGTCGATGTTCTCTACTAAATCCTTTCAGCAAAAATATGGCAATATCGCGAAATGATCAAGTATGACACATAGAATGGATCTGCTATCCCCGTTTAAATAAGAAAATCTCATTTCAGTAGGCCTTTAATAACTTATAAACGCATGCTTACCTTAGCTTAGCTCTCATCCGCCTCAACAAAAATTATCCTAAATATTCGCTAACCCAAGAAGGGACTCCTCCCAGTAGCTCCACCCACTCGGCAGATGACTTTATGAATTTCTTTAATCAGAAAATTGAAGTCATTAGAAAGGAGATTAAAGCTACAACTGGGTTCTATTAACACAAATACGACTGTATATACGACGGATACTGCCCTCCAAAATAGTCTCTCTCTTTTTGATGAAATAACATTAGAGGAACTCCTGCGACGTGTAGATGGGACAAAACAGACAACATGTTTACTTGACCCACTTCCTGGGAAACTTATCAAGTAGCTGTTTGTAATATTAGGACCGTCAATGCTAAATATTATAAACTTATCACTTTCCTCCGGCACTGTTCCCCTAGCATTCAAAAAAGCGGTTATTCATCCTCTGCTCAAAAGACCTAACCTCGATCCTGACCTCATGGTAAACTACCGGACGGTGTCCCACCTTCCCTTTATCTCCAAAATCCTCAAAAAATGGTTGCACAGCAGCTAAATGAACACAATCTCTGTGAAGCCAAAACATCTCTGACCAGGCATGATCGTAATGTCATTTTGTTAAGCCACATGTAAAGTGTAGCGATTTGACTTTTAAACCGGAAAAGTATGATTGGCTGCGATGAGATGGTGACTTGTCCAGGGTGTATCCCGTCTTCCGCCCGAATGCAGCTGAGATAGGCTCCAGCACCCCCCGCGACCGCGTAAGGGACAAGCGGTAGAAAATGGATGGATGGAAGTATGATTGGTTTGACAAAGTGTCTTGACATGTTTTGAAGACAAACCTGACTCTTTGCAATAAATAAAAAAATCTTTCAACTTCCTGCTTACCATCTTTTATTTCTGTTGGGTTTGTTGTCATCCTACTAAAGCGTAACACTCTACAGTTGATGTTATCACTGCACCTTAACTGTTATCTGAACACGGAAATGAAGCTCCGCCCACCTCTGAATGACGCGCGCAGCAGGCATTTATTGCGGCGATGTCGTCTCGCCGCGAAAAATAGTCCTTTCTTGTGGGAAGAACAACTTGCCATGGCTTTGAACCCGATACTTCCTTAATGTAGCCTTTTCTTTCACCATTTCTGCTCGCTATTTTCCTGCTTGTGGCTCACCAGTAACAAGTGAATGAAGAACAACTTGCCATGGCTTTGAACCCGATACTTCCTTAATGTAGCCTTTTCTTTCACCATTTCTGCTCGCTATTTTCCTGCTTGTGGCTCACCAGTAACAAGTGAATGAAGAACAACTTGCCATGGCTTTGAACCCGATACTTCCTTAATGTAGCCTTTTCTTTCACCATTTCTGCTCGCTATTTTCCTGCTTGTGGCTCACCAGTAACAAGTGAATGCAGCTACGTTACGGAAAGGCTGCTGTTTTTTACCATGACTGGGAAAGGTCGTTTGGATTGGGCCAGTGTGTGCAACTAACCGTCCAGTCAGATGTGAGCAGGTCTGCATCAGACAAATACTCGCTGGCTCGATCCACATCTTCAATGTTGGAGAAGAAGTCCAGGTAGTTCTGGTGCAGGTAAAGGTTGAAGAAGTCTCCGGACACATGAGAACGTTCTACGACCAACTGTGAGGTGTTAAGAAGACAGCAGTGGTGTGGAAATATGACTTGTGTTACCTCAGGGTCCAGCTGTAAAGGTTCTCTGTGGTGTTGACAAAGGTGTGCAGGTAAAGATGCACGCTCAGCACATTCAGGACTTGCCCCTTTAGTTCACACAAACACAAAGAAGCTGATAATCACATTTTCTTGCACAGGCAAGTGGCGAACACAAAGTATTCCACAGGTGGGGGCCATAGTGGCTAAATGTCATGTTCCACAGGCGGGGGCCATAGTGGCTAAATGTCATGTTCCACAGGTGGGGGCCATAGTGGCTAAATGTCATGTTCCACAGGTGGGGCCATAGTGGCTAAATGACATGTTCCACAGGTGGGGGCTATAGTGGCTAAATGTCATGTTCCACAGGTGGGGCCATAGTGGCTAAATGTCATGTTCCACAGGTGGGGGCCATAGTGGCTAAATGACATGTTCCACAGGTGGGGGCTATAGTGGCTAAATGTCATGTTCCACAGGTGGGGCCATAGTGGCTAAATGACATGTTCCACAGGCGGGGGCCATAGTGGCTAAATGTCATGTTCCACAGGTGGGGGCTATAGTGGCTAAATGTCATGTTCCACAGGTGGGGGCCATAGTCGCTAAATGACATGTTCCACAGGTGGGGGCCATAGTGGCTAAATGTCATGTTCCACAGGTGGGGGCTATAGTGGCTAAATTACATGTTCCACAGGCGGGGGCCATAGTGGCTAACTGTCATGTTCCACAGGCGGGGGCCATAGTGGCTAAATGTCATGTTCCACAGGTGGGGCCATAGTGGCTAAATGACATGTTCCACAGGTGGGGGCTATAGTGGCTAAATGTCATGTTCCACAGGTGGGGGCCATAGTGGCTAAATGACAAGTTCCACAGGTGGGGGCCGTAGTGGCTAAATGACATGTTCCACAGGTGGGGGCCGTAGTGGCTAAATGTCATGTTCCACAGGCGGGGGCCATAGTGGCTAAATGTCATGTTCCACAGGTGGGGCCATAGTGGCTAAATGACATGTTCCACAGGCGGGGGCCATAGTGGCTAAATGTCATGTTCCACAGGTGGGGGCTATAGTGGCTAAATGTCATGTTCCACAGGTGGGGGCCATAGTCGCTAAATGACATGTTCCACAGGTGGGGGCCATAGTGGCTAAATGTCATGTTCCACAGGTGGGGGCTATAGTGGCTAAATGACATGTTCCACAGGCGGGGGCCATAGTGGCTAACTGTCATGTTCCACAGGCGGGGGCCATAGTGGCTAAATGTCATGTTCCACAGGTGGGGCCATAGTGGCTAAATGACATGTTCCACAGGTGGGGGCTATAGTGGCTAAATGTCATGTTCCACAGGTGGGGGCCATAGTGGCTAAATGACAAGTTCCACAGGTGGGGGCCGTAGTGGCTAAATGACATGTTCCACAGGTGGGGGCCGTAGTGGCTAAATGTCATGTTCCACAGGCGGGGGCCATAGTGGCTAAATGTCATGTTCCACAGGTGGGGGCTATAGTGGCTAAATGTCATGTTCCACAGGTGGGGGCCGTAGTGGCTAAATGACATGTTCCACAGGTGGGGGCCGTAGTGGCTAAATGTCATGTTCCACAGGCGGGGGCCATAGTGGCTAAATGTCATGTTCCACAGGTGGGGGCTATAGTGGCTAAATGTCATGTTCCACAGGTGGGGGCCATAGTCGCTAAATGACATGTTCCACAGGTGGGGGCCATAGTGGCGAAATGTCATGTTCCACAGGTGGGGGCTATAGTGGCTAAATGACATGTTCCAAAGGCGGGGGCCATAGTGGCTAAATGTCATGTTCCACAGGCGGGGGCCATAGTGGCTAAATGACATGTTCCACAGGCGGGGGCCATAGTGGCTAAATGACAAGTTCCACAGGCGGGGGCCATAATAAACGCCACACACACATACCCTAGCCCCCTTCCAACGCCCTTGACGCGAATCCCTTAGTTGTGATGGACGGCTGGGCAGCCCCTGAAGAGCTGCAGCCTGCCACCGTGGCCCCCCCTCCCTCCGCTCTGTTGTAGTATGTATATGTGCTTTGCTATGGAGGTTTTTTCCCACTCCAGACTGGGCTCCCTTAGGATCTCCCTTAGGATCTCCCTTAGGAGCCCAGTCTACCTACCAATCATTCCCCGGGAGGGAATTTGAACCTTTTTTGGCTTTTGTCCACATTTTGTCCTGTTTTAGGCTGGGGCTACCCGGGTCCCCTGTGACTCATCCCGGGGGTACTTTTGACCTTTTTCACATTTTACTCACGTTTGCAGTGCAGGATCTTTCCCAGAGCTCGGAACAGGAAGAGACAAGCATCCTTCATGCCAACACTTTGTTCTTCCTCCTTCACCTGGGATGACCTGGACTTCTTCTTCTGGCCCGATTTGAAAGACACCTTCTTCTGTGAGGTGAGCGGTCTGTCCCTCCGCAGCCCCCCGTCTGCAAAATGCTGCTTTTAAAGTCTTGCTTAGTGGAGTGGGAGAACATTTAAAGACTTGCTTAGTGGAGTGGGAGGACATTTAAAGTCTTGCTTAGTGGAGTGGGAGGACATTTAAAGACTTGCTTAGTGGAGTGGGAGGACATTTAAAGACTTGCTTAGTGGAGTGGGAGGACATTTAAAGACTTGCTTAGTGGAGTGGGAGGACATTTAAAGACTTGCTTAGTGGAGTGGGAGGACATTTAAAGACTTGCTTAGTGGAGTGGGAGGACATTTAAAGACTTGCTTAGTGGAGTGGGAGGACATTTAAAGACTTGCTTAGTGGAGTGGGAGAACATTTAAAGACTTGCTTAGTGGAGTGGGAGAACATTTAAAGACTTGCTTAGTGGAGTGGGAGAACATTTAAAGACTTGCTTAGTGGAGTGGGAGGACATTTAAAGACTTGCTTAGTGGAGTGGGAGGACATTTAAAGACTTGCTTAGTGGAGTGGGAGGACATTTAAAGACTTGCTTAGTGGAGTGGGAGGACATTTAAAGACTTGCTTAGTGGAGTGGGAGGACATTTAAAGACTTGCTTAGTGGAGTGGGAGGACATTTAAAGACTTGCTTAGTGGAGTGGGAGGACATTTAAAGACTTGCTTAGTGGAGTGGGAGGACATTTAAAGTCTTGCTTAGTGGAGTGGGAGGACATTTAAAGACTTGCTTAGTGGAGTGGGAGGACATTTAAAGTCTTGCTTAGTGGAGTGGGAGGACATTTAAAGACTTGCTTAGTGGAGTGGGAGGACATTTAAAGACTTGCTTAGTGGAGTGGGAGGACATTTAAAGTTTTGCTTAGTGGAGTGGGAGGACATTTAAAGACTTGCTTAGTGGAGTGGGAGGACATTTAAAGACTTGCTTAGTGGAGTGGGAGGACATTTAAAGACTTGCTTAGTGGAGTGGGAGGACATTTAAAGACTTGCTTAGTGGAGTGGGAGGACATTTAAAGACTTGCTTAGTGGAGTGGGAGGACATTTAAAGACTTGCTTAGTGGAGTGGGAGGACATTTAAAGTTTTGCTTAGTGGAGTGGGAGGACATTTAAAGTCTTGCTTAGTGGAGTGGGAGGACATTTAAAGACTTGCTTAGTGGAGTGGGAGGACATTTAAAGTTTTGCTTAGTGGAGTGGGAGGACATTTAAAGTCTTGCTTAGTGGAGTGGGAGGACATTTAAAGACTTGCTTAGTGGAGTGGGAGGACATTTAAAGACTTGCTTAGTGGAGTGGGAGGACATTTAAAGACTTGCTTAGTGGAGTGGGAGGACATTTAAAGACTTGCTTAGTGGAGTGGGAGGACATTTAAAGACTTGCTTAGTGGAGTGGGAGGACATTAGCTGCAGACCTGAGATGGAGGAGAACTGCAGGCTGTTGATGGCACTGCGAACATCTCCTGAACTTCCTGAACACAACTTGTCCAGCACCGCCTGATCCAGTCTGCTAGTCTTCTGTTGGAACATTATATTCACTATCTACATCTCCATATCTATGTACATGCAACAACATTGTCAAATACTATCTACATGTCTATATCTATGTACATGCAACAACATTGTCAAATACTATCTACATGTCTATATCTATGTGTGTGTAACAATACTATCTACATGTCTACATCTATACCTGGAGTGTTGCAATGTGAGTCAGAACCTTCATCATGGAGGTTGGAGCCACTGGATTAAAACTGCAAAAGAAGAAGAAGATGAAAGATGAAGAACAGATTAAATTGGTTCAAACAGACAACTAACAAACTAACTAACTAACTAACTAACTAACTAACTGTCCATTCACTGATCATGTGTGTTATTACAACTACACTACACACCATTGATCATGTGTTATTACAACTACACTACACACCATTGATCATGTGTGTTATTACAACTACACTACACACCATTGATCATGTGTGTTATTACAACTACACACCATTGATCATGTGTGTTATTACAATACTTGACTGTAATATGATGTTTTCCACTCACTACAGATTATAACATTGTTGTGTGTTACAAAGTCAAAGGCAGTTGCTAGCTTCTCTCTTGCCGTAGTTAGCGTTTAGGGCTAACAGCGTAGCACGGCGATGTGTTAGTACGCCAGAAAAAGAGTTCCCTCTTACAATAACAATGTTTGTTATTATACAGGTTACACATTCTTACAATAACAATGTTTGTTATTATACAGGTTACACATTCTTACAATAACAATGTTTGTTATTATACAGGTTACACATTCTTACAATAACAATGTTTGTTATTATACAGGTTACACATTCTTACAATAACAATGTTTGTTATTATACAGGTTACACAAGGTCAATGAAGTATTTTCCAAGTCATTTGGAGGTAGAATTGATTGGTAACACTAGCTGCATTGAACCTGACTGAGTTGATGTTGACATGTTAGAATGTCTTCTTGTCTCTCATGATTGTCAACCATCAGCCACATTCCAAAAAAAAAGTACAATTCCCCTTTACTATATACTATGTTAAATAAATACTATATTAAAACAAAATACTATCATTAAAAATAGTACCGTAATTTCCGGACTATAAGCCGCTACTTTTCCCCCTCGTTCTGGTCCCTGCGGCTTATACAAGGGTGCGGCTTATACAAGGGTGCGGCTTATACAGGGGTGCGGCTTATACAAGGGTGCGGCTTATACAAGGGTGCGGCTTATTTACGGCCTGTTCTTCTCCGACACCGACGAAGAGGATTTGGGTGGTTTTAGTACGCAGGAGGAAGACGATGACACAATGATTAAAGACTGACTTTTCATATACCGGTAGGCTGCTTATTTGGATAACGTACAGGCGAGCACTTTGTATTACTTTGCAGCGTTGTATTATTTGTACTCTGCACGAATGCTGTTTGCCATGTCAAAGATGTGGAAGTTTGATTGAAAGAGTTATTGTTAATAAATGGGACGCTTTGCGTTCCCAAACAGTCATCTCTGTCCCCTCCGTGGTAGCAGGAACCCCTATATTAGGGCTGAACGATTTCAGGAAAAAATCTGATCACGATTTTTCTGACAGAAATTGCGATTTCGATTTTGACTCACGATTTCTTTTCAAATCAAGCTTCAGTAACAGTAACAGATTTAAAACATGACAAAAAATGATATACCATGAAAACATTAAATGCTATGTAATGCAAGGATGAATACTAAAAGGTAAGAATTGCTTCAAACATGTATTTATTAAGAAACATGCATGTACATTCTCCAAAGTTCTTGACCAACAGCAGTTATTAAAACTAAAGAACTAAAACCAGTACAAAAACCTTAATTATGTTAAGATAAATAAAAAAGTTTAAGTTAAATAAAATACAAAACAATTCCAACACAAAAAGCAATGCTTAATATATAATAAGAAAAACAAAATTCAACAACTTCAATAAAGGAAAAAAAGGATCCTGACCTTATGTAAACAGTCTTATACTCAAGTAGGTAGGTCAGTCTTTTATGGCTCAAGAGAGCTAGCCTATCAACATCTATAGCAGCAATTCAAGTACTTTATTCAACCCTGGAAGAAACCTGAACAATATTTTAAAGTGAAATTGAAAAGTAATGGTAATAAAGAAAATACTATTACAAAAACAAAATGACCCAACCTCTGCCCTTCTGAAAAATATGTCAGACATTAAAATAGGTGGGTCATTCATTTACCGCTTAGCAGCACCCAAATATTGCACATCTATTCTGTTAACAATAGAACGGCTGCTCTTCTCATAAGGAGTTATACTGGCAAACGACGCTGTAATTGTGGTATGTTTGCTACAATGGGCTGAATCGCTCGGGGTTGACTTTTCACCGGACTTTTTGGTCATACATTCGTCGTGTAACTGCCGGTGGTGATTTTTCAAGTGCCGGAATAAATTAGTCGTGTTGCCTTGGGATGTGGCGACTTTGGCCCGACAAGTTTTACAAAGTACCTGTTTCTGATGCACATCTGAAGTTTCGAAACCGAAGTAGTCCCAAATGACAGACGTGCTGCTCTTCTTCTGTATTAAAACTAAATCCTCCTCCACTTCTGACCCGGCGGCAGCAGCCATTTCCTCCAGGACGTTTGTTTCTTCACCAAAGTTGTTAGTGGGCGTGTACGCGGTAGCCTCGTCAATGGCCGCCTCTGATTGGTTAGCGTGACGGCATGCCCTGCTCACAAGTAGTTTACCACTTCTGATTGGTGAGTTTGACAAGGCATGAGAGTAGCACGAGCAGGCTGCATATACACAACAGACATGTCAGCCAGGAGAGCTAAATAACGTTCGTCTAAAACCGAAGCCTTCACGATCTCAAGATTGAGACTTCTGAAATCGCAATTTCGATCTGAAAACGATAAATCGTTCAGCCCTACCCTATATACTACGCTAATTACACTATATACTACGCTAATTACACTATATACTACGCTAATTACACTATATACTACGCTAATTACACTGTATACTACGCTAATTACACTATATACTACGCTAATTACACTATATACTACGCTAATTACACTATATACTACGCTAATTACACTATATACTACGCTAATTACACTATATACTACGCTAATTACACTATATACTACGCTAATTACACTGTATACTACGCTAATTACACTGTATACTACGCTAATTACACTATATACTACGCTAATTACACTATACACTACGCTAATTACACTATATACTACGCTAATTACACTATATACTACGCTAATTACACCATGTACTACGCTAATTACACATCAAAACCCTGCGGCTTATAGTCGGGTGCGGCTTATATATGGAGCAATCTGTATTTCCCCCTAAATTTAGCTGGTGCGGCTTATAGTCCGGAAATTACGGTATATACAATAATAAATAAATACTACAAAAAATACTATATTAAATAAATACTATACTCTATAGCAGGGGTCACCAACCTTTTTGAAAGCAAGAGCTACTTCTTGGGTAGTGATTAATGCGAAGGGCTACCAGTTTGATACACACTTCAATAAATTGCCAGAAATAGCCAATTTGCTCAATTTACCTTTAACTCTATGTTATTATTAATAATTAATGATATTTACACTTAATTGAACGGTTTAAAAGAGGAGAAAACACGAAAAAAAATGACAATTAAATTTTGAAACATTGTTTATCTTCAATTTCGACTCTTTAAAATTCAAAATTCAACCGAAAAAAAGAAGAGAAAAACTAGCTAATTCGAATCTTTTTGAAAAAAATTAAAGAAAGAATTTATGGAACATCATTAGTAATTTTTCCTGATTAAGATTAATTTTAGAATTTTGATGACATGTTTTAAATAGGTTAAAATCCAATCTGCACTTTGTTAGAATATATAACAAATTGGACCAAGCTATATTTCTAACAAATCATTATTTCTTCTAGATTTTCCAGAACAAAAATTTTAAAAGAAATTCAAAATACTTTGAAATAAGATTTAAATTTGATTCTACAGATTTTCTAGATTTGCCAGAATTATTTTTTTGAATTTTAATCATAATAAGTTTGAAGAAATATTTCACAAATATTCTTCGTCGAAAAAACAGAAGCTAAATTGAAGAATTAAATTAAAATGTATTTATTTTTCTTTACAATAAAAAAATAAAAAATTACTTGAACATTGATTTAAATTGTTAGGAAAGAAGAGGAAGGAATTTAAAAGGTAAAAAGGTATATGTGTTTGAAAATCCTAAAATAATTTTGAAGGTTGTATTTTTTCTCTAAAATTGTCTTTCTGAAAGTTATAAGAAGCAAAGTAAAAAAAATAATGAATTTATTTAAACAAGTGAAGACCAAGACTTTAAAATATTTTCTTGGATTTTCAAATTCTATTTGAGTTTTGTCTCTCTTAGAATTAAAAATGTCAGGCAAAGCGAGACCAGCTTGCTAGTAAATAAATACAATTTAAAAAATAGAGGCAGCTCACTGGTAAGTGCTGCTATTTGAGCTATTTTTAGAACAGGCCAGCGGGCTACTCATCTGGTCCTTACGGGCTACCTGGTGCCCGCGGGCACCGCGTTGGTGACCCCTGCTCTATAATATACTACAAATATATACGACAATAAATACTATATCAAATAAATACTATAACTAAAAATACTATATACTATGATTAAAAATAGTATATAGTATAATAAATACTATAATAAATATATACTACAATAAATACTATATGAAATAAATATAATTAAAAATACGATATACTATAATACTAAAAATAAATAAATACTATAACTAAAAATACTATGTACTATGATACTATAATTAAAAATAGTATATACTATAATAATACTATATACTACAATAAATACTATATTAAATAAATACTATAATTAAAAATACTATACTCTATGATAATATATACTATAATAATTATATACTACAACACTCCTCTCTGAGCTGCCACCTTACCATGGTAGAGGAGTTTGCGTGTCCCAATGATCCTAGGAGCTATGTTGTCCGGGGGCTTTATGCCCCCTGCTAGGGTCTCCCAAGACAAACTGGTCCTAGGTGAGGGATCAGACAAAGAGCAGCTCGAAGACCTCAATGAGAAATAAAAACTATGGACCCAGATTTCCCTCGCCCGGACGCGGGTCACCGGGCCCCCCCTCTGGTGCCAGGCCTGGAGGTGGGGCACGATGGCGAGCGCCTGGTGGCCGGGCCTGTCCCCATGGGGCCCGGCCGGGCACAGCCCGAAGAGGCAACGTGGGTTCCCCCTCCAATGGGCTCACCACCCATAGCAGGGGTCATAGAGGTCGGGCGCGATGTGAGCTGGGCGGCAGCCGAAGGCAGGGCACTTGGCGGTCCGATCCTCGACTACAGAAGCTAGCTCTTGGGACGTGGAACGTCAGCTCGCTGGGGGGGAAGGAGCCTGAGCTAGTGCGCGAGGTGGAGAAGTTCCGACTAGACATAGTCGGACTCACTTCGACGCACAGCAAGGGCTCTGGAACCAGTTCTCTCGAGAGGGCCTGGACTCTCTTCTACTCTGGCGTTGCCGGCAGTGAGAGGCGACGGGCTGGGGTGGCAATTCTTGTTGCCCCCCGGCTCAGAGCCTGCATGTTGGAGTTCAACCCGGTGGACGAGAGGGTAGCTTCCCTCCGCCTTCGGGTGGGGGAACAGGTCCTGACTGTGGTTTGCGCTTACGCGCCAAACCGCAGCTCAGAGTACCCACTCTTTTTGGATTCACTCGAGGGAGTACTTGAGAGTGCTCCCCCGGGTGATTCCCTCGTTCTACTGGGGGACTTCAACGCTCATGTTGGCAGCGACAGTGAAACCTGGAGAGGCGTGATTGGGAAGAATGTCTGCCCAGATCTGAACCCGAGCGGTGTTTTGTTATTGGACTTTTGTGCCCGTCACAGATTGTCCATAACGAACACCATGTTCAAACATAAGGGTGTCCATATGTGCACTTGGCACCAGGACACCCTAGGCCGCAGTTCCATGATCGACTTTGTAGTTGTGTCGTCGGATTTGCGGCCTCATGTTTTGGACACTCGGGTGAAGAGAGGGGCGGAGCTTTCTACCGATCACCACCTGGTGGTGAGTTGGCTGCGATGGTGGGGGAGGATGCCGGACAGACCTGGCAGGCCCAAACGCATTGTGAGGGTTTGCTGGGAACGTCTGGCAGAGTCTCCTGTCAGAGAGAGTTTCAATTCCCACCTCCGGAAGAACTTTGAACATGTCACGAGGGAGGTGCTGGACATTGAGTCCGAATGGATCATGTTCCGCACCTCTATTGTCGAGGCGGCTGATTGGAGCTGTGGCCGCAAGGTAGTTGGTGCCTGTCGTGGCGGTAATCCTAGAACCCGTTGGTGGAAGCTGAAGAAGGAGTCCTATCGGGTTCTTTTGGCTCATAGGACTCCTGAGGCAGCGGACAGGTACCGACAGGCCAAGCGGTGTGCGGCTTCGGCGGTCGCGGAGGCTAAAACTCGGACATGGGAGGAGTTCGGGGAAGCAATGGAAAACGACTTCCGGACGGCTTCGAAGCGATTCTGGACCACCATCCGCCGCCTCAGGAAGGGGAAGCAGTGCACTATCAACACCGTGTACGGTGAGGATGGTGTTCTGCTGACCTCGACTGCGGATGTTGTGGATCGGTGGAGGGAATACTTCGAAGACCTCCTCAATCCCACCAACACGTCTTCCTATGAGGAAGCAGTGCCTGGGGAATCTGTGGTGGGCTCTCCTATTTCTGGGGCTGAGGTTGCTGAGGTAGTTAAAAAGCCCGGAGTTCCTTAAGGCTCTGGATGCTGTGGGGCTGTCTTGGTTGACAAGACTCTGCAGCATTGCGTGGACATCGGGGGCGGTACCTCTGGATTGGCAGACCGGGGTGGTGGTTCCTCTCTTTAAGAAGGGGAACCGGAGGGTGTGTTCTAACTATCGTGGGATCACACTCCTCAGCCTTCCCGGTAAGGTCTATTCAGGTGTGCTGGAGAGGAGGCTACGCCGGATAGTCGAACCTCTGATTCAGGAGGAACAGTGTGGTTTTCGTCCTGGTCGTGGAACTGTGGACCAGCTCTATACTCTCGGCAGGGTCCTTGAGGGTGCATGGGAGTTTGCCCAACCAGTCTACATGTGTTTTGTGGACTTGGAGAAGGCATTGGACCGTGTCCCTCGGGAAGTCCTGTGGGGAGTGCTCAGAGAGTATGGGGTATCGGACTGTCTGATTGTGGCGGTCCGCTCCCTGTATGATCAGTGCCAGAGTTTGGTCCGCATTGCCGGCAGTAAGTCGGACACGTTTCCAGTGAGGGTTGGACTCTGCCAAGGCTGCCCTTTGTCACCCATTCTGTTCAGAACTTTTATGGACAGAATTTCTAGGCGCAGTCAAGGCGTTGAGGGGATCTGGTTTGGTGGCTGCAGGATTAGGTCTCTGCTTTTTGCAGATGATGTGGTCCTGATGGCTTCATCTGGCCAGGATCTTCAGCTCTCGCTGGATCGGTTCGCAGCCGAGTGTGAAGCGACTGGGATGAGAATCAGCACCTCCAAGTCCAAATCCATGGTTCTCGCCCGGAAAAGTGTGGAGTGCCATCTCCGGGTTGCGGAGGAGACCCTGTCCCAAGTGGAGGGGTTCAAGTACCTCGGAGTCTTGTTCACGAGTGAGGGAAGAGTGGATGGTGAGATCGACAGGCGGATCGGTGCGGCGTCTTCAGTAACGCGGACGCTGTATCGATCCGTTGTGGTGAAGAAGGAGCTGAGCCGGAAGGCAAAGCTCTCGATTTACCGGTCGATCTACGTTCCCATCCTCACCTATGGTCATGAGCTTTGGGTTATGACCGAAAGGACAAGATCACGGGTACAAGCGGCCCAAATGAGTTTCCTCCGCTGGGTGGCGGGTCTCTCCCTTAGAGATAGGGTGAGAAGCTCTGTCATCCGGGAGGAGCTCAAAGTAAAGCCGCTGCTCCTCCACATGGAGAGGAGCCAGTTGAGGTGGTTCGGGCATCTGGTCAGGATGCCACCCGAACGCCTCCCTAGGGAGGTGTTTAGGGCACGTCCGACCGGTAGGAGGCCACGGGGAAGACCCAGGACACGTTGGGAAGACTATGTCTCCCGGCTGGCCTGGGAACGCCTCGGGATCCCCCGGGAGGAGCTGGACCAAGTGGCTGGGGAGAGGGAAGTCTGGGCTTCCCTGCTTAAGCTGCTGCCCCCGCGACCCGACCTCGGATAAGCGGAAGAAGATGGATGGGTGGAACACTATATTAAATAAATATCATCATTAAAAACACTATATGCTATTATGTATACTATAATAAATATATACTACAATAAATACCATATTAAATAAATACTATAATACAAACATTCATGTCATTTCAAAATAGAAAGTGCAAGATTGTCAGAGACATTTTAAAACAAGCTATTAGTGCACTTTTGTGCATGATGTCACTAAGATGACATATCAAAACAACACTAAATCAAAGTGCACTTTTTGTACAGAAGGCCACTACAATAGTTTACAACAAATAAAGTGCACTTTTGTGCATGATGTCACACAAGATATTTCAATAAGTGTCAAATAAAAATGAGCTGCATAATAGGACATCAAATAGTGTATGTCCTTCACTATGTGGTAGGTTCCTGCATAATAGGACATGAAATAGTGTATGTCCTTCACTATGTGGTAGGTTCCTGCATAATAGGACATGAAATAGTGTATGTCCTTCACTATGTGGTAGGTTCCTGCATAATAGGACATCAAATAGTGTATGTCCTTCACTATGTGGTAGGTTCCTGCATAATAGGACATGAAATAGTGTATGTCCTTCACTATGTGGTAGGTTCCTGCATAATAGGACATGAAATAGTGTATGTCCTTCACTATGTGGTAGGTTCCTGCATAATAGGACATCAAATAGTGTATGTCCTTCACTATGTGGTAGGTTCCTGCATAATAGGACATCAAATAGTGTATGCCCTTCACTATGTGGTAGGTTCCTGCATAATAGGACATCAAATAGTGCATGTCCTTCACTATGTGGTAGGTTCCTGCATAATAGGACATCAAATAGTGTATGTCCTTCACTATGTGGTAGGTTCCTGCATAATAGGACATCAAATAGTGTATGTCCTTCACTATGTGGTAGGTTCCTGCATAATAGGACATCAAATAGTGTATGTCCTTCACTATGTGGTAGGTTCCTGCATAATAGGACATCAAATAGTGTATGTCCTTCACTATGTGGTAGGTTCCTGCATAATAGGACATCAAATAGTGTATATCCTTCACTATGTGGTAGGTTCCTGCATAATAGGACATCAAATAGTGTATATCCTTCACTATGTGGTAGGTTCCTGCGGACGTTATCTCCTTCTGTTGTTGACTATTTGTTTGATAAGGTGTTGATGTGGAAATGGTTGCTTGGGCATGTTGTGGGTGTGGCACTGAACAGAGATGTTGACATGCAGAGTTTCAAGCACTCTTCATTCTCCAGCGGGTGACTTTTCAAATGATGCTACATTAGCAGTGCTGCTACTTTTTGTAACAACGCTTTTGCTGCATACTTGTTCACCATCTACCTGCTTGAAGCCAAACCACCGCCAGACCATGGACCCCCTGCTGTTTGTCTTAGGAAATAATTCTTCCTTCATTTGTTACCAGATGGGCACTTTCTCTCTCTCTCTTGTATTACCACTCGCACCACTCTGCTAGCTAACATTACCATGCTGCTACCTGTCTGCTCCGTGAGAGCGTATGACGTTGCACACGTGACAGTATGTGACGTATGTAAGAAGGTGCGCTTGTTTTATGTCTCTGTGAGAAGCAGAGACAAGAGAGAGTGAGAAGAGCCTGCAGTGTAATGCCTGCAGCTAAAAGCAACCGTGTGAGAATGTATACTCCAATATCACCATATAGTCATTTTCTATATCGCACAGAGACAATATATATCCAGTACATTCATATATCACCCAGCCCTACGTATAAATGATGAAAAAGTGAAGTGGACCTGATGCTAGTGATGTGCAGCTCCTCCAGCAGGTCTCTTGGAAACAGGAGTCTGGAGCTGCTGTCTCCACTCAGACTGTCAGACACGATGAAGACCAGAAGACATCCACTGCTCTTCACTAAAGTCCTGAACAAGCAGCACCATTTGCAGTACAATACTTTTCTTCAAGGGGAAGTGCACTTTTTTGGAATGTTGCCTATGTTTGTCAATCATTAGGAGTCATTCTTCAACTAAATGGGAATATATGAACATCTTAATGACAGCAGACATTGTACAGTAAGTGATGTTTTATTATGTTTGTTGTCTGCAGTGAGTAATAATCAGTGATGAAGAAAAAAGCAGACGTGATGCATTTTTTAAATTAATGTGCCGTGTATGCTTAAAATGATCAAATATGAAAATAATACATGTTATTATGAATGTTACTAGATACTACATATATACTTACATCATGTATATATGACATGTTATTATGAATGTTACTACATGACATATATACTTACATCATGTATATATATGACATGTTATTATGAATGTTACTACATGACATATATACTTACATCATGTATATATGACATGTTATTATGAATGTTACTACATGACATATATACTTACATCATGTATATATGACATGTTATTATGAATGTTACTACATGACATATATACTTACATCATGTATATATGACATGTTATTATGAATGTTACTACATGACATATATACTTACATCATGTACATATGACATGTTATTATGAATGTTACTACATGACATATATACTTACATCATGTATATATTACATGTTATTATGAATGTTACTACATGACATATATACTTACATCATGTATATATTACATGTTATTATGAATGTTACTACATGACATATATACTTACATCATGTATATATGACATGTTATTATGAATGTTACTACATGACATATATACTTACATCATGTATATATTACATGTTATTATGAATGTTACTACATGACATATATACTTACATCATGTATATATGACATGTTATTATGAATGTTACTACATGACATATATACTTACATCATGTATATATTACATGTTATTATGAATGTTACTACATGACATATATACTTACATCATGTATATATATGACATGTTATTATGAATGTCACTACATGACATATATACTTACATCATGTATATATGACATGTTATTATGAATGTTACTACATGACATATATACTTACATCATGTATATATGACATGTTATTATGAATGTTACTACATGACATATATACTTACATCATGTACATATGACATGTTATTATGAATGTTACTACATGACATATATACTTACATCATGTATATATTACATGTTATTATGAATGTTACTACATGACATATATACTTACATCATGTATATATTACATGTTATTATGAATGTTACTACATGACATATATACTTACATCATGTATATATGACATGTTATTATGAATGTTACTACATGACATATATACTTACATCATGTATATATTACATGTTATTATGAATGTTACTACATGACATATATACTTACATCATGTATATATGACATGTTATTATGAATGTTACTACATGACATATATACTTACATCATGTATATATTACATGTTATTATGAATGTTACTACATGACATATATACTTACATCATGTATATATATGACATGTTATTATGAATGTCACTACATGACATATATACTTACATCATGTATATATGACATGTTATTATGAATGTTACTACATGACATATATACTTACATCATGTATATATGACATGTTATTATGAATGTTACTACATGACATATATACTTACATCATGTATATATGACATGTTATTATGAATGTTACTACATGACATATATACTTACATCATGTACATATGACATGTTATTATGAATGTTACTACATGACATATATACTTACATCATGTATATATTACATGTTATTATGAATGTTACTACATGACATATATACTTACATCATGTATATATTACATGTTATTATGAATGTTACTACATGACATATATACTTACATCATGTATATATGACATGTTATTATGAATGTTACTACATGACATATATACTTACATCATGTATATATTACATGTTATTATGAATGTTACTACATGACATATATACTTACATCATGTATATATGACATGTTATTATGAATGTTACTACATGACATATATACTTACATCATGTATATATTACATGTTATTATGAATGTTACTACATGACATATATACTTACATCATGTATATATTACATGTTATTATGAATGTTACTACATGACATATATACTTACATCATGTATATATGACATGTTATTATGAATGTTACTACATGACATATATACTTACATCATGTATATATTACATGTTATTATGAATGTTACTACATGACATATATACTTACATCATGTATATATTACATGTTATTATGAATGTTACTACATGACATATATACTTACATCATGTATATATTACATGTTATTATGAATGTTACTACATGACATATATACTTACATCATGTATATATTACATGTTATTATGAATGTTACTACATGACATATATACTTACATCATGTATATATGACATGTTATTATGAATGTTACTACATGACATATATACTTACAGACAGCGTGTATATACAATATTAATGGAGGTGTTTGCATGTTTTTTAGGGTTTTATATGCAAAATTGCACAACTCCCTTAGGCTCCATTGTCAGCAGACTCATAATGACTGTGAACCATAGGCAACAATACCAAAAAGTGCACAGCTGTCCAGAGTACTTACCTGAGAACATCATGTAGACTGCCAGGCTGCCGGTAAAAGTGGTTTGGGAATTCCTGCACAGAAATACACAGATTTTGTCTATGGTCTCTTTATGATCTTATGGACTGAAGTTCTGTTTGTCTATGGTCTCTTTATGATCTTATGGACTGAAGTTCTGTTTGTCTATGGTCTCTTCATGATCTTATGGACTGAAGTTCTGTTTGTCTATGGTCTCTTCATGATCTTATGGACTGAAGTTCTGTTTGTCTATGGTCTCTTCGTGATCTTATGGACTGAAGTTCTATGTTTGTCTATGGTCTCTCCATGATCTTATGGACTGAAGTTATATGTTTGTCTATGGTCTCTTCATGATCTTATGGACTGAAGTTCTGTTTGTCTATGGTCTCTTCATGATCTTATGGACTGAAGTTCTGTTTGTCTATGGTCTCTTCGTGATCTTATGGACTGAAGTTCTATGTTTGTCTATGGTCTCTCCATGATCTTATGGACTGAAGTTATGTTTGTCTATGGTCTCTTCATGATCTTATGGACTGAAGTTCTGTTTGTCTATGGTCTCTCCATGATCTTATGGACTGAAGTTATATGTTTGTCTATGGTCTCTTCATGATCTTATGGACTGAAGTTCTGTTTGTCTATGGTCTCTCCATGATCTTATGGACTGAAGTTATATGTTTGTCTATGGTCTCTTCATGATCTTATGGACTGAAGTTCTGTTTGTCTATGGTCTCTTCATGATCTTATGGACTGAAGTTCTGTTTGTCTATGGTCTCTCCATGATCTTATGGACTGAAGTTATATGTTTGTCTATGGTCTCTTCAGGATCTTATGGACTGAAGTTCTATGTTTGTCTATGGTCTCTTCATGATCTTATGGACTGAAGTTCTGTTCGTCTATGGTCTCTCCATGATCTTATGGACTGAAGTTCTATGTTTGTCTATGGTCTCTTCATGATCTTATGGACTGAAGTTCTATGTTTGTCTATGGTCTCTTCATGATCTTATAGACTGAAGTTCTATGTTTGTCTATGGTCTCTTCATGATCTTATGGACTGAAGTTCTATGTTTGTCTATGGTCTCTTCATGATCTTATGGACTGAAGTTCTATGTTTGTCTATGGTCTCTTCATGATCTAATGGATCTAAGATGAGGAAGTACCAACCTCCACTAAGATGACCTTCATGCCAGGAGGTCTGACATCCCCCAGCATCTTAAGGCACGTGTACTTGTTGGCCCTCAGGAGAAACTCTTGGAATTGTGCTGACTGGGAGCTACTGTTCATGTTCCAGTCTAGAAAGGAAAAGAGCAGTCCTGAAAATGTGGAACCCATGAATTATGATGAATGGAAAACATGACAACCATGAGAAATCTAACTTGTTCAGGTTTCATATTTTGCTCCATGGTCATTGTCTCATCACAATCATGTCTATGACTTTAGGACTACGTGCACAACTACAATACACTCCATGACTTTAGGACTACGTGCACAACTACAATACACTCCATGACTTTAGGACTACGTGCACAACTACAATACACTCCATGACTTAGGACTATGTGCACAACTACAATACACTCCATGACTTTAGGACTATGTGCACAACTACAATACACTCCATGACTTTAGGACTATGTGCACAACTACAATACACTCCATGACTTTAGGACTATGCACAACTACAATACACTCCATGACTTTAGGACTACGTGCACAACTACAATACACTCCATGACTTTAGGACTATGCACAACTACAATACACTCCATGACTTTAGGACTACGTGCACAACTACAATACACTCCATGACTTTAGGATTACGTGCACAACTACAATACACTCCATGACTTTAGGACTATGCACAACTACAATACACTCCATGACTTTAGGACTACGTGCACAACTACAATACACTCCATGACTTTAGGACTATGCACAACTACAATACACTCCATGACTTTAGGACTACGTGCACAACTACAATACACTCCATGACTTTAGGACTATGCACAACTACAATACACTCCATGACTTTAGGACTACGAGCACAACTACAATACACTCCATGACTTTAGGACTATGCACAACTACAATACACTCCATGACTTTAGGACTACGTGCACAACTACAATACACTCCATGACTTTAGGACTACGTGCACAACTACAATACACTCCACGACTTTAGGATTACGTGCACAACTACAATACACTCCATGACTTTAGGACTATGTGCACAACTACAATACACTCCATGACTTTAGGACTATGTGCACAACTACAATACACTCCATGACTTTAGGACTATGTGCACAACTACAATACACTCCATGACTTTAGGACTATGTGCACAACTACAATACACTCCATGACTTTAGGACTATGTGCACAACTACAATACACTCCATGACTTTAGGACTATGTGCACAACTACAATACACTCCATGACTTTAGGACTATGCACAACTACAATACACTCCATGACTTTAGGACTACGTGCACAACTACAATACACTCCATGACTTTAGGACTATGCACAACTACAATACACTCCATGACTTTAGGACTATGCACAACTACAATACACTCCATGACTTTAGGATTACGTGCACAACTACAATACACTCCATGACTTTAGGACTATGCACAACTACAATACACTCCATGACTTTAGGATTACGTGCACAACTACAATACACTCCATGACTTTAGGACTACGTGCACAACTACAATACACTCCATGACTTTAGGACTATGTGCACAACTACAATACACTCCATGACTTTAGGACTATGTGCACAACTACAATACACTCCATGACTTTAGGACTATGTGCACAACTACAATACACTCCATGACTTTAGGACTACGTGCACAACTACAATACACTCCATGACTTTAGGACTATGTGCACAACTACAATACACTCCATGACTTTAGGACTATGTGCACAACTACAATACACTCCATGACTTTAGGACTATGCACAACTACAATACACTCCATGACTTTAGGACTATGCACAACTACAATACACTCCATGACTTTAGGACTATGTGCACAACTACAATACACTCCATGACTTTAGGACTACGTGCACAACTACAATACACTCCATGACTTTAGGACTATGTGCACAACTACAATACACTCCATGACTTTAGGACTATGTGCACAACTACAATACACTCCATGACTTTAGGACTATGTGCACAACTACAATACACTCCATGACTTTAGGACTATGTGCACAACTACAATACACTCCATGACTTTAGGACTACGTGCACAACTACAATACACTCCATGACTTTAGGACTATGCACAACTACAATACACTCCATGACTTTAGGACTATGCACAACTACAATACACTCCATGACTTTAGGATTACGTGCACAACTACAATACACTCCATGACTTTAGGACTACGTGCACAACTACAATACACTCCATGACTTTAGGACTATGTGCACAACTACAATACACTCCATGACTTTAGGACTATGTGCACAACTACAATACACTCCATGACTTTAGGACTATGTGCACAACTACAATACACTCCATGACTTTAGGACTACGTGCACAACTACAATACACTCCATGACTTTAGGACTATGTGCACAACTACAATACACTCCATGACTTTAGGACTATGTGCACAACTACAATACACTCCATGACTTTAGGACTATGCACAACTACAATACACTCCATGACTTTAGGACTATGCACAACTACAATACACTCCATGACTTTAGGACTACGTGCACAACTACAATACACTCCATGACTTTAGGACTACGTGCACAACTACAATACACTCCATGACTTTAGGACTACGTGCACAACTACAATACACTCCATGACTTTAGGACTACGTGCACAACTACAATACACTCCATGACTTTAGGACTATGTGCACAACTACAATACACTCCATGACTTTAGGACTATGTGCACAACTACAATACACTCCATGACTTTAGGATTACGTGCACAACTACAATACACTCCATGACTTTAGGACTACGAGCACAACTACAATACACTCCATGACTTTAGGACTATGCACAACTACAATACACTCCATGACTTTAGGACTACGTGCACAACTACAATACACTCCATGACTTTAGGACTACGTGCACAACTACAATACACTCCATGACTTTAGGACTATGCACAACTACAATACACTCCATGACTTTAGGACTACGTGCACAACTACAATACACTCCATGACTTTAGGACTATGTGCACAACTACAATACACTCCATGACTTTAGGACTATGTGCACAACTACAATACACTCCATGACTTTAGGATTACGTGCACAACTACAATACACTCCATGACTTTAGGACTACGTGCACAACTACAATACACTCCATGACTTTAGGACTACGTGCACAACTACAATACACTCCATGACTTTAGGACTATGCACAACTACAATACACTCCATGACTTTAGGACTACGTGCACAACTACAATACACTCCACGACTTTAGGATTACGTGCACAACTACAATACACTCCATGACTTTAGGACTATGTGCACAACTACAATACACTCCATGACTTTAGGACTATGTGCACAACTACAATACACTCCATGACTTTAGGATTACGTGCACAACTACAATACACTCCATGACTTTAGGACTACGAGCACAACTACAATACACTCCATGACTTTAGGACTATGCACAACTACAATACACTCCATGACTTTAGGACTACGTGCACAACTACAATACACTCCATGACTTTAGGACTATGTGCACAACTACAATACACTCCATGACTTTAGGACTATGCACAACTACAATACACTCCATGACTTTAGGACTACGTGCACAACTACAATACACTCCATGACTTTAGGACTATGTGCACAACTACAATACACTCCATGACTTTAGGACTACGTGCACAACTACAATACACTCCATGACTTTAGGACTATGCACAACTACAATACACTCCATGACTTTAGGACTACGTGCACAACTACAATACACTCCATGACTTTAGGACTACGTGCACAACTACAATACACTCCATGACTTTAGGACTACGTGCACAACTACAATACACTCCATGACTTTAGGACTATGCACAACTACAATACACTCCATGACTTTAGGACTACGTGCACAACTACAATACACTCCACGACTTTAGGATTACGTGCACAACTACAATACACTCCATGACTTTAGGACTATGTGCACAACTACAATACACTCCATGACTTTAGGACTATGTGCACAACTACAATACACTCCATGACTTTAGGATTACGTGCACAACTACAATACACTCCATGACTTTAGGACTATGTGCACAACTACAATACACTCCATGACTTTAGGACTATGCACAACTACAATACACTCCATGACTTTAGGACTATGTGCACAACTACAAGTGTAACATTGTTTGTGGAACTACTTAGGGCTCCATAGCAACATTTATGACTTACCAATGTGGTCTCCATGCTGGATAATGTTGTTCAACATCCCTCAAAGATGTGGGAGAGAGAAACAAGACTACTAATCCTGCAGATGTGATGAGAGACAACAAAGACTACAACTTTGACTAATCCTGCAGATGTGATGAGAGACAACAAAGACTACAACTTTGACTAATCATGGCAGATGTGATGAGAGACAACAAAGACTACAACTTTGACTAATAATGGCAGACGTGATGAGACAACAAAGACTACAACTTTGACTAATCATGGCAGATGTGATGAGAGACAACAAAGACTACAACTTTTGACTAATCCTGCAGACGTGATGAGAGACAACAAAGACTACAACTTTGACTAATCCTGCAGACGTGATGAGAGACAACAAAGACTACAACTTTGACTAATCCTGCAGATGTGATGAGAGACAACAAAGACTACAACTTTGACTAATCCTGCAGATGTGATGAGAGACAACAAAGACTACAACTTTGACTAATCCTGCAGATGTGATGAGAGACAACAAAGACTACAACTTTGACTAATCCTGCAGACGTGATGAGAGACAACAAAGACTACAACTTTGACTAATCCTGCAGATGTGATGAGAGACAACAAAGACTACAACTTTGACTAATCCTGCAGATGTGATGAGAGACAACAAAGACTACAACTTTGACTAATCCTGCAGATGTGATGAGAGACAACAAAGACTACAACTTTGACTAATCCTGCAGACGTGATGAGAGACAACAAAGACTACAACTTTGACTAATCCTGCAGATGTGATGAGAGACAACAAAGACTACAACTTTGACTAATCCCGCAGACATGATGAGAGACAACAAAGACTACAACTTTGACTAATCCTGCAGATGTGATGAGAGACAACAAAGACTACAACTTTGACTAATCCTGCAGATGTGATGAGAGACAACAAAGACTACAACTTTGACTAATCATGGCAGACGTGATGAGAGACAACAAAGACTACAACTTTGACTAATCATGGCAGACGTGATGAGAGACAACAAAGACTACAACTTTGACTAATCATGGCAGATGTGATGAGAGACAACAAAGACTACAACTTTGACTAATCCTGCAGACGTGATGAGAGACAACAAAGACTACAACTTTGACTAATAATGGCAGACGTGATGAGGGACAACAAAGACTACAACTTTGACTAATCCTGCAGATGTGATGAGAGACAACAAAGACTACAACTTTGACTAATCCTGCAGATGTGATGAGAGACAACAAAGACTACAACTTTGACTAATCCTGCAGATGTGATGAGAGACAACAAAGACTACAACTTTGACTAATCCTGCAGATGTGATGAGAGACAACAAAGACTACAACTTTGACTAATCATGGCAGACGTGATGAGAGACAACAAAGACTACAACTTTGACTAATCATGGCAGACGTGATGAGAGACAACAAAGACTACAACTTTGACTAATCATGGCAGATGTGATGAGAGACAACAAAGACTACAACTTTGACTAATCCTGCAGACGTGATGAGAGACAACAAAGACTACAACTTTGACTAATAATGGCAGACGTGATGAGGGACAACAAAGACTACAACTTTGACTAATCCTGCAGATGTGATGAGAGACAACAAAGACTACAACTTTGACTAATCCTGCAGATGTGATGAGAGACAACAAAGACTACAACTTTGACTAATCCTGCAGATGTGATGAGAGACAACAAAGACTACAACTTTGACTAATCCTGCAGACGTGATGAGAGACAACAAAGACTACAACTTTGACTAATCCTGCAGATGTGATGAGAGACAACAAAGACTACAACTTTGACTAATCCTGCAGATGTGATGAGAGACAACAAAGACTACAACTTTGACTAATCCTGCAGATGTGATGAGAGACAACAAAGACTACAACTTTGACTAATCCTGCAGATGTGATGAGAGACAACAAAGACTACAACTTTGACTAATCCTGCAGATGTGATGAGAGACAACAAAGACTACAACTTTGACTAATCCTGCAGATGTGATGAGAGACAACAAAGACTACAACTTTGACTAATCCTGCAGATGTGATGAGAGACAACAAAGACTAGAACTTTGACTAATCCTGCAGACGTGATGAGAGACAACAAAGACTACAACTTTGACTAATCCTGCAGATGTGATGAGAGACAACAAAGACTACAACTTTGACTAATCATGGCAGACGTGATGAGACAACAAAGACTACAACTTTGACTAATCATGGCAGACGTGATGAGAGACAACAAAGACTACAACTTTGACTAATCATGGCAGACGTGATGAGAGACAACAAAGACTACAACTTTGACTAATCATGGCAGACGTGATGAGAGACAACAAAGACTACAACTTTGACTAATCATGGCAGATGTGATGAGAGACAACAAAGACTACAACTTTGACTAATCCTGCAGACGTGATGAGAGACAACAAAGACTACAACTTTGACTAATAATGGCAGACGTGATGAGAGACAACAAAGACTACAACTTTGACTAATCATGGCAGATGTGATGAGAGACAACAAAGACTACAACTTTGACTAATCCTGCAGACGTGATGAGAGACAACAAAGACTACAACTTTGACTAATAATGGCAGACGTGATGAGAGACAACAAAGACTACAACTTTGACTAATCATGGCAGATGTGATGAGAGACAACAAAGACTACAACTTTGACTAATCATGGCAGACGTGATGAGAGACAACAAAGACTACAACTTTGACTAATCCTGCAGACGTGATGAGAGACAACAAAGACTACAACTTTGACTAATCCTGCAGACGTGATGAGAGACAACAAAGACTACAACTTTGACTAATCCTGCAGACGTGATGAGAGACAACAAAGACTACAACTTTGACTAATCCTGCAGACGTGATGAGAGACAACAAAGACTACAACTTTGACTAATCCTGCAGACGTGATGAGAGACAACAAAGACTACTTTGGGACAAATGATGATCCAGAAACTTCTGGGTTTGATCCTGTATATAAAGAGGATGATCTACAAGTTTTAGAAGCTGTGTGCTAAACACTAAGCATCTTATAGCAGTATTGTGTGCGTAATATCCTCCAAGGTCGACATCGACGAGACGAAGAAGAAGCAGTATTGTGCTAAACAAGATATACAAACATAATAAAGCAATCACTTACTGTACAATGTCTGCTCTCACTGCGATAAAGACTGATGGGATGTTTGTATCTTCCCCTTTACATCAACAATTCTTCATAATCCTCACAAAGGGTTAAAAAAAAGTGTACAAGCAGTCCTGCAGTGTTTACTTGTGTGTGATATCATGTGAGATACAATCAGTCCTGCAGTGTTTACTTGTGTGTGATATCATGTGAGATACAAGCAGTCCTGCAGTGTTTACTTGTGTGTGATATCATGTGAGATACAATCAGTCCTGCAGTGTTTACTTGTGTGTGATATCATGTGAGATACAATCAGTCCTGCAGAGTGTTTACTTGTGTGTGATATGTGAGATACAATCAGTCCTGCAGTGTTTACTTGTGTGTGATATCATGTGAGATACAAGCAGTCCTGCAGAGTGTTTACTTGTGTGTGATATCATGTGAGATACAATCAGTCCTGCAGTGTTTACTTGTGTGTGATATCATGTGAGATACAAGCAGTCCTGCAGAGTGTTTACTTGTGTGTGATATCATGTGTGGTACAAGCAGTCTTGAAGAGTGATTACTTGTGTGTGATATCATGTGAGATACAATCAGTACTGCAGAGTGTTTACTTGTGTGTGATATCATGTGTGGTACAAGCAGTCTTGAAGAGTGTTTACTTGTGTATGATACCATGTGAGATACAAGCAGTCCTGCAGAGTGTTTTACTTGTGTGTGATATCATGTGCAATACAAGCAGTCCTTCAGAGTGTTTACTTGTGTGATATCATGTGCGATACAAGCAGTCTTGAAGAGTGTTTACGTGTGTGATACAATCAGTTTTGAAGAGTGTATTGTGTGTGATATCATGTTCAATACACGTATCGTGTTTACGTGTGTGTGATATCATGTGCGATACAAGCAGCCTTGAAGAGTGTTTACTTGTGTGTGATATCATGTGGGATCCAAGCAGAGTGTTTACTTGTGTGTGATTGATTGAAACTTATATTAGTAGGTTGCACAGTGAAGTACATATTCCGTACAATTGACCACTAAATGGTAACACCACAATAAGTTTTTACACTTGTTTAAGTCGGGGTCCATGTAAATCAATTCATGGTACAGATATATACTATCATATATACTATCATCATAATACAGTCATCACACAAGTTCATCATCAGAGTATATACATTGAATTATTGACATTATTTACAATCCGGGGTGTGGGATATGGAGGGGGGGGGGGGTTAGGTTTGGTTGGTATCAACACTTCAGTCATCAACAATCAGCATCATCAGAGAAATGGACATTGGAACAGTGTAGGACTGACTTGGTAGGATATGTACAGCCAGCAGAGAACATAGTGAGTTCACATAGCATAAGAACAAGTTTATACATTTGATTATTTACATTTGATTATTTACAATCCGGGGAGGTGGGATGTGGTGGGGAGGGTGTTAGTTTAGGGTTGAAGTTGCCTGGAGGTGTTCTTTTAGTGCGCTTTTGAAGGAGGATAGAGATGCCCTTTCTTTTACACCTGTTGGGAGCGCATTCCACATTGATGTGGCATAGAAAGAGAATGAGTTAAGACCTTTGTTAGATGGGAATCTGGGGTTAACGTGGTTAGTGGAGCTCCCCCTGGTGTTGTGGTTATGGCGGTCATTTACGTTAAGGAAGTAGTTTGACATGTACTTCGGTATCAGGGAGGTGTAGTGGATTTTATAGACTAGGCTCAGTGCAAGTTGTTTAACTCTGTCCTCCACCCTGAGCCAGCCCACTTTGGAGAAGTGGGTAGGAGTGAGGTGGGATCTGGGGTGGAGGTCTAGAAGTAATCTGACTACCGTATTTTCCGCACCATAAGGCGCCCCGTGTTATTAGCCGCACGTTCAATGAACGGCATATTTCAAAACTTTGTTTACCTATTAGTCGCCCCGTGCTATTAGCCGCACCTACGCTACGCTAAAGGGAATGTCAACAAAACAGTCAGATAGGTCAGTCAAACTTTAATAATATATTACAAACCAGCGTTCTAACAACTCTGTTCACTCCCAAAATGTAATGTGCAAATGTGCAATCACAAAAATAGTAACACTCAAAATAGTGCAGAGCAATAGCAACATCAATAACTCAACGTTGCTCATACGTTAATGTAACACAACACACAAAATAAACATTTAAAGCTCACTTTCTGAAGTTATTACTCATCCACAAATCCATCGAATTCTTCTTCTTCGGTGTGCTTCACTTGTTTTTTGACACCATCTGTGAAGTGGACGCGCATGCAGTCGTAGATCAACAGGGACAGAGCTGCGTGAAAAAAGTCACCCGGTGTCTTCGCTCATCTTTTCTTCATCCATCCATCCCTTCCAGTTAGCTTTTATGATGACGCCGGCTGGAAAGTTCTCTTTTGGCAAGGTCTTCCTTTTGAATATCACCGTGGGTGAAAGTTTCTGGCCGTTAGCATGGCAAGCTAGAACCACGGTGAAGACGACTTCTCATTCCCTGTGGTGCGAATATTCACCGTACGTGTTCCCGTTGTATCCACAGTGCGGTTCACAGGAATATCAAAAGTCAGTGGAACCTTGTACGCGTGTCTCTTAGTAGGAGACATTTTGTGGTCTTTACAGAAACACACTAATGAAATTAAACGATTGCATCCAGCTCCATGAGGTTTTGTTAAATCCGATTGCTCTGAGCTTATCCAACAGTATAGCGTGGTTAACGGTGTCAAAGGCCTTCTGAAGGTCCAGCATGACCATGCCGCAGTATTTGCCCGCGTCCACCTCATGTTTGATGTGCTCGCTCACATAGAGAAGGCATGTGTCAGTGGAGTGGTTAGTTCTGAAGTCACATAGAGAAGGCATGTGTCAGTGGAGTGGTTAGTTCTGAAGTCAGATAGAGAACGCATGTGTCAGTGGAGTGGTTAGTTCTGAAGTCAGATAGAGAAGGCATGTGTCAGTGGAGTGGTTAGTTCTGAAGTCACATAGAGAAGGCATGTGTCAGTGGAGTGGTTAGTTCTGAAGTCACATAGAGAAGGCATGTGTCAGTGGAGTGGTTAGTTCTGAAGTCAGATAGAGAAGGCATGTGTCAGTGGAGTGGTTAGTTCTGAAGTCAGATAGAGAAGGCATGTGTCAGTGGAGTGGTTAGTTCTGAAGTCAGATAGAGAAGGCATGTGTCAGTGGAGTGGTTAGTTCTGAAGTCACATAGAGAAGGCATGTGTCAGTGGAGTGGTTAGTTCTGAAGTCAGATAGAGAAGGCATGTGTCAGTGGAGTGGTTAGTTCTGAAGTCAGATAGAGAAGGCATGTGTCAGTGGAGTGGTTAGTTCTGAAGCCGGATTGGAATTTGTACATGAGTTTATTAGTGGCAAAGTAACTATCGACCTGTTCATAAACAATTTTTTCCATTACTTTCGAAATGGAACTGAGAATAGAAACAGGTCGGTAGTTGCCAGGTTCCAATTTGCTTCCTCTTGCTATCTTAAAATCTTTTGGTACTTGGCCTTGTGTAATTGAGAGGTTTATTATGTGCGTGATGATCGGGGCAATGGTGGAGGCAGAGTCCCTAGGAATCTGGAGGGGATATTGTCAAGGCTGGTGGCCTTGTTTGGGTGGAGCCCGCTCAATTTTTTAAACACCTCATCAGCTGAGACCATTTCTAATTTGAAATCATCGTTGGATACTCCTAGCTTTCTGTAGAAGGCTTTAATGTGTTCTACACCAAAGCGACCAGAGTGGTGGGACAGCTTGTTGACAAGAGTTGTGGCTATGCTGCTGAAAAATGTGTTAAGTCTGCTTACTACCTCCATTTTGTCTGTAATGAGGGAGTCCCCCTCCCTGATGTTGATGTTGGTGAGTCTGGTTGTAAGTTTCTGACTGCAACCAGGAAGCTGGTTGTTGAGGATTTTCCAGAGTTCACGTGGCTTATTTGTGTTTTCCTCTATTTTGTCGGTAATGTAATTTTTTTTTTAAGGATTTAGTCAGGTTGGTTGACTTATTTCTTAATTTATTGCATTGCTTTTTGAGAGTTGGAAGGAGTGATTTGAGGTTGTTATTATTGGGTTGTTTATCTACTTCGGTTTTGCACTTTTGGTATTCGAAGTATTTTCTGTGTCTGTCTTTTATGGCAGCTAATAGGTCCGGATTCATCCACGGTTCAGAGCGGGCTTTGATCCTGACTGTTTTCACGGGAGCCATATCATTTAGTATCGCTAGGAACGCTGTTTTGAAGCGATCCCAGGCATCTTCGACCAGGTTGCTCGCGAGCACAGGGGACCAGTCCCACTCACCTAATTTTAGGTTGAAATTATCACTGGAGTATTTTTTAAGGGATCTGGATTGGGCTGTTATGTGGCCGTTGGCTTTGGGTTTAGCTATTTTACGGGTGCAGAAGGTTAGATAGTGGTCGCTAAGACCACAGATCATGACCCCACTATTTTTT
>NC_084747.1:24476291-24493791 GCF_033978785.1 Entelurus aequoreus | reverse complement strand
TCTCACACGGTTGCTTTTAGCTGCAGGCATTACACTGCAGGCTCTTCTCACTCTTTCTGGTCTCTGCTTCTCACAGAGACATAAAACAAGCGCACCTTCTTACATACGTCACATACTGTCACGTGTGCAACGTCATACGCTCTCACGGAGCAGACAAGTAGCAGCATGGTAATGTTAGCTAGCGGAGTGGTGCGAGTGGTAATACGAGAGAAAGAAGGTGCGAAAATAGGGTAACAAATGAAGGAAGAATTAATTCCCCCAAAAAACAGCAGGGGGTCCATGGTCTGGCGGTGGTTTGGCTTCAAGCAGGTAGATGGTGAACAAGTATGCAGCAAAAGCGTTGCTACAAAAAGTAGCAGCACTGCTAATGTAGCATCATTTGAAAAGTCACCCGCTAGAGCAGGGGTGGGCAATTAATTTTTACCGGGGGCCGCATGAGCTACCCGAGCACTGCTGGAGGGCCACATTGACAATATATCAATTACATTTTGCTCAATATTATTTTTGATATATACCGTAAGATAAATAATAATAATAATAATAATAATAGTAATACTTCAACATAGTGTGTGTAACAGCATTCCATGACTAATATATATAAATTAACATTAATAATAAATGACAGTAAAATAAGCACACGTATGACTGAGGAGTCATAGTGTAACTCTGTGTGGTGTTTGAGTTGTCCGACTTTTTGTGTGGCCTTAAACGCACCAGTGGTTTAGTGCTATGCGTGTTGGTGACAGATGACAAGTTGCTTTTGGTCTGGTTTGTACGGCAGAAAATGACTAGTTTTTCCAGATAGAAGTGTTTTACTCATGTTTTTGGTGTGGTTATGTCCAAATATAAACAGTTTTGTTCAATAAAGTGATGGATATAATTCCTGTCCTCGAAGCATCTCGATAGACGTTACAATAATTGAACGGTGTTCAATTGAACGGTGTTGACGAACACCGTTAGGGCCGCTTGTTGTCACTGTCACTCAAAGTTGCATTGCAAAATTACATAGAATAAATATGTTTATTTTGTTTAGAATTCAGATGGGATTTGATTTGGTGCGTGGCATATATACTTGCTGCGCGCAGCAGACACTTGAACAGTGCGCAATTGCGCAGGCACGCACCTTAGGTGAGGGGACGTTGCTTTGCAGTTCATGTCTTGTTGAAAACACGGCATTCCTCATCAACTTTTCTCTTTTTGGCGTCTCGGGTGTAAAGCGTGCATCACTTGTCGCTGCATGTGCACCTTCACTCGCAGGTAACACACGGACACACGCCCATAAATAATACTTTTCAAAATAAAAGCAGCACAGTTGTATTGCGCGCAGGACATAGATGTTTTTTCAACTTTATTTTGTAATTGCAGTTGTTCACATTCACTCACAATCACGCATACGTCCACACGGAAGTAATACAAATAACGATTTTCAAAACAAAAGCAGCACCGTTGTATTGCACACTCGACATAGATACTTTTTTAAATTTATTTTGTAATTTATAATTGGCCTCACGCGGGCCGGACAGGGACACACAAAGGGCCGGATGCGGCCCGCGGGCCGCAGAATGCCCAGGTCTGCGCTAGAGAATGAAGAGTGCTTGAAACTCTGCATGTCAACATCTCCGTTCAGTGCCACACCCACAAAATGCCCAAGCAACCATTTCCACATCAACACCTTATGAAACAAATAGTCAACAACAGAAGGAGATAACGTCCGCAGGAACCTACCACATAGTGAAGGACATACACTATTTGATGTCCTATTATGCAGGAACCTACCACATAGTGAAGGACATACACTATTTGATGTCCTATTATGCAGGAACCTACCACATAGTGAAGGACATACACTATTTGATGTCCTATTATGCAGGAACCTACCACATAGTGAAGGACATACACTATTTGATGTCCTATTATGCAGGAACCTACCACATAGTGAAGGACATACACTATTTCATGTCCTATTATGCAGGAACCTACCACATAGTGAAGGACATACACTATTTCATGTCCTATTATGCAGGAACCTACCACATAGTGAAGGACATACACTATTTGATGTCCTATTATGCAGCTCATTTTTATTTGACACTTATTGAAATATCTTGTGTGACATCATGCACAAAAGTGCACTTTATTTGTTGTAAACTATTGTAGTGGCCTTCTGTACAAAAAGTGCACTTTAATTTAGTGTTGTTTTGATATGTCATCTTAGTGACATCATGCACAAAAGTGCACTAATAGCTTGTTTTAAAATGTCTCTGACAATCTTGCACTTTCTCTTTTGAAATGACATGAATGTTTGTGCCACTGCTTAATAACTGTTTCATAAATACACTTTTAGTTGTGGTTTCACTCTGCATGAAATTTTAAAAGTAGCATATATTAATGCAGTATGAAGAAGAATGTTTGAATGTAGACACATAGAATCATCATACTGCTGTGATTATATGCATCAAGTGTTCATTCAAGGCTAAGGCAAATTATCCACATATATATGGTGTATCGTGACATGGACTAAACATATCCACATATATATGGTGTATCGTGACATGGACTAAACATATCCACATATATATGGTGTATCGTGACATGGACTAAACATATCCACATATATATGGTGTATCGTGACATGGACTAAACATATCCACATATATATGGTGTATGGTGACATGGACTAAACATATCCACATATATATGGTGTATCGTGACATGGACTAAACATATCCACATATATATGGTGTATCATGACATGGACTAAACATATCCACATATATATGGTGTATCATGACATGGACTAAACATATCCACATATATATGGTGTATGGTGACATGGACTAAACATATCCACATATATATGGTGTATCGTGACATGGACTAAACATATCCACATATATATGGTGTATCGTGACATGGACTAAACATATCCACATATATATGGTGTATCATGACATGGACTAAACATATCCACATATATATGGTGTATGGTGACATGGACTAAACATATCCACATATATATGGTGTATGGTGACATGGACTAAACATATCCACATATATATGGTGTATGGTTACATGGCCTAAACATATCCACATATATATGGTGTATCGTGACATGGACTAAACATATCCACATATATATGGGGTATCGTGACATGGACTAAACATATCCACATATATATATGGTGTATCGTGACATGGACTAAACATATCCACATATATATGGTGTATGGTGACATGGACTAAACATATCCACATATATATGGTGTATGGTGACATGGACTAAACATATCCACATATATATGGTGTATGGTGACATGGACTAAACATATCCACATATATATGGTGTATCGTGACATGGACTAAACATATCCACATATATATGGTGTATGGTGACATGGCCTAAACATATCCACATATATATGGTGTATCGTGACATGGACTAAACATATCCACATATATATGGTGTATGGTGACATGGACTAAACATATCCACATATATATGGTGTATGGTGACATGGACTAAACATATCCACATATATATGGTGTATGGTGACATGGCCTAAACATATCCACATATATATGGTGTATCGTGACATGGACTAAACATATCCACATATATATGGTGTATCGTGACATGGCCTAAACATATCCACACATATATGGTGTATCGTGACATGGACTAAACATATCCACATATATATGGTGTATGGTGACATGGACTAAACATATCCACATATATATGGTGTATGGTGACATGGACTAAACATATCCACATATATATGGTGTATCGTGACATGGACTAAACATATCCACATATATATGGTGTATGGTGACATGGACTAAACATATCCACATATATATGGTGTATCGTGACATGGACTAAACATATCCACATATATATGGTGTATGGTGACATGGACTAAACATATCCACATATATATGGTGTATGGTGACATGGACTAAACATATCCACATATATATGGTGTATGGTGACATGGACTAAACATATCCACATATATATGGTGTATGGTGACATGGACTAAACATATCCACATATATATGGTGTATGGTGACATGGACTAAACATATCCACATATATATGGTGTATGGTGACATGGACTAAACATATCCACATATATATGGTGTATGGTGACATGGCCTAAACATATCCACATATATATGGTGTATCGTGACATGGACTAAACATATCCACATATATATGGTGTATCGTGACATGGCCTAAACATATCCACACATATATGGTGTATCGTGACATGGACTAAACATATCCACATATATATGGTGTATGGTGACATGGACTAAACATATCCACATATATATGGTGTATGGTGACATGGACTAAACATATCCACATATATATGGTGTATCGTGACATGGACTAAACATATCCACATATATATGGTGTATGGTGACATGGACTAAACATATCCACATATATATGGTGTATGGTGACATGGACTAAACATATCCACATATATATGGTGTATCGTGACATGGACTAAACATATCCACATATATATGGTGTATGGTGACATGGACTAAACATATCCACATATATATGGTGTATGGTGACATGGACTAAACATATCCACATATATATGGTGTATGGTGACATGGACTAAACATATCCACATATATATGGTGTATCGTGACATGGACTAAACATATCCACATATATATGGTGTATGGTGACATGGACTAAACATATCCACATATATATGGTGTATGGTGACATGGACTAAACATATCCACATATATATGGTGTATGGTGACATGGACTAAACATATCCACATATATATGGTGTATGGTGACATGGACTAAACATATCCACATATATATGGTGTATGGTGACATGGACTAAACATATCCACATATATATGGTGTATGGTTACATGGACTAAACATATCGAGATATTAATAAAAGGCCATATCGCCCAGCCCTTGACGGAGACACACACAAAGAAGTTGTAGACCTCCGTGCTTTTACAAGTTTCATCTGTTTTGTGGCATAGAATGATGTCTGGAGCACAATACTTCCATATAATCCTTGATATCACTCCACAAATCTGGTTTTGATCAAGAATCAAAATCTATTCCATTGCATAGTTGGATTATTATTGCTCCTATCTGCTTCTTGCAGGAAGATCAGTGTTTCCCACACATTCATTTATTTGTGGCGGCCTGCCACGAAAGAATTACGTCCGCCACAAATAAAATAAAAAAAAATAAAAATTGTTTTTTTTTTTTTTTTTTATTTATTCCTGTCCAGCTTCTCAGGCAAATCATATAGTAGATGTAGATGATCATATAGTAGATGTAGATGATCATATAGTAGATGTAGATGATCATATAGTAGATGTAGATGATCATATAGTAGATGTAGATGATCATATAGTAGATGTAGATGATCATATAGTAGATGTAGATCATATAGTAGATGTAGATGATCATATAGTAGATGTAGATGATCATATAGTTGATGTAGATGCCCATATAGTTGATGTAGATGATCATATAGTAGATGTAGATGATCATATAGTAGATGTAGATGATCATATAGTAGATGTAGATGATCATATAGTTGATGTAGATGATCATATAGTAGATGTAGATGATCATATAGTAGATGTAGATGATCATATAGTAGATGTAGATGATCATATAGTAGATGTAGATGATCATATAGTAGATGTAGATGATCATATAGTTGATGTAGATGCCCATATAGTTGATGTAGATGATCATATAGTAGATGTAGATGATCATATAGTAGATGTAGATGATCATATAGTAGATGTAGATGATCATATAGTAGATGTAGATGATCATATAGTAGATGTAGATGATCATATAGTTGATGTAGATGATCATATAGTAGATGTAGATGATCATATAGTAGATGTAGATGATCATATAGTTGATGTAGATGCCCATATAGGCTGTTCACATTTACTTTACAAAAGAGAAGTGTAGGATACTTCTCTTGTTGCCTTATTTGTATTTGACCACTACTGTTTTCTGTTTATTTGTTACTGACTGTGGCGGGACACCTCTGCCTCTGTTTCACTTTATGTTGCTGGTAAATAATATGGTTGTAGTAGTAGGCTAAAGTTAAATTATTTAGTATGCACTAATTAAAGGGGCAGAGCTTTAAGAGACATTTTAGCTTTTATATTTTATAAGATATATTTTTTGTAAGAACCACAATTAATAAATATATTTCAGTGAATAACTTACTGTTCAAATCTGTATATAAATATGTACATAAAGTGTTGTAATTATATTGTAAAATGGATGGATGGATGGACGTTTAAAACAAAACTGTTATTATTAATTAGTAAGTATACATTTGTTTAGCCTTTTTAGAGAAAATCATATTGTAGTAAATTATGCAAATTACTCGATGATGTCATGGTGACCACGCCCATAGCCACGCCCCCACCGCCACAGGTATCTTGGCAGTTTATGGGAAACACTGAAGATACAAGCCTCTTTTGCACTCAGACAGTTCACACGCTGCTTGCTGTACAACAGCCTTCTTGGCTTTGTCCACCACCATTGCCGGGAAGAAGTCACGTGACTCAATACAAGCTCTATATGCTCCAAATAAACTTAGAACAAACTGACCTTCTTTGAAGACACTTTCTCTTCCATCTTTGGCATGCTTGAAGTCCTCAACCTTAGAAACGTGATGTGCAATTATTACTATGAACATGATCATATGAATACAATTATTACTATGAACATGATCATATGAATACAATTATTACTATGAACATGATCATATGAATACAATTATTACTATGAACATGATCATATGAATACAATTATTACTATGAACATGATAATATGAATACAATTATTACTATGAACATGAACATATGAATACAATTATTACTATGAACATGATCATATGAATACAATTATTACTATGAACATGATCATATGAATACAATTATTACTATGAACATGATCATATGAATACAATTATTACTATGAACATGATCATATGGATACAATTATTACTATGAACATGATCATATGAATACAATTATTACTATGAACATGAACATATGAATACAATTATTACTATGAACATGATCATATGAATACAATTATTACTATGAACATGATCATATGAATACAATTATTACTATGAACATGATAATATGAATACAATTATTACTATGAACATGAACATATGAATACAATTATTACTATGAACATGATCATATGAATACAATTATTACTATGAACATGAACATATGAATACAATTATTACTATGAACATGATAATATGAATACAATTATTACTATGAACATGAACATATGAATACAATTATTACTATGAACATGATCATATGAATACAATTATTACTATGAACATGAACATATGAATACAATTATTACTATGAACATGATAATATGAATACAATTATTACTATGAACATGATCATATGAATACAATTATTACTATGAACATGATCATATGAATACAATTATTACTATGAACATGATCATATGAATACAATTATTACTATGAACATATGAATACAATTATTACTATGAACATGATAATATGAATACAATTATTACTATGAACATGATCGTATGAATACAAACACAATGACAAAGTGAATGATTGTTATTGCCACAACACTTTGACAGTATTACATCATTCATTGACAGTATTAGGTCATGAAAAACACGTTTTAATGTCGACATAAACTTACCAAGTTTGACTTCAAGTTCAGTGTATGACTCTTTATTCTTCTTTCCTCCTGAAGTTTTTCAATCATTTATCGCCACTAAAGAGACAAATGAAAGTTGTTCAAACTAACATTAATCGCCACTAAAGAGACAAATTGAACATTTATCGCCACTAAACAGACAACATTTATCGCCACTAATGAGACAAATTGAACATTTATCGCCACTAAAGAGACAAATTGAACATTTATCGCCACTAATGACACAAATTGAACATTTATCGCCACTAAAGAGACAAATTGAACATTTATGAGCAAGTTTGTTTCTACAAGCACCGTGGAGGCTGAATGCCGCAAATCGCACCGCAGTGACGTAAAGTAACGTAAAACGCCAATTTATGACAGTAGTGCTTATTCTGCGCATGCGCACACCGGTCGCCATCTCGGAAACCTCATTTCATTTTTATTTTTTTTATTTTATAAACCTTTATTTATAAATTGCAACATTTAAAAACAATTGAGAAATAATACTCAAAATAAGTACAAAACAGCGCCAGGGGTTGTAAACTCATTTAATTTTATTTGTATTCACCCCGGAGAATCACAATCAGAATCAGAATCAGAATCAGAATAGTTTTATTGCCATTGTTTGAGAACGGGTTCACAAACTAGGAATTTTTCTTGGTGCAATGGTGCAACATAAAACACATATAACACATATTTGGTAATAAAAAGAGCTGTACTGAGCTTTCAGATCTTGTTCTAGACTTAGAAGGAATTGAAGGAGCTGCTGTTAGGAGTTCTTGTTCATGTGTCTAATGGCCGAGGGGGAAAAACTGTTGAGGTGGCGGGAGGTGTGGGTCTGGATGGAGCGTAGTCTCCTGCCTGAGGGGAGAGGGGAGAATAGTGTGTGTCCAGGGTGAGAAGAGTCGGCTGTGATCCCACCCACACGCCTCCTGGTCCTGGGGGAGAACAAGTCCTGGAGGGATGGGAGCTTGCAGCCAATCACCTTCTCCGCAGCACGTACCATGCGCTGCAGTCTATTCTTATCCTGGACTGTGGCGCCGGGGAACCACACGGTGATGGAGGAGGTCAGGATGGACTCTATGATGGCTGAGTAAAACTGAACCAGCATCTGGGTCGCCACCTTAAGTTTCCTCAGCTGCCGCAGGAAGTACATCCTCTGCTGGGCCTTCTTGATGAGGGAGCTGATGGTCGGCTCCCACTTGAGGTCCTGGGTGATGGTGGTGCCCAAAACACGGAAGGAGTCCACAATGCAGACGGGGGTGGGAGAGTCAATCAGGGTGAGGGTGGATGGTGGGGCTGTGACTTTCCTGAAGTCCATGATCATCTCCACTGTTTTCTGGGCGTTCAGCTCCAGGTTGTTGAGGCTGCACCAGGACGCCAGCCAGGCCACCTCTCTTCTGTAGGTGGACTCATCGCCCTCCGAGATGAGCCCGATGAGGGTGGTGTCATCCGCAAACTTGAGCAGTTTTACGGACTGGTGACTGGAGGTGCAGCAGTATGTATACACGGCCCTGAGGAGTACCAGTGTTCGTGGTTCGACTGTCCAAGACAATCTTCCCCAGCCACACGTGCTGTCTTCGGTCTGTCAGGAAGTCATTGATCCAACTGCAGAGGGAGTCGGGCACGCTTGTCTCGTAGCAGTCCAGGGAGGATGGTGTTGAAGGCAGAGCTGAAGTCCACAAACAGGATCCTAGCGTAGGTTCCTGGGGAGTCCAGATGCTCCAGGATGAAGTGGAGGGCCAGGTTCACTGCATCATCCACAGACCTGTTGGCTCTGTAGGCAAACTGCAGTGGGTCCAGGAGGGGGGCGGTGATGTCCTTGAGGTGGGGCAGGACCAAGCGCTCAAAGGACTTCATGACCACAGACGTCAGCGCGACCGGCCTGTAGTCATTAAGTCCTGTGATCCGTGCTTTCTTGGGGACAGGGACAATGGTGGAGGTCTTAAAGCAGGACGGCACACGGCATAGCTCCAGAGAGGTGTTAAAAATGTCAGTGAAGACAGGAGCCAGCTGATCCGCACAGTGTCTGAGAGTGGAGGGGGAGACACCATCCGGCCCGGGGGCCTTCCGCGTGTTCAGCTTCAAGAACTGCCGGCGTACATCCTCTTCTCGGATGGAGAGGGCCTTTACAGTCCTATGATGTTCTTGGAGTCCTGTGATGTCCTTGGAGTCCTTTGAGTCCTTTAACTCCTTTAATGAAGTGCTGGCATTGGTGGGGAGGGTGATGGTGGGGGGAGCAGGGCTTTGATGAGCTGAAGGCCGTTCATGACGACAGTAATGTGTGTTGAGGCCCTGAGCGAGAGTCCGGTCATTCAGGGCCTGGGGGGGTTTTGGGCTTATAGTTCATAAGGGCCCTTAGCCCTCTCCAAACGGCCGCAGAATCATTGGAGCGGAACTGTTCCTGTAGACGGTTATAGTACACAGATTTAGCTTTCTCCACTTCCCTGTTGAAGTGGTACTTCGCTTCTCTGTAGGTACTCCGGTCCCAGCTTCTCCACGCAGCCTCCTTCTTCTTGCGCAGCTGTCGGAGCTTGGGTGTGAACCAGGGCTTGTCATTGTTATAACAAGCCCTGGTGCGCGTTGGAATGATGCGCGCCTCATTGAACTGTATGTACGAGGTCACAGTGTCCGTATACTCGTCCAGATTGTCCGTGGCTGCTCCAATTGCCTCCCAGTCTGTCGTCTCCCAACATGCACGCAGCTCGTCCACAGCCTCGGCGGTGAAACACTTAATGGTCCTCATACCAGGATTAGCCAGTTTCAGTCTCTGTCTGTATGAAGGGATTAAGTGCACCATCACGTGATCTGATAGTCCAAGAGCAGCGCGCGGGACTGCATGAAAAGCAGCAAGAGATCACATTTGGTATTTTAATTCATGACAACAACATAGTAATGCTTGTCGATGTTATTTTTTGCAAGCTAAATTTGTCAAAATTTAAACTAGTGCTGTCACTGTCAAGGCATGGCCTTCTCCGATGTTTACAACCAAAACACAACAAAATAGAAATGATAGTGCGGATATTTAAGGGTGCAAATCTTTGGCCACCTAATGATTCGTTTCGATTCTGATACCCAGGGTGAGGACACGATTCAGAATGGATTCTCGATTCAAACACATTCTCGCAATGTATTAACTAGTATAATAGTTATAGAGAAACTTTTTCAAAACAGGTTAGAAAAGCTCCTTCTTTTTGCATGAAGATGGCCTAAAATGTCATATATATATATATATATATATATATATATATATATATATATATATATATATATATATATATATATATATATATATATATATATATATATATATATATATATATATATATACAATTTGTTTTGTCAATTTTTGAAAATGATAAATCGATTTAAAATTTGGATGTGAATGGATGTTTTTATGTAGCCCTAATAATATTTCAGAGAATTCCTTGCAATATTTGTATATTATTCTGATCCAGATATTAGTGATTGTTTTCTTGAAGAAAAAAATAAGAACAGTTGAAAAAATCACTTTATTTGAGAGGAACTGTCACGCCAAATTTCTTCCCCCCTACAAACACCCCCCCTCCCCCTATTTACTTCCGGGGCTGCGTCCAATAAAATCACAAAGTTGCCGGGGGTCCTTAACCAGCACGCGACTGTCCTGTTTCGCGCCTGTACAAAAAAAAACAATAATGTATTTCTTCAGATTGCAGCAGCTGTCAAAGATGAAGTATCCTTCCAGCGACGGGCTGTCAAAGCTGAAGTGACATCCATCGCTGTCAATCACGTAAGAGGAAACATGACCACGGAAGTAAATGGGGGAGGGAAGGTTTTTGTAGGGGGAAGAAATTTGGCGTGACAGAACCTTCCTCCCCTCTTTAGGGCAGCCAGGCTGTGACCTTTAAACCCCGCCCCCACACATGGTGACGTCACAGCCCAGACGTGGCACTACAGCGGCCCCGTGTGGCAAAGTGTCACACTGCTTGTTGTAATCCGACATCAGTGAAATAGTTGTTGATGGGAAAATGCTCACTGTTAGTGTCCTGAACACCACGTCATTGTGCTGATCGATTAGGACACGAAGCTCCGCCTCCTCCAGCTGACGCTGTCAGGCTGCGAGGTGAGGATGAGGATGAGGATGAGGATGAGGATGAGGATGAGGATGAGGATGAGGATGAGGAGATGATTTCATCCTCCAACAACAACAACAACAACAACAACAGCGGTGTCAAGGAGGACCGGAAGGAGAATGATGTGGTCCGCGGCTGGAGGAGGAAGGAGAAGCACGGAGACAGCTGCTCTCCTCCCTCCTCTTCCTCCTCCCTCCTCTTCCTCGCGTCTTCCGCCCTGCAGGCCCAGCGTCCTCCCGACAACACCACCCCGCACCTCCGACACACTTCCGACAACACCACCCTGCACCTCCGCCACCAGCTCTGCGGGAAAAGCGCGCTGGATTGCGGCGTGAGGAGCAGCGGAGGAGGGGCGGAAGGGGGGGGAGGGGGAGGGGGAGAAGGGGTGGTGAGGAGGCCGCATGACGACTCCAAAGATAAGGTGAGCATCTTCTTCTTCTTCTTTACATATCATGTGTGTGTCTTCATCTCTACATGTGTTCACCTGTACATGTGTTCACCTGTACATGTATGTGTTCACCTGTACATGTATACATGTATGTGTTCACCTGTACATGTGTTCACCTGTACATGTATGTGTTTACCTGTACATGTGTTCACCTGTACATGCATGTGTTCACCTGTACCTGTACATGTATATATACATGTGAACACATACATGTATACATGTATGTGTTCACCTGTACATATATTCACCTGTACATGTGTTCACCTGTACATGTGTTCACCTGTACATGCATGTGTTCACCTGTACCTGTACATGTATATATACATGTGAACACATACATGTATACATGTATGTGTTCACCTGTACATGTGTTCACCTGTACATGTATGTGTTTACCTGTACATGTGTTCACCTGTACATGCATGTGTTCACCTGTACCTGTACATGTATATATACATGTGAACACATACATGTATACATGTATGTGTTCACCTGTACATATATTCACCTGTACATGTGTTCACCTGTACATGTGTTCACCTGTACATGCATGTGTTCACCTGTACCTGTACATGTATATATACATGTGAACACATACATGTATACATGTATGTGTTCACCTGTACATGTGTTCACCTGTACATATATTCACCTGTACATGTGTTCACCTGTACATGTGTTCACCTGTACCTGTACATGTATACATGTATGTGTTCACCTGTACATGTGTTCACCTCTACATGTGTTCACCTGTACATGTGTTCACCTGTACATGTGTTCACCTGTACATGTATGTGTTTACCTGTACATGTGTTCACCTGTACATGCATGTGTTCACCTGTACCTGTACATGTATATATACATGTGAACACATACATGTATACATGTATGTGTTCACCTGTACATATATTCACCTGTACATGTGTTCACCTGTACATGTGTTCACCTGTACATGCATGTGTTCACCTGTACCTGTACATGTATATATACATGTGAACACATACATGTATACATGTATGTGTTCACCTGTACATGTGTTCACCTGTACATATATTCACCTGTACATGTGTTCACCTGTACATGTGTTCACCTGTACCTGTACATGTATACATGTATGTGTTCACCTGTACATGTGTTCACCTCTACATGTGTTCACCTGTACATGTGTTCACCTGTACATATATTCACCTGTACATGTGTTCACCTGTACATGTATACATGTATGTGTTCACCTGTACATGTGTTCACCTGTACATATATTCACCTGTACATGTGTTCACCTGTACATGTGTTCACCTGTACATGTGTTCACCTGTACATGTATGTGTTCACCTGTACATGTGTTCACCTGTACATGTGTTCACCTGTACATGTATGTGTTCACCTGTACATGTGTTCACCTCTACATGTGCTCACCTGTACATGTATGTGTTCACCTGTACCTGTACATGTATATATACATGTGAACACATACATGTATACATGTATGTGTTCACCTGTACATGTGTTCACCTGTACATGTATTCACCTGTACGTGTGTTCACCTGTATATGTGTGTGTGTTCACCTGTACATGTATTCACCTGTACATATATTCACCTGTACATGTGTGTATTCACCTGTACATGTGTGTGTATTCACCTGTACATGTATTCACCTGTACATGTGTGTGTATTCACCTGTACACATATTCACCTGTACATGTGTGTGTATCCACCTGTACATGTATGTATTCACCTGTACATGTGCGTGTATTCACCTGTAAATGTGTGTGTATTCATGTGTGCATGTGTGTGTTAATGTGTGTATTCACATATACATGTGTGTATCTAGTGTTCATGTGTGTATTCACATATACATGTGTGTATCTAGTGTTCATGTGTGTATTCACATATACATGTGTGTATCTAGTGTTCATGTGTGTATTCACATATACATGTGTGTATCTAGTGTTCATGTGTGTATTCACATATACATGTGTGTATCTAGTGTTCATGTGTGTATTCACATATACATGTGTGTATCTAGTGTTCATGTGTGTATTCACATATACATGTGTGTATCTAGTGTTCATGTGTGTATTCACATATACATGTGTGTATCTAGTGTTCATGTGTGTATTCACATATACATGTGTGTATCTAGTGTTCATGTGTGTATTCACATATACATGTGTGTATCTAGTGTTCATGTGTGTATTCACATATACATGTGTGTATCTAGTGTTCATGTGTGTATTCACATATACATGTGTGTATCTAGTGTTCATGTGTGTATTCACATATACATGTGTGTATCTAGTGTTCATGTGTGTATTCACATATACATGTGTGCATGTGTGTGTTAATGTGTGTATTCACATATACATGTGTGTATCTAGTGTTCATGTGTGTATTCACATATACATGTGTGTATCTAGTGTTCATGTGTGTATTCACATATACATGTGTGCATGTGTGTGTTAATGTGTGTATTCACATATACATGTGTGTATCTAGTGTTCATGTGTGTATTCACATATACATGTGTGTATCTAGTGTTCATGTGTGTATTCACATATACATGTGTGTATCTAGTGTTCATGTGTGTATTCACATATACATGTGTGTATCTAGTGTTCATGTGTGTATTCACATATACATGTGTGTATCTAGTGTTCATGTGTGTATTCACATATACATGTGTGTATCTAGTGTTCATGTGTGTATTCACATATACATGTGTGTATCTAGTGTTCATGTGTGTATTCACATATACATGTGTGTATCTAGTGTTCATGTGTGTATTTATGTATTAATGTGTGTATTTATGTGTGTATATGTACAGTATGTGTGTGTATTTATGTATTCAAGTGTGCATTTATGAGTGTATTTATGTATTTGTGTGTATTCGTGTGTTTATGTATTGATGTGTGTATTCAAATGTATATTTGTATGTTCATGTTTGTATTCATATGTGTGTATGTATATGCATGTGTATTTATGTAGTCATGTGTGTATTCATGTGTGCATTCTTGTGAGTATGCAAATGTGTATGTGTATGTTAATGACTGTATATATACACTAGTGTTCAAAAGTTTGGGGTCACATGTAAATGTCCTTATTTTTGAAGGAAAAGCACTGTACTTTTCAATGAAGATAACTTTACAGAAATACACTCTATACATTGCTAATGTGCTAAATGACTATTCTAGCTGCAAATGTCTGCTTTTTGGTGCAATATCTACATAGGTGTATAGAGGCCCATTTCCAGCAACTATCACTCCAGTGTTCTAATGGTACAATGTGTTTGCTCATTGGCTCAGAAGGCTAATTGATGATTAGAAAACCCTTGTGCAATCATGTTCACACATCTGAAAACACTTTAGCTCCTTACAGAAGCTACAAAACTGACCTTCCTTTGAGCAGATTGAGTTTCTGGAGCATCACATTTGTGGGGTCAATTAAACGCTCAAAATGGCCAGAAAAGGAGAACTTTCATCTGAAACTCCACAGTCTATTCTTGTTCTTAGAAATGAAGGCTCGAACACTAAATTGTTTGGGTGACCCCAAACTTTTGAACGGTAGTGTACATGTGTGTATTTATGTGTGTGTCCGTGTATTCATGTGTGCATGAATGTGTTAATGTGGGCATTAATGTGTTCACGTGTGCATTCATGTGTGTATTTAAGTGTATTTGTGTGTATTCATATGTGTGTGTTTATGTGTTCATGTGTGTATTGAGATGTGTATTTGTATGTTCATGTTTGTATTCATACGTGTGTATACTGTATATCCATAGCCACCCTTTGCTCTGATTACTGCTTTGCACACTCTTGGCATTCTCTCCATGAGCTTCAAGAGGTAGTCACCTGAAATGGTTTTCACTTCACAGGTGTGCTTGAAGCTCATGGAGAGAATGCCAAGAGTGTGCAAAGCAGTAATCAGAGCAAAGGGAGGCTATTTTGAAGAAACTAGAATATAAAACATGATTTCAGTTGTTTTGTTGTTAAGTACATAACTCCACGTGTGTTCATTCATAGTTTTCATGTGACTATCTACAATGTAAATAGTCATGAAAATAAAGACAACACATTGAATGAGGAGAAGGTGTGTCCAAACTTTTGGCCTGTACTGTATATACGTATGTATATATATAAATATATATGTACTGTGTATACATATGTATATATATAAATATATATGTACTGTGTATACATATGTATATATATAAATATATATGTACTGTGTATACGTATATGTATATATATAAATATATATGTACTGTATATACGTATGTATATATATAAATATATATGTACTGTGTATACGTATATGTATATATATAAATATATATGTACTGTATATACGTATGTATATATATATAAATATATATGTACTGTGTATACGTATGTATATATATAAATATATATGTACTGTGTATACATATGTATATATATAAATATATATGTACTGTGTATACGTATGTATATATATAAATATATATGTACTGTGTATACGTATGTATATATATAAATATATATGTACTGTGTATACATATGTATATATATAAATATATATGTACTGTGTATACGTATGTATATGTATAAATATATATGTACTGTGTATAAGTATGTATATATATAAATATATATGTACTGTGTATACGTATATGTATATATATAAATATATATGTACTGTATATACGTATGTATATATATATAAATATATATGTACTGTGTATACGTATGTATATATATAAATATATATGTACTGTGTATACGTATGTATATATATAAATATATATGTACTGTGTATACGTATGTATATATATAAATATATATGTACTGTGTATACGTATGTATATATATAAATATATATGTACTGTGTATACGTATGTATATATATAAATATATATGTACTGTGTATACATATGTATATGTATAAATATATATGTACTGTGTATAAGTATGTATATATATAAATATATATGTACTGTGTATACGTATGTATATATATAAATATATATGTACTGTATATACGTATGTATATATATAAATATATATGTACTGTGTATACGTATGTATATATATAAATATATATGTACTGTGTATACATATGTATATGTATAAATATATATGTACTGTGTATAAGTATGTATATATATAAATATATATGTACTGTGTATACATATGTATATGTATAAAT
>NC_084747.1:24393791-24468791 GCF_033978785.1 Entelurus aequoreus | reverse complement strand
TAACCCCCAATTCCAAGCCTTGATGCTGAGTGCCAAGCAGGGAGGTAATGGCTCCCTTTTTTATAGTCTTTGGTATGACTCAGCCGGGGTTTGAACTCACAACCTACCCATCTCAGGGCGGACACTCTAACCACTAGGCCACTGAGTAGGTACACGTGTTGAAATCGCCATATAAAATTGCTAATGCTAATAGAGAATCCAATGTAAATTGCTATTGAGCTAGCGCAGTTTGAAAAGTGGAGCTAAACTGTACGTTCAAGTGCTTTCTGTAAGGCACGCTTGCTTTGTTATGTTATGTTATGTTATGTTATTTTCATTTATTATGCGCCCCCCAACCAACTGTTACATCAGCCCGAGTGGAGAAACAAAAAAAATACAAATAAAATAAAATAATGGGCATAGACAATGGAAACGATCTCTCTGAGTGCTTCTTGAGTGCTTGATCTGGTGCCAGACTGTCCTTTTTACCCCTAACCCTACTCCGCTTTTATAAGTATCTACGAGGTACGAATTGAACCCATTCAACCCCTGGAGGGGTCTGGCAAGGTCCCGAAAGAAACCAGGTGAAAAAAATTTGAAATGCACCCAAAAGGGCACCTGGCCCTGGCGGGCTCTCTGGATACATTTTAGAGCTTTTACACCACCTGAACTTTTAGGGATTACTCTGATTCTGGTCTGATAAATACTTTCTCCAGTGAATGTAAACAGGCCCCAATCCCTTTGGGTACACCGCTGGTCCAAAAGAAAAGTGCTCCTAAAAGTCAGAGCCCCATTTCATAAGTACCCCAACCCATCCCAGAAACGTGTCTTTGCTTCACATTGAATGAAAACAACAACTAAGTCTTAAGTGTTTGGTTGCGGGGCAGCAACCACTCAATGAATCCACGCAGGCTGTGGTTGCCATGGTGATTTATCACTGGGCTAAATTGCCTTCCTACGTGTGGTCAGCGTCACTTGGGGCTAAAACAAATGAAAAGGCCTCGGTGATTTATTAGGACTTTTCAGTGAAGAAACACAAAGTCGATGCAGACAATCTGGACTTTGGCGTAATGCTGAGAATTCCTCAGAGTGTTTTTTTGAATTAACTTTTCTTCACCAAGGTGATTTGAATCAGCTGAGTGCAGGGAGAAGAACAGAAGAGAAGTCAGGTTAGCACTTTACTTTAGGACATTTTTGCGCTAGTGAGCTTTCAAGCTAGCGGAAGGAATGGATGCTAACTGTCTTGACTTGTCTAAAGTCTTTATGTCCATGCTTTACAGGTTTTGTGAGTCTCCATCCAGCGATCCAGAGATGCCAGGTGGGCGTGGCCGTGGGAAAAGGATGCGGCTTGCAATGGCGGAGCGTCCCTGCGTCGAGGTCGCCCCTGCGGTAAAAGTCCGGGGTCTTCTGCAGCACCGTAGCCGGGGTGGCGGCATGGCAGCCTCACCCGTCCACAGCAAGGGTCATCGAGGCAGCTTGAAGCTCATCAGCAACTGTCGGACTTCTCCGTCTTTCTTTACCATGGAGGACGGTAACGCTGCTAACGGCGCCGCCGCTCTGCCATCTGGAAAGAGAAAGATCAAGTTGCCGGCTGATCTGGACCTCAGTTTGGTTTCCTCTGACAACATTACGAATGGGAATGGGAAGAGGATTCGAGCCAAGTCCCGCAGCGCCCCCTCCACACCTCAAGGCAAGTCCGACCCCTCGTTCATGGACCCGGGGAGAGGTTGCACCTCCTCGCCGCCCCCGCCACCCATTCTCATCGACTGCCCCCACCCCAACTGCACCAAACGCTACAAGCACATCAACGGGCTGCGCTACCACCAGACGCACGCTCACCTGGAAGCAGAAGAGCCGAGGAAGCCGGATCGGGACCACGTGAAGGACGGTGAGAGTGAGGAAAGATTGTCAGACTGTGAGGAATCCGTCAGTCACATGACCTACGACCCCTCGGAGGCAAACAACAGCCTGACTAAAAAAACGGCGCCCTTATACAAGGTGACCACTGTGGGTTCACCCAAGAATAGACGGCTGCTCCTCAGTACGGACCACAGTTCTCCTTTTATCTCCAAAACCAGGAGAAGCTCACTGCTAAAGGACGGGCTGATTGACGACCTCAGCAACCTGCCCATCATCTCCAACATGACAGTCGTACTGGAGAACTGCATGGTTGCAGACAGGAGCTCTGCAATAGAGATGCCCAAGCTGGAAGCTGAAGGTCTGATTGACAAGAAGGTTCTTTGTGACAGGAGCAAAAAAGCCAATGGGAAGGTGGACAAGTTGTCCAAGTCTCGCACCAACCGGCCAATCGCCCCAGCACCCGCCCCTCCCAAGCTAATCGCTATACCCAATGCGTCGTATCCTGGGGTCCCTGCAGATGCTTCTACCTCCCAGCAGCCTTCAACCATTGCAGAAGTGGTTCTGAGCAGTAAGAATGTGTCTCTGAAGGCCATCAAACCAAAGCTCAGCATCGTCGTGGAGCCCAGCCTGGTCAAAGACAGGCTGCTTGGCTGCAAAGAAACCAGGAAGAAGGAGAAGAGGAGGCTGAAGGACAAACACAGCAGGGATGCACCCACGAGATTGCCTCATGGCGATGACAGCGGGGTCAAAATAGAAGACGGCACCGCCAAAATAAGTGCAAAGGAGATCTGTGGGAGCCTCCTGAAAGAGCACCTGAGCAAGCAGGAAGTGATGAACGGCTTCAGCGAGAGTCAGGAGAGCAGGATGGCAAGCATCCGTGCTGAGGCCGACAAGGTGTACACCTTCACGGACAACGCTCCCAGTCCGTCCATCGGCTGTTTATCGCGGCTGGATGCCGGCGGAAGTTGTCTGCCGATGTCCGACAGCAAGACCAACAGTCCCGCCTACTCTGACATCTCTGATGCCGGTGAGGATGGCGTGTCCTCTGAAAGTCGCTTGGATGCAATCAGATCCAAGTCTGTTTCTTCTGCTGAGCTCAACGCTAACAGTAACCATAGCAACGCCAGAAGGACACCCCCTGCAGGACCGGGCCCCTCCTTGAAAGAGCCCCAGTCCCCATACTACCACAGCTTTGAGCCTTACTTCCTGCCGGGTTACGTCCAGACCGACAGGCATAACACTGTTGGCGCCTTTCACAACGGTTCCTCTCCCGATGCTAAAAGTAAAGAGGATGGAAAAGAGGAGGACAATGGCTCCCCCCGTGACTTTGCTGACTGTAAAACAGGTGAAGAGTCAGCTCCGTCTCAGCTCCAGCTGGCCATGAGTCAGACGCAGACCGCCTTGGCCCAATCTCTGTACTATGGACAGTACTCGCGAGGACTTTACATGGACCAGAAACTCTTACTGGCCTCTAAATGCTGTGAGCAGAAGAGGGGACATGGGGGACGAGAGGGCGAGGATGTCAAACATGTGGGTGGGACCTCGTCCAGTGGAGGAAAAGGTCCAGAAGGGGCAAAAGGGTGCCGTCCAAAAGCCATCCTGTCTTATTTGGAGGTGAATGAGCGGGGAGATAGGGGTCTGGGCGTGAAGGTGGTCTCAACCAAAGACTGTGATGACATCCATTCAGCGTCCACCTTGTCCCAACATAACCCCAACAGTCACAGTGAGCTGGACTCAAACCTTTCCTACTCCAGTGTAAGTCTGTCCCTCTGCCTCTAACCGCCTCCGCCGCTTTCATGACTGACTGTGCGCCACCTAACGTCCAAACCGCTGACCTCGTCAAGGTGTACCTCCACGCTAACTTAGCGGTGTGTTTAATGTTTGACGCGTGTGTAGAGCTAAAATGTACATTTAAAATGTCACTGAGTACACCTTGTAGAGTTTTATAAGCGTGCCATCTCATCATACAATAACATCATGTGGGATCAATGGCCGCATTCTGTCATCCTCCATCCAAACACATGGAACGTCTCAGTGTTTCCTCTATAGTCCCTCAGCAGAGGTGGACGCTCCTTCTGCTAAAACTCTTGAAAGAAATGTTTCCAAGACAACAGAGTTTCTTAATAGATGTTGGCAAAACTGGAGGGGAAAATGTCCACCACTGTTAAGACAGAATCATAGAGGAAACACTTTCACCAGCACCAACACTTGTCCCCATCAATCTAGCCCCCAGACGGCCCGACGTGGGCTCAGCCCATGGTTCACAGCAAATATTCGGAGCTGCAGATTCCACTTGGAGAGGCAGCCAATGAAGGGGACGCAGAAAGGTCCAAAGAAAGAGGGACCACCGTGGAAACTGCTGGGCCCAAGTCTCCCATGGCGAGAGGAGGCGGCGGCGGCCATGATGCTAAAAAACCCATAGTCCGTGGATCGCAGGATGTGACACTCATCGACTCAGAGGACTCGGATGGCCTAGACGGGCTGCAGGAGCCGATGGGGGCCCTGTTGGGGGAGTCCCAGAGTGCCCGGGTGGCGATCTCGCCTCCCATGACCCCCCAGCAGCCCTACATGCAGTACCAGCACTCCTCGTACCCACCCTACTTGGCCATGTGTGAGAGCGACGAGGGCTCCTACCGAGGGGTGTCTCCCACCCTGGTCCACAATTACACTGGTAAGAAACTAGTCCAGAAGCTGATCAGGCTGAGGGCAATCAGATCTTGTTTTGGACTTTTGCAACATGATGATTGTTTTAGGTTCTCTTCCAAGTTTGTTTACCATCCAACAGGTTTCTCCTACCCTCTGTACGGTAAGACGGCGGGCAGAGAGGAGTCAGAGGTGACTCTGCCTTGCAGAGGAGGCGTGGTTAGTGGCAAACAGGGCATGGACTCATCCTCGTCTTCCACCATGGAGATGCTGAAGCAATGCCACCAGTTCCACGGGAAGTCGCCCGCTGTGAGCCACCGTCACGCTAACATCTTAGCTAGTTAAACAGCTAACATGATGATTCTTACAATGCTAACAATCTTCTAGAATTTAAGAATGTTCCTCATAGCTAGCTGGACTTGTTTTCTGCCTGTACTATGGTAGTATCTGTGCACTGAAGTACTAGTTTGATGAAGTAGTCTGTAGTATAACGTGAACAGAGTGAGTGTGTTAAGATGTTGACACGCTCATCTTTCTCTGATTCAGGCCGGTGAAAAATGTTCCTCTGAGGTGGAACATGAGATGGACCGCGACAGGAGTCGCGTGTCGTTGGGTCGCCACCTGCACACACACCATCACACACACCTTGGCGTCAGCTACAACCTGGTGTCTGGACAGTACAACATTTACCCAGGTACGCACAAGACTACTTTGTTGTCCAATGTTGGGAGAAGTTGCTAGTTTGACGTTTGGACGTGGACATGTTGAAGGTCTGAGCTCCAGGTCGCTGGTGTCGGGTCAGCAGGCGTCAGGACGCTCCTCAGCTGGTATGTTTGTCAGCCTCCTCCTTGACTCCATGCTGTCTTTTGAGTGCATCAAACAGAGATTTCAACTGGTTTCATGTCCTCTAATGTCCAACAGTCTCATTGTGCTTCTTGTGGTCCCCGCAGACAGCGACGTGAAGAAGTAGGACCATGACCTGACCACGTGCAGGTTCTATGGTGTGAAAGAAGTAGGACCATGACCTGACCACGGGCAGGTTCCATGCTGTGAAAGAAGTAGGACAATGACCTGACCATGTGCAGGTTTCATGGTGTGAAAGAAGTAGGACCATGACCTGACCACGGGCAGGTTCCATGGTGTGAAAGAAGTAGGACCATGACCTGACCACGGGCAGGTTCCATGGTGTGAAAGAAGTAGGACCATGACCTGACCACGGGCAGGTTCCATGGTGTGAAAGAAGTAGGACCATGACCTGACCACGGGCAGGTTCCATGGTGTGAAAGAAGTAGGACCATGACCTGACCACGGGCAGGTTCCATGGTGTGAAAGAAGTAGGACCATGACCTGACCACGGGCTGGTTCCATGGTGTGAAAGAAGTAGGACCATGACCTGACCCCGGGCGGGTTCCATGGTGTGAAAGAAGTAGGACCATGACCTGACCACGGGCAGGTTCCATGGTGTGAAAGAAGTAGGACCATGACCTGACCACGGGCAGGTTCCATGGTGTGAAAGAAGTAGGACCATGACCTGACCACGGGCAGGTTCCATGGTGTGAAAGAAGTAGGACCATGACCTGACCACGGGCAGGTTCCATGGTGTGAAAGAAGTAGGACCATGACCTGACCACGGGCAGGTTCCATGGTGTGAAAGAAGTAGGACCATGACCTGACCACGGGCAGGTTCCATGGTGTGAAAGAAGTAGGACCATGACCTGACCACGGGCAGGTTCCATGGTGTGAACGAAGTAGGACCATGACCTGACCACGGGCAGGTTCCATGGTGTGAAAGAAGTAGGACCATGACCTGACCACGGGCAGGTTCCATGGTGTGAAAGAAGTAGGACCATGACCTGACCACGGGCAGGTTCCATGGTGTGAAAGAAGTAGGACCATGACCTGACCACGGGCAGGTTCCATGGTGTGAAAGAAGTAGGACCATGACCTGACCACGGGCAGGTTCCATGGTGTGAAAGAAGTAGGACCATGACCTGACCACGGGCAGGTTCCATGGTGTGAAAGAAGTAGGACCATGACCTGACCACGGGCAGGTTCCATGGTGTGAAAGAAGTAGGACCATGACCTGACCACGGGCAGGTTCCATGGTGTGAAAGAAGTAGGACCATGACCTGACCACGGGCAGGTTCCATGGTGTGAAAGAAGTAGGACCATGACCTGACCACGGGCAGGTTCCATGGTGTCAACTGCACCTCGCTGAGAGGCAGAGGACAAAAACAACTGTCAGTAGCGCCACCTACAGTGCGTGGTCGCTACATGCTTAGGACAGGAAGTGGAGCTTTTGGGAGGAGGAGTCAGTGTACAAAGGACTAAAACATGTTGTGATGTTTCCAGAAGGTTCTGACTGAATGTAGTAAAGATGACCCCCATTATTCTGTGGTCCACTAACTTTGTAATGTTGTATGGTCTTTGTGTCAGCGTAATAACTCGGCCTGTCAATCTAACGAGCCCATTCCAATTCCTGGGGCGGTGAGTCCATTCTTGATTCAACACAATTCTCCATTCAAACCCATTTTGCCAAGATATTATATGGTATAATAATTAGAATGAAACTTTTTCAAAACAGGTTACAGGTTAGAAAAGCTCCTTCTGGTTGCACGGAGATAGACTAAAAAGGTATTTTAAAAACGTTTCTTTTTTTTTTTTTTTAATTTAAAAAAAAAAAATATATATATATATATATATATATATATATATATATATATATATATATATATATATATATATATATATATATATATATATATATATATATATATATATATATATATATATATACACATATATATACAGTCTATATATGTATTAGTTATTTATTTATTAAAAAAGGCTTAATCGATTGTTGAAAAATTGTGAACATTTTATTCAGAATTGATTCTTTATTCAACACAATTATCAATTCAAACCGATTCTTGCAATTTATTATTTGGTGATATTTTGCGTGGGGATGGCCTAAAGACAACTCTTTTAAAATTGTTTCTCATTAAAAAAATAAAAACGTAATAAAATTACAACATATTTATAATTTTTTTATATATTTTTAAAACTTTTGAAAATTTGACCAGAATCGAGTGTCGATTCAAACCAGCTTTTGCAAATCAATTTTAGAAAATGATCAATCACTTTAGAACTGTGATGAATAAGAATTGCGATTGGGACATGAATGGATGATTTAGTGCTGCTGTAAATACTGTCTGCTCATTGGCCACACACACACTGTATATATGTACTTGTTATTTACTTGGACTTTTACCACTTTAACCAAATCACACAACTTGAAAGAATATTTCAATGATATTTGTCACTTAAGACAAGCTGTAAATAATCATCTCCATGTATTGGCTTGGTCTATTTTGCAAGGAGGAGTTTACAATATTTGCAACATTGGTTGTCTTCTTCATTGGCGAACAATGGCAGGCCTGAAAGTCAGTCACGTGTGCTCTGGTCCAGCTTTTTCAGCTGAAAGGCTTCTCATCGCACACGCTTGTACGCTGTGCCCAATATTTCTACATTTCATGAAACAACATACTTGCCAACCTTGAGACCTCCCAATTCGGGAGAGGGGGGGGTTAAGGGGGAGGAGTATATTTATAGCTAGAATTCACTGAAATTCAAGTATTTCTTATATATATATATATATATATAAATAAAATACTTGACTTTCAGTGAATTCTAGCTATATATATATATATATATATATATATATATATATATATATATATATATATATATATATATATATAAATAAAATAAATACTTGAATTTCAGTGTTCATTTATTTACACGTAACACTCCTCTACTCATTGTTGTATTTGAAAGTGCAATGCTTTGCAGCCAGTAGCACAGCCTTTGAAGGAGCATAGGTATGTGCAGTGTAATATTCTGGGTTGGAGTCAATAACCAGGCGGTGATGAAGTTACGTCTCTTTACTTCATACTTCAGAACCGACTCCCACACTTGCTGTCAGGGTGTGCAATACAACGTAAACCGTTGGCCAAGCAAAAAGTAACCACAGAACACTACACCCAACCTTCACCAGCAGATGGCAACAAACAACTTAGATTACTCTATTACAGGCAGCATCTGTGACATTCCATTTGCAGGAAAGGAGTGAGTTTAGGGTTGAATTGTCCATCCTCGTTCTATTCCCTGTCACTCGTCGTCGCCATGACTGTGTCTTCTTCGTCTCCTTCTTGTTGTGTGTGCAGTTGTGCACTCGCCATATATTATAACGTGACTGGGCCGCCACGCTGTTTATATGAAGGAAAAGCGGACGTGACAACAGGCTGTCCTCACTCAGGTCTGCACGGACCTGGAGGGGGCGGGCCTTAAGTCCAGCTGGAAATCGGGAGAAATTCGGGAGAATGGTTGTCCGGGAGATTTTCGGGGGAGGCACTGAAATTCGGGAGGGTTGGCAAGTATGTGAAACAATCGCAGAAAACCACATAACAAACGACAAAACAGTCTAAAATGACACCGAGCAAAATACCAAAAGGCGAAACAATTGACAAACAGACAAAAAACTATTATTATTTCTTGGGTTTGTGTAATTGTCAATGGTTTCGCTTTTTGTTAGTACTTTTTCTGCAAGGTGTTTCATGAGATGTACAAGTGGCCAGCCTACTCTTGATGACTATCCCTGCTGCTAACGTGTATGTAAACACAATGATGACACACACACACACACACACACACACACACACACGGCCAGTGGACTTCATTGGATAGACTGACAAAGCAAATAAAAAAACCTATTTCTTTCTGTCGGACCTCAGCAGCATCCTGGCATCCTCCTTCTAGAAGCTTGTGATTAGAAAAAAGATGTTTTGGGAGTCACTTTGTGTTGTCTTCTACTGACTGCTCCTTTTATACTGTATATGCCTTAATTCATATGCTCACCATTAAAGGATCTTTTTATACATGTGTCTATTATTAGTTATATGGCTTTAAATGCGGTGCTCAGAGTATGTTTTGCTCATTTCCTTTGCTTTTAATCAATGGAAATAGGAGAAAAAAAGGGCGGTTGTTGTACCTTCCGTTCATTCTAGTTCCAATTCTAAAATGCAAACAACTAATTTCGGGCCATTTTTTCTATTTTCATTTCTGAAACTAACTATTCAATGAGACTTTTTTCAAACGACAATAAGACACCTGCTGAACAAAGGTGTTGGTTAGCGTCATGCTAAAAACATGCCAAACGCGAAGGAAAGACTAAAATAATGCTTCTGGTTCAATTTGTCATCACGCAAATAAACACGCAGTTTTGCATTTTGGATAAACATGAATTGGATGTTTGTGTTTATCTGGAAAAATTACAATTCATAAAAGGAAAAGGTCCGTTCATTCTATTTCCAATTCTGAAACGCAAATCGAAAAAACAAATTCAAGTTAAAGTACCAATGATTGTAGGGCTGTTTTTCCATTTTTATTATATATGGCAGATTTCTTTAAAAACAAAAGAGAGTTGATTTTTATTCAAATATTGCTACATAATCGGATTTTGTGCTGTTTTCCTTTTATGGATTTACATTTTTCCAGATAATAACAAAAATGGAATATATGTTCTTCCAAAATGTAAAAATGCGTGTTTTATCTGCGTGATGACAAACTGAACCGGAAGCAGTATTTTAGCATTTCCTTTGCGTTGAGCATGTTTTTAGCATGACGCTAACATCTTTGTTCCGCAGGAGGCCTATTGTCCTTTTAAGAAGGTTTCATTAAATACTTGTCCAACTTTTGTTTCACAATTAAAAATAGAACAAATGGCCCGAAATGCGTTTTATGATTTGCATTCAAGAATTGGAAATAGAATCAACGGAAGGTACGCCGACCGGAAGTGATTGATTGATTGATTTAAACTTGTATTAGTAGATTGCACAGTACACTACATATTCCGTACAATTGACCACTAAATGGTAACACCCCAATAAGTTTTTACACTTGTTTAAGTCGGGGTCCACGTTAAAGGCCTACTGAAAGCCACTGCTAGCGACCACGCAGTCTGATAGTTTATATATCAATGATGACATCTTAACATTGCAACACATGCCAATACGGCCGGGTTAACTTATAAACTGCCATCCATCCATCCATTTTCTACCACTTATTCCCTTTGGGGTCGCGGGGGGTGCTGGAGCCTATCTCAGCTACAATCGGGCGGAAGGCGGGGTACACCCTGGACAAGTCGCCACCTCATCGCAGGGCCGACACAGATAGACAAACAACATTCACACACTAGGGCCAATTTTAGTGTTGCCAATCAACTTATCCCCAGGTGCATGTCTTTGGAAGTGGGAGGATGCTGGCGTACCCGGAGGGAACCCACGCAGTCACGGGGAGGACATGCAAACTCCACACAAAAAGATCCATTTTAAATTTCCCGCGAAACTTCCGGTTGAAAAGGTCTATGTATGATGACGTATGCGCGTGACGTCGATGGTTGAAGCGGAAGTATTGGTACACCATTGTATCCAATACAAAAAAGCTCTGTTTTCATCTCATAATTCCACAGTATTCTGGACATCTGTGTTGGTGAATCTTTTGCAATTTGTTTAATGAACAATGGAGACAGCAAAGAAGAAAGTTGTAGGTGGGATCGGTGTATTAGCGGCTGGCTGCAGCAACACAACCAGGAGGACTTTGAGTTGGATAGCAGACGCGCTATCCGACGCTAGCCGCATCGATGATCGAATGAAGTCCTTCGTCGCGCCGTCGATCGCTGGAACGCAGGTGAGCACGGGTGTTGATGAGCAGATGAGGGCTGGCATAGGTGGAGCGCTAATGTTTTTATCATAGCTCTGACGAGGTCCCGTAGCTAAGTTAGCTTCAATGGCGTCGTTAGCAACTGCATTGCTAGGCTTCGACAGGTGGCACAGCATTAACCGTGTAGTTACATGTCCAGTGTTTGGTTCGGTGTCTCCTGATAGTACAAGTAATAATAGTATTGTTGATCTTCTGTCTATCCTTCCAGTCAGGGGCTGAATTCTTTTGTTTCTATATGCAGTTAAGCCCGATGCTATCACATTAGCTCCGTAGCTAAAGTGTTTCGCCGATGTATTGTCGTGGGGATAAAAGTCACTGTGAATGTCCATTTGGCGTTCTGGACTCTCATTTTCAAGAGGATATAGTATCCCAGGTGCTTTCAAATACAAATCCGTGATCCACAATAGAAAAAGGAGAGAGTGTGGAATCCAATGAGCCAGCTTGTACCTAAGTTACGGTCAGAGCGAAAAAAGATACGTCCTGCACTGCGCTCTAGTCCTTCACTCTCACGTTCCTCACCCACGAATCTTTCATCTACGCTACTTCCGGTACAGGCAAGGCTTTTTTTTTTATCAGCGAGCAAAAGTTGCAAACTTTATCGTCGATGTTCTCTACTAAATCCTTTCAGCAAAAATATGGCAATATCGCCAAATGATCAAGTATGACACATAGAATGGATCTGCTATCCCCGTTTAAATTTTAAAAATTCATTTAGTAGGCCTTTAAAACCACACCAAATCAAATTTGGTGGCAATAAAACTGCCCTAACTTTGTTTTTTGATTTACTTTTCCGAATTGGAAATAGAATGAACGGAAGGTACACGGACCGTAAAAACTAAGTAAAAATTGATGGCTTTTGTTTGTTTTTTTATTTTATTTGCAGACACCGGAAGTTAGAATTTCAAAGTAGAAGTGAGGATAATCACGATGGCACCGTGTGCTTGTGACTCTGGCCAAAATGTATTTGGATCTCGACACAGAAATGAGTTTAGAAATGGCACAACGACGACTGACTTCTACAGAAATATTTTCGCACATATCAAGAGAAACTGAAAAACAGACCAAAACGGGGGATTTTTCATCTTACGACGTCGAAACCGGAAGTAGCGATTTTAAAGAAAGAACGAAAAAAAAACTGCACAATATCAGATGGGGTTTTTTTGCCTCCACTTTCGTGTGTATATATTTCTGTAGATGTCAATTCCTCGCTGTGCCATGTTTAAAATAATAATTTAATCAAAATACATTTAGCCAGGCGCACGCTTTTACTTTGAAAATACAAACTTCCGGTGTCAAATTATAAAAAAACATCCGTTTTGGTATTTTTTCCTGTTTCTGTTTACAAGATATGTAAATGTTATTTATATGAAACACAAAATGAAAATCAAATTGTTTTTTGGATGTCGTTATTTCTCTTCTGCATCCATCCATCCCATCCCCTTTCTACCGCTTGTCCCTTTCGGGGTCGCGAGGGGTGCTGGAGCCTATCTCAGCTGCAACATTTTTTTTTATATAACATGCAAATAAACCAGTCGTTTATGGTTTTACAATTTCCATTAATGACAGGAAAATGAAATGAGTAAAACATACACTGATTTATTTTTTTATAAACCTTTATTTATAAATGTCAACATTTACAAACAGTTGAAAATAATACTCAAAGTAAGTAGAAAACAGCGCCTGGGCTTGTAAATTCACTGATTTGAGGCGAAATGTGTCCACTAGATGACGACGTGGCTGCAGTTCCTCTCCCATCCAGCAGAGGTCAGGCTGGGCCTCATCCATTCCGGTTTCACTTCCGGCATTAAAACTAAAATGGTGGCGCCAAAGCTCGACAACAAAGCGGCTAATATTCAACAAGCAACTTTTCAAACACTTTTCATCTTTAGCGATGTTTTAACCTCAACAAAGTACGAAATATCAAGTTAAAGACGACTCCCTTCTTGTCAACATGTCTCCGAAAAACGAGCAACTTCTCATCGTGTTGTCGATCCTGCAAGGTGAGCTCAAATAAACTCTCAAATAAAAACTCATTTACTTCACATTTATTAGCACTACAAGCTAAAGGCAAATAGATACTTTGATGAAGTTAAAGCTCATTTCAAACTAGTTCGTGTTCACCTCAAAGTCACATTCTGCACACTCAAAAGCGCCATGAAAAAAACTTACAGTGAGTTTTATTTATCTGCGCTTTCTTAATTATTCAAATATAATGAAGCAGATTGATCAACCATGTTGGACCTTTTTTCTACGCTGGCCAGCAAGGACCAACACGCACACAGTTAAAAGAGAAAATAGCCCAAAAAACTAAAACACACTTGCAAATGTCCAGAACACACAAGCCTTAAAAACAAGTGTATGAGAGACACGATACAAGTTAAACTAAAACACACAATCCTTAAAAACAAGTGTATGAGAGACACGATACAAGTTAAACTAAAACACACAAGCCTTAAAAACAAGTGTATGAGAGACACGATACAAGTTAAAACTAAAACACACAAGCCTTACAAACAAGTGTATGAGAGACACGATACAAGTTAAACTAAAACACACAAGCCTTAAAAACAAGTGTATGAGAGACACGATACAAGTTAAACTAAAACACACAAGCCTTAAAAACAAGTGTATGAGAGACACGATACAAGTTAAACTAAAACACACAAGCCTTAAAAACAAGTGTATGAGAGACATGATACAAGTTAAACTAAAACACACAAGCCTTAAAAACAAGTGTATGAGAGACACGATACAAGTTAAACTAAAACACACAAGCCTTAAAAATAAGTGTATGAGAGACACGATACAAGTTAAACTAAAACACACAAGCCTTAAAAATAAGTGTATGAGAGACACGATACAAGTTAAACTAAAACACACAAGCCTTAAAAACAAGTGTATGAGAGACACGATACAAGTTAAACTAAAACACACAAGCCTTAAAACAAGTGTATGAGAGACACGATACAAGTTAAACTAAAACACACAAGCCTTAAAAACAAGTGTATGAGAGACATGATACAAGTTAAACTAAAACACACAAGCCTTAAAAACAAGTGTATGAGAGACACGATACAAGTTAAAACTAAAACACACAAGCCGTAAAAACAAGTGTATGAGAGACACGATACAAGTTAAACTAAAACACACACGCCTCAAAAACAAGTGTATGAGAGGCACAATGCAAGTTAAACTAAAACACACTTGCATGGTGCAAATGTACAGAACACAAAAGCCCTAAAAACAAGTGTATGAGAGACACGATGCAAGTTAACCAAACAAAAGGGAAATTAGCCAAGCTACCAGTAAGTTACCCAGGTCACCAGGAAGTTTGCTAGGAAGTCAGTCAGGTTACCAAGAGGTTATCAATCAATCAAAGTTTATTTATATAGCCCTAAATCATGAGTGTCTCAAAGGGCTGCACAAGTTAGCCAGGCTGTGAGAAAGTTAGCTAGGTTCTAGTCAGCCGGATTATCAGGAAGTTGGCCAGGTTACCAGAAATATAGCCAGGTTCTAGAAAGGCCAAAAGATGGCCGGCGAGGCAGAGCTTGGTCAGGTTTTGCCAAGGAGACTTTGTGCTTGAAATGCCAAGGACAGTTGAGGTTGGAGACACTGCCCCCTAGTGTTTGGGAAGATAATTATATGATAAATGGGTTATACTTGTATAGCACTTTTCTACCTTCAAGGTACTCAAAGCGCTTTGACACTATTTCCACATTCACACATTCACACACACATTCACACACACATTCACACACACATTCACACACACATTCACACACACATTCACACACACACACTCTCACACACATTCACACACACATTCACACACACATTCACACACTGATGGCGGGAGCTGCCATGCAAGGCGCTAACCAGCAGCCATCAGGAGCAAGGGTGAAGTGTCTTGCTCAAGGACACAACGGACGTGACTAGGATGGTAGAATTGATTGATTGATTGAGACTTTTATTAGTAGATTGCACAGTGAAGTACATATTCCGTACAATTGACCACTAAATGGTAACACCCGAATACGTTTTTCAACTTGTTTAAGTCCACTTAAATTGATTCATGATACAGATATATACTGTCATATATACTATCATCATAATACAGTCATCACACAAGTTAATCACAATGAATTATTTACATTATTTACAATCAGGGGTGTGGAAGGAGGGGGGGTGGGGAGGGGGGATATGGACATCAAGTAGTGGACATAGAGAGAGAGAGAGAGAGAGAGAGAGAGAGAGATCAGAAGGCATAAGAAAAAGAAAAAGTATCTGCATTTGATTGTTTACATTTGATTATTAGCAATCCGGGGAGGGTGTTAGTTTAGGGTTGTAGCTGCCTGGAGGTGAACTTTTAGTGCGGTTTTGAAGGAGGATAGAGATGCCCTTTCTTTTACACCTGTTGGGAGTGCATTCCACATTGATGTGGCATAGAAAGAGAATGAGTTAAGACCTTTGTTAGTTCGGAATCTGGGTTTAACGTGGTTAGTGGAGCACCCCCTGGTGTTGTGGTTATGGCGGTCATTTACGTTAAGGAAGTAGTTTGACATGTACTTCGGTATCAGGGAGGTGTAGCGGATTTTATAGACTAGGCTCAGTGCAAGTTGTTTAACTCTGTCCTCCACCTTGAGCCAGCCCACTTTGGAGAAGTGGGTAGGAGTGAGATGGGATCTGGGGTGGAGGTCTAGAAGTAATCTGACTAGCTTGTTCTGAGATGTTTGGAGTTTAGATTTGAGGGTTTTGGAGGTGCTAGGGTACCAGGAGGTGCATGCGTAATCGAAAAAGGGTTGAACGAGAGTTCCCGCCAGAATCCTCAAGGTGCTTTTGTTGACCAGAGAGGAGATTCTGTAGAGAAATCTCGTTCGTTGGTTAACCTTTTTGATTACCTTGGTTGCCATTTTATCACAGGAAAGGTTAGCCTCTAGAATGGAACCTAGGTAGGTGACCTCATCTTTCCTGGTGATAACAATGTCACCCACTTTTATAGTGACGTCATTGACTCTCTTAAGTTTAATGTGGGACCCAAACAGGATGGATTCAGTTTTACCCAAGTGTATGGATAGCTTGTTGTCAGCGAGCCAGGTGCAAGTTCTACAGAGCTCAGCACTGAGGATTTTCTCCACCTGTGACTTGTCCTTGTCTGATACCAGCAGGGCAGAGTCATCCGCAAACAAAAACAATTCACAGTCGCATGCCGATGACATGTGGTTTATGTATATTAGGAACAGTAAAGGTCCCAATATACTGCCTTGGGGGACTCCACAGCTCACCGAGAGGGGGGGGGACACGGTGCCGTTCACCTCTACCACCTGCTCCCTCCCCTCCAAGTAAGATTGCATCCAGCTCCATGAGGTTTTGTTAAATCCGATTGCTCTGAGCTTATCCAACAGTATAGCGTGGTTAACGGTGTCAAAGGCCTTCTGAAGGTCCAGCATGACCATGCCGCAGTATTTGCCCGCGTCCACCTCATGTTTGATGTGGTCGCTCACATAGAGAAGGCATGTGTCAGTGGAGTGGTTAGTTCTGAAGTCACATAGAGAAGGCATGTGTCAGTGGAGTGGTTAGTTCTGAAGTCAGATAGAGAAGGCATGTGTCAGTGGAGTGGTTAGTTCTGAAGTCACATAGAGAAGGCATGTGTCAGTGGAGTGGTTAGTTCTGAAGTCAGATAGAGAAGGCATGTGTCAGTGGAGTGGTTAGTTCTGAAGTCACATAGAGAAGGCATGTGTCAGTGGAGTGGTTAGTTCTGAAGTCACATAGAGAAGGCATGTGTCAGTGGAGTGGTTAGTTCTGAAGTCAGATAGAGAAGGCATGTGTCCGTGGAGTGGTTAGTTCTGAAGCCGGATTGGAATTTGTACATGAGTAACTATCGACCTGTTCATAAACTATTTTCTCCATTACTTTCGAAATGGAGCTGAGAATAGAAACAGGTCGGTAGTTGCCAGGTTCCAATTTGCTTCCTTTTTTAAAGAGGGGAGTTACTCTTGCTATCTTAAAATCTTTTGGTACTTGGCCTTGTGTAATTGAGAGGTTTATTATGTGCGTGATGATCGGGGCAATGGTGGAGGCAGAGTCCCTGAGGAATCTGGAGGGAATATTATCAAGGCCGGTGGCCTTGTTAGGGTGGAGCGCGCTCAATTTTTTAAACACCTCATCAGCTGTGACCATTTCTAATTTGCGACCAGAGTGGTGGGACAGCTTGTTGACAAGAGTTGTGGCTATGCTGCTGAAAAAGGCGTTAAGTCTGCTAGCTACCTCCATTTTGTCTGTAATGAGGGAGTCACCCTCCTTGATGCTGATGTTGGTGAGTCTTGTTTTAAGTTTCTGGCTGCAACCAGGAAGCTGGTTGTTGAGAATTTTCCAGAGCTCACGTGGCTTATTCGTGTTTTCTTCTATTTTGTCGTTAGTGTAATTTTTTTTTAAGGATTTAGTCAGGTTGGTTGACTTATTTCTTAATTTATTGCATTGCTTTTTGAGAGTTGAAAGAAGTAATTTGAGGTTGTTATTATTGGGTTGTTTATCTACTTCTGTTTTACATTTTTGGTATTCAGAGTATTTCCTGTCTCTGTCTTTTATGGCAGCTAATAGGTCCGGATTCATCCATGGTTCCGAGCGGGCTTTGATCCTGACTGTTTTTATCGCCATGTCATTTAGTATCGCTAGGAACGCCGTTTTGAAGCGATCCCAAGCGACATCGACCAGGTTGCTCGCGAGCACAGGGGACCAGTCCCACTCATCTAATTTTAAATTGAAATTGTCATTGGAGTATTTTTTGAGGGATCTGGATTGGGCTGTTATGTGGCCATTGGCTTTAGGTTTAGCTATTTTACGGGTGCAGAAGGTTAGATAGTGGTCGCTAAGACCACAGATCATGACCCCACTATTTTTTATTTTAGGCCGGTCTGAAGTGAGAATGAGATCTATGGTTGATTGGGTGGAATCACACACCCTTGTGGGTAGCGCTATTAGCTGGGAAAGACCGTGCAGATTACAAAACTTGCTGAAGGATCTGAAGACAGGCGCATCTTTGCGTTGAATATCTGTGTTCAGATCCCCAGTTATAATTTTCTCCATGTTGTCTGTCCCCGCCAAGCATTCTTCCAAAGCCCCATAGAAATCACTCTGATTAGGGGGTCTATAAACAGTCCCTATAAGTACCGGCTTAGCATTTTTAAATTTGATTTCCGCCCACACAGATTTCAGGTCATTGTGGTTAAGATCAGTGCGAGATATGTATTTAATATCCTGGTGAATATACATACAAACGCCCCCACCGTGTTTATTCCTATCCTTTCTGATAACCGAAAAGTTTTGTATTTCTATCTCTGAGTCAGAAATACTTTGATCAAATTTGGTTTCAGAGAAACACAAGATTTTTACCTTCGTGTTGAGGAACATTTCTCTGATTTGGTCGAGTTTGGCTCCAGAGAGGCTGTTCACATTAAGGTGGATGATGTGTAGTCCACTGGAACCAAAAAGAGCATCAGAGTCCGCTGTGTTGTGGTACTGACCAGAAAAATTGTTGGTTATTATTGCTGTTGCAGTTGAAGAGCAAGCAGAGAGAGGAGAGAGAGGCATATTGATCGTCCTCCAGGTGAAGGGGGAGGGAGAGAAAGGGGGAGGGGAGGGAGAGGGAGGAGGAGGCCAGGTAGGGTTGCTGGGGGATGGGTTGGGTTTCCTTTTGGCGGGCTTTTTTGAAGACAAAGAGAAAGAGAATAACGAAAATGTTTGTGTAAAGGCGCCTCTAAATCCTGTGTATGCCGCGTCCTCGGCCGTCCGGGACCGGGGAGAGGTCGCGTGGACCCCCGCCATCTCGTGCAGTTCCCTGCAATCACCGATGTCTGGGTCGCCGTCCACCGCAGCCGCCGCGTCGTTCACCGCCGCTGAGTCGCTGCCTTCTCTGATGACTGGGTCGTCCTCCACCGCCGCCGCCGAGCCTCCGACCGTGTCGATGAACGGGGCGAAGTCCTCCGCCGAGCCGCCGACCGCTGGAGCACAGGTGAGCTTGAGCTGAGATGAGCCGGTAGCCGAGTTAGCTTCGATGGCGACGCTAGCAGTAGCATTGCTAGTCTTCGCCAGTCGGGACAACATTAACCGTGTTGTTGCAGGTCCAGGGTTGAGTTCAGTGTCTCCTGATAGTAGAAGTAATAGTAGTATTATTGACTTTCTGTCTATCCTTCCAGTCAGGGGCATGTTTCTTCTGCCTCGATGTGCAGACAAGCACGATGCTAACACGTTAGCTCCAAAGCCAAGGTGCTTCGCCGATGTATTGTCGTGGAGATAAAAGTCACTGTGTATGTCCATTTCGCGTTCTCGACTCTCATTTTCAAGAGGGTGAGTATCCGAGGAGGTTTAAAATATAAATCCGTGATCCACAGTAGAAAAAGGAGGAAGTGTGGGATAATCCGAGCAGTTGTTTGGATTCCCGATCGGGAGCGAAAGAGGGTGCGACCGCTCATCTCGGCGTCGTCTTACACATCACACATCACAGAAGGTGGGGATTGAACCCCAGTAACTAGCAACTCTCCGATTGCTGGCACGGCCACTCTACCAACTTTGCCACGCCGTCCCTACAACCCCACAAAACAACTAGAAATCAAATACCGTGATGTTCCATGCTTCAGTCAGGTTACCAGGAATTTAGCCAGGTTGTAGGAAGTCTGCTATGCTAGGTTACTATGAAGTTAGCTAGGTTCTTGGAAGTTATCTTGGTTATCAAGAAGTTAGCCAGGATATCGGAAAGTTATCTAGGTTATGGGAAGTTAGCCAGGTCCTAAGGAAGTTAGCTAGGTTATTTGGAAGTTAGCTAGGTTACGAGTAGGTTAGCCGGGTTACAAAAAAGTTGGTCATTTTTTCTGGCTAATTTGCTAACTTCCTGATAATCTGTTTAATTTTGCAGATAATCTGGCTAATTTCACCGATAATCTGGCTAATTTTACAGATAACCCAGCTAACTTCACTGATAAACCGGCTAACTTCACTGATAAAATAATTTCCTGATAATCCGGCTAATTTCCTGATAATACGGCTAATTTGACTGATTACTTGGTTAACTTTACTGATTATCTGGCCAACTCTACTGATAACCTGGCTAACTCTACTGATAACCTAGCTAATGTCCTGATAACCTGGCTAACTTCCTGACAATCCGGATAACTTTACTGATAACCTGGCTAACTTCCTGATGATCCAGCTAACTTTACTGATAACCGGGCAAACTTCACTGATAACCGGGTTAATTTCCTGATAATCCGACTAATTTTCCTGATAACCTGGCTAACTTTACTGATTACCTGGCTAATTTCCTGATAATCTGGATAATTTGCCTGATAACCTGGCTAACTTTACTGATAACCTTGCTAACTTTACTGATTACTTGGTTAACTTTACTGATTACCTGGCTAATTTCCTGATAATCTGGATAATTTGCCTGATAACCTGGCTAACTTTACTGATAACCTGGCTAACTTTACTGATAACCGGGCAAACATCACTGATAACTGGGCTAACTTCCTGATAATCCAGCTAATTTTACTGATTACCTGGCTAAATTTGCTGATTACCTGGCTAACTTTGCTGATTACCTGGCTAACTTTACTGATTACCTGGGTAACTTCCTGATAATCCGGATAATTTCCCTGATAACTTGGCTAACTTTGCTGATTACCTGGCTAACTTTACTGATTAACTGGCTAACTTCCTGATAACCTGAATAACTTTTTGCAGCATTTGTCATGCTTTGGTTTTTGTGTGTTTTTGGCCTTTTTATCAATTGTCTTTTGTTGTCAATTAGTTATGAATGCTGCAGTGTGATGGCAGGCAGCATTTGTACTTTGTTGGATGGACTTTGCCTGCTGCTCTTCCAAGTGTACTTTGTTGGATGGACTTTGCCTGCTGCTCTTCCAAGTGTACTTTGTTGGATGGACTTTGCCTGCTGCTCTTCCAAGTGTACTTTGTTGGATGGACTTTGCCTGCTGCTCTTCCAAGTGTACTTTGTTGGATGGACTTTGCCTGCTGCTCTTCCAAGTGTACTTTGTTGGATGGACTTTGCCTGCTGCTCTTCCAAGTGTACTTTGTTGGATGGACTTTGCCTGCTGCTCTTCCAAGTGTACTTTGTTGGATGGACTTTGCCTGCTGCTCTTCCAAGTGTACTTTGTTGGATGGACTTTGCCTGCTGCTCTTCCAAGTGTACTTTGTTGGATGGACTTTGCCTGCTGCTCTTCCAAGTGTACTTTGTTGGATGGACTTTGTCTGCTGCTCTTCCAAGTGTACTTTGTTGGATGGACTTTGCCTGCTGCTCTTCCAAGTGTACTTTGTTGGATGGACTTTGCCTGCTGCTCTTCCAAGTGTACTTTGTTGGATGGACTTTGCCTGCTGCTCTTCCAAGTGTACTTTGTTGGATGGACTTTGTCTGCTGCTCTTCCAAGTGTACTTTGTTGGATGGACTTTGCCTGCTGCTCTTCCAAGTGTACTTTGTTGGATGGACTTTGCCTGCTGCTCTTCCAAGTGTACTTTGTTGGATGGACTTTGCCTGCTGCTCTTCCAAGTGTACTTTGTTGGATGGACTTTGCCTGCTGCTCTTCCAAGTGTACTTTGTTGGATGGATTTTCCTGCTGCTCTTCCAAGTGTACTTTGTTGGATGGACTTTGCCTGCTGCTCTTCCAAGTGTACTTTGTTGGATGGACTTTGTCTGCTGCTCTTCCAAGTGTACTTTGTTGGATGGACTTTGCCTGCTGCTCTTCCAAGTGTACTTTGTTGGATGGACTTTGCCTGCTGCACTTCCAAGTGTACTTTGTTGGATGGACTTTGCCTGCTGCTCTTCCAAGTGTACTTTGTTGGATGGACTTTGCCTGCTGCTCTTCCAAGTGTACTTTGTTGGATGGACTTTGCCTGCTGCTCTTCCAAGTGTACTTTGTTGGATGGACTTTGCCTGCTGCTCTTCCAAGTGTACTTTGTTGGATGGACTTTGTCTGCTGCTCTTCCAAGTGTACTTTGTTGGATGGACTTTGCCTGCTGCTCTTCCAAGTGTACTTTGTTGGATGGACTTTGCCTGCTGCTCTTCCAAGTGTACTTTGTTGGATGGACTTTGCCTGCTGCTCTTCCAAGTGTACTTTGTTGGATGGACTTTGCCTGCTGCTCTTCCAAGTGTACTTTGTTGGATGGACTTTGCCTGCTGCTCTTCCAAGTGTACTTTGTTGGATGGACTTTGCCTGCTGCTCTTCCAAGTGTACTTTGTTGGATGGACTTTGTCTGCTGCTCTTCCAAGTGTACTTTGTTGGATGGACTTTGCCTGCTGCTCTTCCAAGTGTACTTTGTTGGATGGACTTTGCCTGCTGCACTTCCAAGTGTACTTTGTTGGATGGACTTTGCCTGCTGCTCTTCCAAGTGTACTTTGTTGGATGGACTTTGCCTGCTGCTCTTCCAAGTGTACTTTGTTGGATGGACTTTGCCTGCTGCTCTTCCAAGTGTACTTTGTTGGATGGACTTTGCCTGCTGCTCTTCCAAGTGTACTTTGTTGGATGGACTTTGCCTGCTGCTCTTCCAAGTGTACTTTGTTGGATGGACTTTGCCTGCTGCTCTTCCAAGTGTACTTTGTTGGATGGACTTTGTCTGCTGCTCTTCCAAGTGTACTTTGTTGGATGGACTTTGCCTGCTGCTCTTCCAAGTGTACTTTGTTGGATGGACTTTGCCTGCTGCTCTTCCAAGTGTACTTTGTTGGATGGACTTTGCCTGCTGCTCTTCCAAGTGTACTTTGTTGGATGGACTTTGGCTGCTGCTCTTCCAAGTGTACTTTGTTGGATGGACTTTGCCTGCTGCTCTTCCAAGTGTACTTTGTTGGATGGACTTTGCCTGCTGCTCTTCCAAGTGTACTTTGTTGGATGGACTTTGCCTGCTGCTCTTCCAAGTGTACTTTGTTGGATGGACTTTGCCTGCTGCTCTTCCAAGTGTACTTTGTTGGATGGACTTTGCCTGCTGCTCTTCCAAGTGTACTTTGTTGGATGGACTTTGCCTGCTGCTCTTCCAAGTGTACTTTGTTGGATGGACTTTGCCTGCTGCTCTTCCAAGTGTACTTTGTTGGATGGACTTTGCCTGCTGCTCTTCCAAGTGTACTTTGTTGGATGGACTTTGCCTGCTGCTCTTCCAAGTGTACTTTGTTGGATGGACTTTGCCTGCTGCTCTTCCAAGTGTACTTTGTTGGATGGACTTTGCCTGCTGCTCTTCCAAGTGTACTTTGTTGGATGGACTTTGCCTGCTGCTCTTCCAAGTGTACTTTGTTGGATGGACTTTGCCTGCTGCTCTTCCAAGTGTACTTTGTTGGATGGACTTTGCCTGCTGCTCTTCCAAGTGTACTTTGTTGGATGGACTTTGCCTGCTGCTCTTCCAAGTGTACTTTGTTGGATGGACTTTGCCTGCTGCTCTTCCAAGTGTACTTTGTTGGATGGACTTTGTCTGCTGCTCTTCCAAGTGTACTTTGTTGGATGGACTTTGCCTGCTGCTCTTCCAAGTGTACTTTGTTGGATGGACTTTGTCTGCTGCTCTTCCAAGTGTACTTTGTTGGATGGACTTTGTCTGCTGCTCTTCCAAGTGTACTTTGTTGGATGGACTTTGCCTGCTGCTCTTCCAAGTGGACGCCTGGCGTCAGAAAAACATCCAAAGGGACTTTTGGCTTGAAAAGTTTAATGTTTTGCAGGTCGTGACTTCCCCAAATGCTCGCAGCTCAGCCTGGAGGTTCAGGCCAGCCTGGACGGTGAGCAGCTGACCACGGACCCGGTGGAGCACCTGGACCAGCCTCAGTTCAGCACGGAGCTAGCCTGGGAGCTGGACCGCAAGATGCTGCACCAACACAGGTGCGTGCACGCCCACCATCTTGTCACGCTTAGTAACATGTGCCTGTGTAGATTGTGTTGGGCCACCATCTTGTCACGCTTAGTAACATGTGCCTGTGTAGATTGTGTTGGGCCACCATCTTGTCACGCTTAGTAACATGTGCCTGTGTAGATTGTGTTGGGCCACCATCTTGTCACGCTTAGTAACATGTGCCTGTGTAGATTGTGTTGGGCCACCATCTTGTCACGCTTAGTAACATGTGCCTGTGTAGATTGTGTTGGGCCACCATCTTGTCACGCTTAGTAACATGTGCCTGTGTAGATTGTGTTGGCCCACCATCTTGTCACGCTTAGTAACATGTGCCTGTGTAGATTGTGTTGGGCGGCCATCTTGTCACGCTTAGTAACATGTGCCTGTGTAGATTGTGTTGGGCGGCCATCTTGTCACGCTTAGTAACGTGCCTGTGTAGATTGTGTTGGGCCACCATCTTGTCACGCTTAGTAACATGTGCCTGTGTAGATTGTGTTGGGCGGCCATCTTGTCACGCTTAGTAACATGTGCCTGTGTAGATTGTGTTGGGCGGCCATCTTGTCACGCTTAGTAACATGTGCCTGTGTAGATTGTGTTGGGCCACCATCTTGTCACGCTTAGTAACATGTGCCTGTGTAGATTGTGTTGGCCCACCATCTTGTCACGCTTAGTAACATGTGCCTGTGTAGATTGTGTTGGCCCGCCATCTTGTCACGCTTAGTAACATGTGCCTGTGTAGATTGTGTTGGCCCACCATCTTGTCACGCTTAGTAACATGTGCCTGTGTAGATTGTGTTGGGCGGCCATCTTGTCACGCTTAGTAACATGTGCCTGTGTAGATTGTGTTGGCCCACCATCTTGTCACGCTTAGTAACATGTGCCTGTGTAGATTGTGTTGGCCCGCCATCTTGTCACGCTTAGTAACATGTGCCTGTGTAGATTGTGTTGGCCCACCATCTTGTCACGCTTAGTAACATGTGCCTGTGTAGATTGTGTTGGCCCACCATCTTGTCACGCTTAGTAACATGTGCCTGTGTAGATTGTGTTGGCCCACCATCTTGTCACGCTTAGTAACATGTGCCTGTGTAGATTGTGTTGGCCCACCATCTTGTCACGCTTAGTAACATGTGCCTGTGTAGATTGTGTTGGGCCGCCATCTTGTCACGCTTAGTAACATGTGCCTGTGTAGATTGTGTTGGCCCACCATCTTGTCACGCTTAGTAACATGTGCCTGTGTAGATTGTGTTGGGCGGCCATCTTGTCACGCTTAGTAACATGTGCCTGTGTAGATTGTGTTGGGCCACCATCTTGTCACGCTGGTTGCTTAGTAACATGTGCCTGTGTAGATTGTGTTGGGCCGCCATCTTGTCACGCTTAGTAACATGTGCCTGTGTAGATTGTGTTGGGCGGCCATCTTGTCACGCTTAGTAACATGTGCCTGTGTAGATTGTGTTGGGCGGCCATCTTGTCACGCTTAGTAACATGTGCCTGTGTAGATTGTGTTGGGCCACCATCTTGTCACGCTTAGTAACATGTGCCTGTGTAGATTGTGTTGGCCCACCATCTTGTCACGCTGGTTGCTTAGTAACATGTGCCTGTGTAGATTGTGTTGGGCCGCCATCTTGTCACGCTTAGTAACATGTGCCTGTGTAGATTGTGTTGGGCGGCCATCTTGTCACGCTTAGTAACATGTGCCTGTGTAGATTGTGTTGGGCGGCCATCTTGTCACGCTTAGTAACATGTGCCTGTGTAGATTGTGTTGGGCCACCATCTTGTCACGCTTAGTAACATGTGCCTGTGTAGATTGTGTTGGCCCACCATCTTGTCACGCTTAGTAACATGTGCCTGTGTAGATTGTGTTGGCCCACCATCTTGTCACGCTTAGTAACATGTGCCTGTGTAGATTGTGTTGGCCCACCATCTTGTCACGCTTAGTAACATGTGCCTGTGTAGATTGTGTTGGCCCACCATCTTGTCACGCTTAGTAACATGTGCCTGTGTAGATTGTGTTGGGCCGCCATCTTGTCACGCTTAGTAACATGTGCCTGTGTAGATTGTGTTGGCCCACCATCTTGTCACGCTTAGTAACATGTGCCTGTGTAGATTGTGTTGGGCGGCCATCTTGTCACGCTTAGTAACATGTGCCTGTGTAGATTGTGTTGGGCCACCATCTTGTCACGCTGGTTGCTTAGTAACATGTGCCTGTGTAGATTGTGTTGGGCCGCCATCTTGTCACGCTTAGTAACATGTGCCTGTGTAGATTGTGTTGGGCGGCCATCTTGTCACGCTTAGTAACATGTGCCTGTGTAGATTGTGTTGGGCCACCATCTTGTCACGCTGGTTGCTTAGTAACATGTGCCTGTGTAGATTGTGTTGGGCGGCCATCTTGTCACGCTTAGTAACATGTGCCTGTGTAGATTGTGTTGGGCCACCATCTTGTCACGCTGGTTGCTTAGTAACATGTGCCTGTGTAGATTGTGTTGGGCGGCCATCTTGTCACGCTTAGTAACATGTGCCTGTGTAGATTGTGTTGGGCCACCATCTTGTCACGCTTAGTAACATGTGCCTGTGTAGATTGTGTTGGCCCACCATCTTGTCACGCTTAGTAACATGTGCCTGTGTAGATTGTGTTGGCCCACCATCTTGTCACGCTTAGTAACATGTGCCTGTGTAGATTGTGTTGGCCCACCATCTTGTCACGCTTAGTAACATGTGCCTGTGTAGATTGTGTTGGCCCACCATCTTGTCACGCTTAGTAACATGTGCCTGTGTAGATTGTGTTGGGCCGCCATCTTGTCACGCTTAGTAACATGTGCCTGTGTAGATTGTGTTGGCCCACCATCTTGTCACGCTTAGTAACATGTGCCTGTGTAGATTGTGTTGGGCGGCCATCTTGTCACGCTTAGTAACATGTGCCTGTGTAGATTGTGTTGGGCCACCATCTTGTCACGCTGGTTGCTTAGTAACATGTGCCTGTGTAGATTGTGTTGGGCCGCCATCTTGTCACGCTTAGTAACATGTGCCTGTGTAGATTGTGTTGGGCGGCCATCTTGTCACGCTTAGTAACATGTGCCTGTGTAGATTGTGTTGGGCCACCATCTTGTCACGCTGGTTGCTTAGTAACATGTGCCTGTGTAGATTGTGTTGGGCGGCCATCTTGTCACGCTTAGTAACATGTGCCTGTGTAGATTGTGTTGGGCCACCATCTTGTCACGCTTAGTAACATGTGCCTGTGTAGATTGTGTTGGCCCACCATCTTGTCACGCTTAGTAACATGTGCCTGTGTAGATTGTGTTGGGCCACCATCTTGTCACGCTTAGTAACATGTGCCTGTGTAGATTGTGTTGGCCCACCATCTTGTCACGCTTAGTAACATGTGCCTGTGTAGATTGTGTTGGGCGGCCATCTTGTCACGCTTAGTAACATGTGCCTGTGTAGATTGTGTTGGGCGGCCATCTTGTCACGCTTAGTAACATGTGCCTGTGTAGATTGTGTTGGGCCACCATCTTGTCACGCTTAGTAACATGTGCCTGTGTAGATTGTGTTGGGCCACCATCTTGTCACGCTTAGTAACATGTGCCTGTGTAGATTGTGTTGGGCCACCATCTTGTCACGCTTAGTAACATGTGCCTGTGTAGATTGTGTTGGGCCACCATCTTGTCACGCTTAGTAACATGTGCCTGTGTAGATTGTGTTGGGCCACCATCTTGTCACGCTTAGTAACATGTGCCTGTGTAGATTGTGTTGGCCCACCATCTTGTCACGCTTAGTAACATGTGCCTGTGTAGATTGTGTTGGGCGGCCATCTTGTCACGCTTAGTAACATGTGCCTGTGTAGATTGTGTTGGGCGGCCATCTTGTCACGCTTAGTAACATGTGCCTGTGTAGATTGTGTTGGGCCACCATCTTGTCACGCTTAGTAACATGTGCCTGTGTAGATTGTGTTGGGCCACCATCTTGTCACGCTTAGTAACATGTGCCTGTGTAGATTGTGTTGGGCCACCATCTTGTCACGCTTAGTAACATGTGCCTGTGTAGATTGTGTTGGGCCACCATCTTGTCACGCTTAGTAACATGTGCCTGTGTAGATTGTGTTGGGCCACCATCTTGTCACACTTAGTAACATGTGCCTGTGTAGATTGTGTTGGGCGGCCATCTTGTCACGCTTAGTAACATGTGCCTGTGTAGATTGTGTTGGGCGGCCATCTTGTCACGCTTAGTAACATGTGCCTGTGTAGATTGTGTTGGCCCACCATCTTGTCACGCTTAGTAACATGTGCCTGTGTAGATTGTGTTGGGCGGCCATCTTGTCACGCTTAGTAACATGTGCCTGTGTAGATTGTGTTGGGCGGCCATCTTGTCACGCTTAGTAACATGTGCCTGTGTAGATTGTGTTGGGCCACCATCTTGTCACGCTTAGTAACATGTGCCTGTGTAGATTGTGTTGGGCCACCATCTTGTCACGCTTAGTAACATGTGCCTGTGTAGATTGTGTTGGGCCACCATCTTGTCACGCTTAGTAACATGTGCCTGTGTAGATTGTGTTGGCCCACCATCTTGTCACACTTAGTAACATGTGCCTGTGTAGATTGTGTTGGGCGGCCATCTTGTCACGCTTAGTAACATGTGCCTGTGTAGATTGCAGAGGACTCCCATCAAGCTTCAGTGTGTGACTGTGGACTCCAGCAGCGGCAGCAGGGAAAGTGTTGGCTACATCGTCCTGGACCTCAGATCTGTACAGGAAGTCCCTCAGGTCAGCACGCCGCCGCCATTGCATATTTATTTTTCCCGCCGCCATGTTTATTTCCTGCGCGTCTTAGGAGCCCCGCTGGTACTCCCTGCTGAGCAGCAAGTACACCAAGAAGAAGCCCTCGCTGCTCCTCAGCATGGTGCTGGAGAACGACGGGAGGTCCACCCCCCCGCTCGCCACTCCTGACGCCAACAAAGCCAAGGGGGACTCGTCGGGACAAGGTTGATTTCTGCTTCCTGGCTCCTCCTCCAGAAACTCTCCTCATTCCTATTCTGTTAAAGTTGGGCCACAGGGCCAAGACCAGCATCTAGACCGGCCCCCGGCCTCGCAGCAGCTGACAGACAAACTGGAGGCGGTCCTGGTGCCGGAGCAGGGCTACCATCAGGTGGGACCGGCTGACGTGGCCGCCGACATGTTCGTGCTGTCCGTCACCGTGGCCTTCGCCTGCAAGCTGGAACAGGTAAGCTTGACCTGCACAGCCGACCTCTGACACCTGGCCTGAGTGGGTGTGGTCTCCTGCAGTTGATCCCCAGCACCTTGAAGCTGTCCACCGAGGGCTCCAGCTTCTTCTTCTTCTACACTCTCCTGGGCAACGACATCACCAGCGAGCCTTTCCAGAACCTTCTCACCCCGGACTTCCAGCCCGAGCGCGCCTCCGTGCGCATCCGCAGCAGCGAGCACGTCCTGCGCCGCTTCCTGTCCCGGCAGCCATCTTTACAAGTGAGCGCAGGCTTGCTACAGTAATAATAATAATAATTATTATTATTACTATTACTATCCATCCATCTTCTTCCGCTTATCCGAGGTTGGGTCGCGGGGGCAGCAGCCTAAGCAGGGAAACCCAGACTTCCCTCTCCCCAGCCACTTGGTCCAGCTCCTCCTGGGGAATCCCGAGGCGTTCCCAGGCCAGCTGGGAGACATAGTCTTCCCAACGTGTCCTGGGTCTTCCCCGTGGCCTCTTACCGGTCGGAAGTGCCCTTAACACCTCCCTAGGGAGGCGTTCGGGTGTCCTGACTAGATTATTATTATTATTATAATTATTATTATTATTGTTTGCTACAGCCCCCTCTGCTCCACCCCCGAGCTCACCTTTCCACTCTGCGCCCTCAGATCCACCTGTGCTGCGGGACACATTCGCTGGGCAGCGGCAGCGTTCCCCTGGCGACGCTGTCCGCACTGGCGGTGGATCTGGACAAGAGGGCGGCCACAGTGGAGGGCGTGTTTGCTCTGCAGCCGCCCGCTGCCACCCTCAGTCGGCCGCTGCCGCCTCAGCCCGCCGACCTGCAGCCCAACGTGAGCGTGGCCGTCACCCTGCGCCAGGAGGACGTCACACCCGAGCTCCAGGTGGGTAATAACGAGGGCGGGGCTTCTTCTAATGTTTTCTGGTGGTCAAAATCTCCCAACAAATACTTTTAATATCATTTTACTCTGCTCTGATTGGTCGCTGACTATTTCATAGTATTTCACTTTTTCTTCTTCTAGCCTTTAGCCAATCAAGAAGGACATAAGATAAGCTCCGCCCCTCCGCCGTCCCTTCCTGTCATAGTCCCTGCTGCTGAGGAACAACGGGCCGCTGGGCACGGGGACAAGGAGGAGGCGGCCAAAGAGACGACAGCGCGTCCAGGTGGGGTGGAGTCCTTCTAGTGCTCCTTTCCCAACAGGAAGTGACGGTGTTGTTTTTGTCTAGGCCACAACATGGAGGCTCAAACTGAAGCAGTGGGCGGAGCTTCATCGTTCCTTGTCTCTGCTAGCCAATTGTCCATCCCCCCGTCTGCGCACCACTATTGCTTCTCTTTGGACCTGTGCAGCCTGGGCAGCCTGGGCCTCACGCACCCCATGGCCGCCACGCTCAGGTGACCATGCTCTTCAACCTTTGCTGCTAGCATCCTTAGCTCACGCTCTGCTGTGCTCGCCAGGTACTTGTATCCCTTTTTTGGCAGCAAGTCTCCCGTCATGACCAGCCACCCCGTGGAGCTGCACAGGAACATGGAGGTGTCTCTGCCGCAGTCGTACTGCGCCTTCAACTTTGCCACCTTACCGCCGCAGCTACAGGACACCTTCCTCAGGTAGCAACATGTAGTGTTTCATTAGCAACGCTGTAGCATACAGCATTTCATTAGCGATGCTCTAGCACAGGGGTCACCAACGCGGTGCCCACGGGCACCAGGTAGCCCGTAAGGACCAGATGAGTAGCCTGCTGGCCTGTTCTAAAAATAGCTCAAATAGCAGCACTTACCAGTGAGCTGCCTCTATTTTTTAAATTGTATTTATTTACTAGCAAGCTGGTCTCGCTTTGCCCAACATTTTTAATTCTAAGAGAGACAAAACTCAAATAGAATTTGAAAATCCAAGAAAATATTTTAAAGACTAGGTCTTCACTTGTTTAAATAAATTCATTCATTTTTTTACTTTGCTTCTTATAACTTTCAGAAAGACAATTTTAGAGAAAAAATACAACCTTAAAAATGATTTTAGGATTTTGACACATACAGGTATACCTTTTTACCTTTTAAATTCCTTCCTCTTCTTTCCTGACAATTTAAATCAATGTTCAAGTAAATTTATTTTTTTTATTGTAAAGAATGATAAATACATTTTAATTTAATTCTTCATTTTAGCTTCTGTTTTTTCGACGAAGAATATTTGTGAAGTCTTTCTTCAAACTTATTATGATTAAAATTCAAAAAAATTATTCTGGCCAATCTAGAAAATCTGTAGAATCAAATTTAAATCTTTTTTCAAAGTCTTTTGAATTTATTTTAAAATTTTTGTTCTGGAAAATCTAGAAGAAATAATGATTTGTCTTTGTTAGAAATATAGCTTGGTCCAATTTGTTATATATTCTAACGAAGTGCAGATTGGATTTTAACCTATTTAAAACATGTCATCAAAATTCTAAAATTAATCTTAATCAGGAAAAATTACTAATGATGTTCCATAAATTATTTTTTTAATTCTTTCAAAAAGATTCGAATTAGCTAGTTTTTCTCTTCTTTTTTTCAGTTGAATTTTGAATTTTAAAGAGTCGAAATTGAAGATAAACTATGTTTCAAAATTTAAATGTCATTTTTTTCGTGTTTTTTCCTCTTTTAAACCGTTCAATTAAGTGTAAATATCATTAATTATTAATAATAACTTAGAGTTAAAGGTAAATTGAGCATATTGGCTATTTCTGGCAATTTATTTAAGTGTGTATCAAACTGGTAGCCCTTCGCATTAATCACTACCCAAGAAGTAGCTCTTGCTTTCAAAAAGGTTGGTGACCCCTGCTTTAGCATATAGCATTTATAAAGCAACGCCATAGCTTACATCATTTCATTAGCGATGCTTTAGCATATAGCATTTATAAAGCAACGCTGTAGCATACAGCATTTCATTAGCGGTGCTTTAGCATATAGCATTTATAAAGCAACGCCGTAGCTTACATCATTTCATTAGCGATGCTTTAGCATATAGCATTTATAAAGCAACGCTGTAGCATACAGCATTTAATTAGCGATGCTTTAGCATATAGCATTTATAAAGCAACACCGTAGCATACAGCATTTCATTAGCGATGCTTTAGCATATAGCATTTATAAAGCAACGCTGTAGCATACAGCATTTCATTAGCGGTGCTTTAGCATATAGCATTTATAAAGCAACGCCGTAGCTTACATCATTTCATTAGCGATGCTTTAGCATATAGCATTTATAAAGCAACGCTGTAGCATACAGCATTTAATTAGCGATGCTTTAGCATATAGCATTTATAAAGCAACGCTGTAGCATACAGCATTTAATTAGCGATGCTTTAGCATATAGCATTTATAAAGCAACGCCGTAGCTTACAGCATTTCATTAGAGATGCTCTAGCATATAGCATTTATAAAGCAACGCTGTAGCTTACAGCATTTCATTAGAGATGCTCTAGCATATAGCATTTATAAAGCAACGCTGTAGCTTACAGCATTTCATTAGAGATGCTCTAGCATATAGCATTTATAAAGCAACGCTGTAGCTTACAGCATTTCATTAGAGATGCTCTAGCATATAGCATTTATAAAGCAACGCCGTAGCTTACAGCATTTCATTAGAGATGCTTTAGCATATAGCATTTATAAAGCAATGCTGTAGCTTACAGCATTTCATTAGCGATGCTTTAGCATATAGCATTTATAAAGCAACGCCGTAGCTTACAGCATTTCATTAGCGATGCTTTAGCATATAGCATTTATAAAGCAACGCCGTAGCTTACAGCATTTCATTAGAGATGCTCTAGCATATAGCATTTATAAAGCAACGCTGTAGCTTACAGCATTTCATTAGAGATGCTCTAGCATATAGCATTTATAAAGCAACGCCGTAGCTTACAGCATTTCATTAGAGATGCTTTAGCATATAGCATTTATAAAGCAATGCTGTAGCTTACAGCATTTCATTAGCGATGCTTTAGCATATAGCATTTATAAAGCAACGCCGTAGCTTACAGCATTTCATTAGCGATGCTTTAGCATATAGCATTTATAAAGCAATGCTGTAGCTTACAGCATTTCATTAGCGATGCTTTAGCATATAGCATTTATAAAGCAACGCCGTAGCTTACAGCATTTCATTAGCGATGCTCTAGCGCAGTGGTCCCCAACCACCGGGCCGTGGCCCGGTATCGGTCCGTGGATCGATTGGTACCAGGCCGCACAAGAAATTAAAACATTTTTTGCATGAAATCCACATAAAAAACACAAGATACACTTACAATTAGTGCACCAACCCACAAAACCTCCCTCCCCCATTCACACTCATTCACACAAAAGGTTTGTTTCTTTCTGTTATTAATATTTCTGGTTCCTACATTATATATCAATATATATCAATACAGTCTGCAGGGATACGATGCTGTAGCATGTAACATATGATAAGTGATGATGTAGCAAGTCGCATTTGATTAGCGACGCTGTAGCATGTAACATGTGATAAGTGATGATGTAGGAAGTTGCATTTGATTAGTGGTGCTGTGGCATGTAACATATGATAAGTGATGATGTAGGAAGTCACATTTGATTAGCGGTGCTGTGGCATGTAACATATGATAAGTGATGATGTAGCAAGTCGCATTTGATTAGCGACGCTGTAGCATGTAACATGTGATAAGTGATGATGTAGGAAGTTGCATTTGATTAGTGGTGCTGTGGCATGTAACATATGATAAGTGATGATGTAGGAAGTCACATTTGATTAGCGGTGCTGTGGCATGTAACATATGATAAGTGATGATGTAGGAAGTCGCGTTCGAGAAGCGACGCTGTAGCGTTTGATTAGTGATGCTGTAGCATGTAACATAAGTGATGCTGTAGCATTTGATAAGCAACGCTGTAGCATGTTAACATTTGATTATTGATGCTGTAGCATGTAACATAAGTGATGCTGTAGCATTTGATAAGCAACGCTGTAGCATGTTAGCGTTTGATTAGTGATGCTGTAGCATGTAACATAAGTGATGCTGTAGCATTTGATAAGCAACGCTGTAGCATGTTAACGTTTGATTAGTGATGCTGTAGCATGTAACATAAGTGATGCTGTAGCATTTGATAAGCAACGCTGTAGCATGTTAGCGTTTGATTAGTGATGCTGTAGCATGTAACATAAGTGATGCTGTAGCATTTGATAAGCAACGCTGTAGCATGTTAGCGTTTGATTAGTGATGCTGGAGAATATAACATTTGATTACTGATACTGTAACAAGTAGCGTTTGATAGGCGATGCTGTAGCACGTTAGCTTTTAATAAGCAATGCTTTGGCATGTAGTGTTTGATAAGCGATGAAAAAGCATGTTAGCATTGGAGTAGTGATGCTTTAGCGTGTAGCATTTGATTATTGATACTGTAACATGTAGTGTTTGATAAGTGGTGTTGTGTTTGATTAGTGTTGCTGTAGCATGTTAGCATTTGATTAGTGATTCTGTAGCGTGTTAGCATTTGATTAGTGATGCTGTAGTGTGTTAGCATTTGATTAGTGATGCTGTAGCGTTATAGCTTTTGATTAGTGATGCTGTTAAATGTAGCATAATTGACCAGCGCTTGTGTGGCATTAAGTGAAAGCGGTTGTCACGCAGAGTGCCGCTGGTCCTGGAGCTTTGGCACATGGATGCTAGCAGCAGAGAGCAGCTGATTGGTCGAGGCTCGCTGCAGTTGTCTCACCTGCTGGGCGCTGAGAGAAGTCCATACCTGGCAGCCACAGGAGAGACGGGCTGGCGTCAAACTCACCAGGACAGGATCCCCTTCTTCAGTCCTCAGAGGTTAGAGCACGCTCACTGCTGCCCGCTGTGGACATACCATATATGTGCTCTTCTTCTTTCACTGCTGCCCCCCAGTGGACATATCACATATGTGCTCTTCTTCTTTCACTGCTGCCCCCAGTGCACATACCATATATGGGCTGTTCTTCTTTCACTGCTGCCCCCCGTGGACATATCATATATGGGTTCTTCTTCTTTCACTGCTGCCCCCCAGTGGACATACCATATATGGGATCTTCTTCTTTAACTGCTGCCCCCAGTGGACATACCATATATGTGCTCTTTTTCTTTCACTGCTGCCCCCCAGTGGACATACCATATATGGGCTCTTCTTCTTTCACTACTGCCCCCCAGTGGACATACCATATGTGCTCTTGTAGTGGATTGTCCGAAGCTTAAACAGGCAACAAAAGTAGTTTAGTACAACAAATTTATTTACCCATTATCAGAAGTGCAGGCCGTGCAGACAGACCACATGTTACTCCGGAGTAAACAAGACACACACAAGCCAAAATCACTCTCGAGTTCCGGTCTTCTGCCATTTTTTATATGTCTCTTGTGCGTCATTGTTTGTTATCTAATGCGTCAATGTCTTTCTGTTATCCCTATCTGTTCCATACCATCTCGAATCCTTTAGACAGTCAACACATTCTGTAGACAGGTTGGCACGACTTAACATTCACTTTTGTCCCACTGGCACAGAATAGGAGAGAAATCAAATGACACCTATATACCTATATTGCATGTCCCATTAGACATGCAATATAGGTCAAAGGTCAGAAATTCTACTACATACCCGCCTTCCAGGGTCTTAAGACCCTGGACCAAAATAATTTCTGATGTAGACCACATGTTAAATCTCTACCACAGATAGAGGCAAAAACCTCAATGTTTTTATACGAGGCAAAAATTCCGTCTATGACCCTCCTTCAGAGCGATCGCTGTTACCAGCCTGCAGTAAAACCATCTCACAGAACACAATTAGTGGCCTACCCTTTGATTTAGTAAGGGAATAACAAATACTTTGATCATGAACATCATTGAACATAAATAGATGAATGTATATAGACTTATGACTGTAAGACATTTGCAAAAATATTTTTCCCGGCATTTGCAATGGATGTAGTTACCAATATTGTTAATTATCAATTGATTTTGAACACACAACTGAATTTCGTATGAGTCCATGTTCGATTAGTGCTCGTATAGATGGCTCGGTGGTGCCTCAGGCTGGTGGCCTGCCGACACCTCGTTGGGCTTTTGGCTGCCTTGAGGAAGAAAGAGATCCACTCAAACAGTCTGTCTCTCTTTGGGGTGTGGTTCAGTCCATTGGGCAGACTGTTCAGTGGCCGGTGCGTGCTGGCCGAAATTGGGGAAAAGCTGAGAAAAAGTTGGAGCTGTGGGGGCTTTGGGGAAGGCGGGGGCAGAGTATGGGGCGTGGGGCTTTGGTCCAGGCCCTCGGCTTGCTTCAGGCCTCCTCGCTGCTTCGGCACTCCCGACACTTCTTTCCACAGCTGCTGGAGTCCCGGTGGACACATTGGCTGGCAACCTTAGTTGTTCTCGTCATCGCTGGCAAGGTGTTGTCTCTCCTCTCGGTTCCTTCCAGTCAGGTATCGGGTGTTGGTCCTGGATTGGCTTTGACCGTGCCCCTCTTAGCGAGTGCAAGGGAATCTGGAGTGGCTGCTTTCATCCTCAAATCTGCACAGAGGAACTGGCACACAAATTCTACATTTTGCAAACTTACCATTTTGGTCTCATGGTCTTTCCACCTTCCTAGGAAGCTGCTGGTCCTGAGAAGTGCTGATCTTGTGACTGAAGATGATAACCTATTTTCTTAAAATAGGTGCCGTTGTTTGACCTAATCTTTTTGGGGAAACCATGTCGGGATATTAGATCATTCACAAAACATTTAATTACTGAATTGGCACCCTCCTTTGAGGTTGGGGTTGCTTCCGCCAACCACTGCAATTGTCAATCTAAATCATTACGTTCCTTTATCCTTGTATCGGATTGATCATATCCATTAAATAAAACCTCAACACGCTCAAACTTGACCCAATCCAAACTCACCTCCCCCCTCTGTCCCTCTCACAGGGACAGTGTTAGTCGTAGTAATAGTAATAGTGATAGTAGTAGTAGTATTAGTAGTTTCAGAAACATCCAAGAAAAAGAAAAGACAGCTGATAGTCAAGTGCAGCAAGAACAGAGGCGGAGGACAGGTCATGTTTGAGGTCACTGTTCGCTTTTGCAATAGTACTTTGATATTTTACAACACCTAGTGAATTATTGTGGCCTCAATAATTCACTAAATAGTTGTATTTAATTTAGTCTATCTATGATGGGACAATGCACAGAAACATTAAGTTCAGAAACAGATATGTTCTGTACCAGATTATATCTAAATAGCTACTTTCCATCTGTAGTCCCTGGCTACCTAAATTAAAGGGATCCAAAAATCAAGCAATAAAATTATGACACTAATTAATCATAATAAATATATACATTCATAGTAATTAATAATTAATCAAAAAATAATCATACTGTAGCATGTAATCAATGATAAGAAAAGTCACCAAATGCCCCTTCATGGACACATACTTACCATACAATACAACCACACCTTATTTACATCATCACACAAAGACCATACATGCTCTTGTTCACATCTGTCATCATTCGTAAAAACAACCAAGCTTTTAACAGCCATACCTCACAATTTACAACAAAATGCTCTCATGGATAAATATACTACACATTAAGTTGATGTGTCAACATAATGCCCCTCTTAGTGACCGTGTGAGCAGCCTTGATTGCTCCAAAGCCACTTTTTAATTTCAAATTTTCTATTCCTTTTGTTATAACGTGGAGAAGGCTAATTGGTCTGTACATGTTCTGGTCTTCTTTATTTCCTGCTTTATGGATTTAATCATAGTAGCAGTTTCTCCACGTGGTAGGGAAAGTGTTTTCCATCATCCATCCATCCATCCATCCATCTTCTTCCGCTTATCCGAGGTCGGGTCGCGGGGGCAGCAGCCTAAGCAGGGAAGCCCAGACTTCCCTCTCCCCAGCCACTTCGTCTAGCTCTTCCCGGGGGAAAGTGTTTTCCGTTATTGATTTATTTATCAATTGTTGTTATACGAGCAATAATACAATCCTTATGTTTTTAGGAAGATAGTGTCCAACCCATTTATATATCTCTAGATCGTGAGTCTGATAATGCAGTGAAGATTTTGTTTAACTTTGTTTCATTTGTTAATTCTAAAATTAGTCCATCCTGAATAAATGACAATTATTTGTACTGATTTTGAGGGACTCTTTATTCAGGGTTTGTACAGACTGGATGAAATGTTCATTAAAATTATTACTTATGTCCAGACTGTCTGCGATAGTAGCGCCATTGATATTTAATGTTATAGTGTTGTTTCTTGTTTGCTCTCTTTCCGTAAGTTTGTATCTGGTTTTCCATAACTTTCTAATGTTCCCTTTTGCAGCTTTGATTAATTCTAAGTGAAAGTCAGCCTTAGACTTCCGCATAAACATTGTAACTTTGTTCCTCCAAACTTTTAAAATCATACGATCTGTATTTAGACCTGTTATAATTGCTCTTATGAGAGCTGAGTCCTCATGTCTTTATTAGAATCCAATGGTATTTTTATTTTAGCACTCTTCTTTCTGGTTTTGTATTTGTGTATTTACAGATGTTCTCTTTGATTGTTGTCATCCAATTGTAATTCTAGTAGGGCTGCTTATCATTTGTATCATATAGAAGCCGTTTATAATATCCTTAAGTTTCTTTCTACGTGTTTTATTTAACCAGTCCAGATTAACGTCCCCCATGACGTTACTTCTTTCATACTATGCTGTTTGAGGATGTCTGAAAATGAATCAAGAAAAATGTCTTTATCTGTGGTCGATCGGTATACTACAATTACCTTGAAATTCATTTCTGAGGAAAATGTGATTTTAATTTCAACATACTCAAATTGATCTACTTTTAATGTTTTCCCTTTCATAAATCATAATTCCTCCCCCCTTTGTCACTCGATCTGTCTTTTCTGTAATCTTGTCCCCCGGGACATTAATTAGAACGAAAGTTGTTGTGGGTTTTAACCATGTCTCTGATAGACAAGGTAATCCGGATTAGAGTCTGACAGTAACTGCTGTATTTGTTCAGTATGTTTCCTGTGGTAGAAAGTTTAATAATGCGGACACGTTTGTTACTGAATACTTTCTACAGACTTCTGTCTCTCTGCGACTTTGTGTATGTATGATAAGCAACTACAATTTTTTTTTTTTTTTTTTGATATGCTTAAATTTTATTTTAGCTCAGCTGTTGTGTAGCTGCTAGCTCCTTGTAGCCTACAGCAGGAGTGTCCAAATTGCAACCAATAGCTATGTTTTTAACAGACAACCGAAATAATTGAAAATGTGGTATTTGCGTATCGGTTCAATCAGCGGCAGCTACGCCCTGTTTTATCATTTGACCTACATTTTTGGTTTCGTAGGCAGGACAGAGGGAACAATGTGGGTCATTAGTTGTCCATCTTATACCATTCTAATTGTTGTAAGGATAGTTCACATGAGCGGCCATACCTCGAGTCCCACCATATATAAGAGTCAAAAGGCTCCTATTATGAGTCGTCTAATTGGTGATCATACACTTTGGCGGTTTGGGTGGCAGGACACACGGACGCACCTCAGTCAGCCAGTGCTAGGACAGTTGGAGCAGTCCCCGTCCTCCATTCCTTCCTGGGAGGCGTCCCCAGTAGTTGTCAGCTGATGTCGTGCTGTCAGGCAACATCAGGAAGTTCCTTCTGTGCGGTATTGAATTGTCAGGGCACAGTTGGTAAGCAGGTCATTACAAGGTGTGTGCAGGTTGACCACAAAGGAATGCTTCAAAGATTGTGTTGAACATTGTCCGTTGACACTTATGTCCAGCAGGGGTCTGTTTGTATCCTGCTGTTCGTCCTGCTGTCACACCTGTATTTTTTGTGAGCATGTTCTGGCTACAACTTTGGAGCTTGTCTTGTTCAGAGAAGTTGGCAGTCCCCCGGCTGCACATCCTTTCCACCCTCGCTTGACCTAGCACAACCATGGCTACCACCCAAGTCCGTCTGTATGGTTTTACGTTTTGTTGAGGTTTTTTCCTCCAGAATTTGGAACTCAAAACATGTACACCCATCGTTTTCATATCCTCTCGGTTAGTTCAATTTTGCATATCACGTTTTAAAATTACAGTCTTAACTAACCCATTAATTGCTAATCAATAACCTTAATTCAAAGATTATACGTACTACTTCATGTGTATTTAAGTACCCTTTTAGTTCACTTAAAGATTATCTATAAGTTAATTTAAACTATCATTTGTCTATCAGTAGGCGCGAGCAAGCTGTCATGCTTGCACTCTGACCTCCCGCTGTGCGTGATACTCTCCAAAACAAAAGAATGTATTTATTCACGTTTATCCTTATCTTTCAGCTAAATCTTTTAATCTTTTAACTTTTAACGTCCGCACTGTTTTTATTTTTATTGTCTGCATTTTAATTTTGCTTTTACTTTCTTTCATTTCACTTTGTTGTCTGTGAAGCACTTTGAGTCTTGTCCTTTCCTGGAAAAACGCCACACAAACAAAGCTGCCCCGCCTTGCCTTGCCTTGCATGTCTCCGACTGGTTATCCAACCTAGTCACAACAAACACACAAGGCCATGCTCTAAGCGCCAGCCCTAATCACACTTCTCCTCTTTTTAACACTTTACATATCGGCTCTTATTCTAATTATTAATGTAGGCTGTTATTTGTACCGTAATTTCCGGACTATAAGCCGCTACTTTTTCCCCTCGTTCTGGTCCCTGCGGCTTATACAAGGGTGCGGCTTATTTACGGCCTGTTCTTCTCCGACACCGACGAAGAGGATTTCGGTGGTTTTAGTACGCAGGAGGAAGACGATGACACAATGATTAAAGACTGACTTTTCATATACCGGTAGGCTAGTTATTTTGATAACGTACAGGTGAGCACTTTGTATTACTTTGCACCGTTGTATTATTTGTACTCTGCACGAATGCTGTTCGCCATGTCAAAGATGTGAAAGTTTGATTGAATGATTGAAAGATTTATTGTTAATAAATGGGACGCTTTGCGTTCCCAAACAGTCATCTCTGTCCCGACAATCCCCTCCGTGGTAGCAGGAACCCCTATATACTACGGTAATTACACATCAAAACCCTGCGGCTTATAGTCGGGTGCGGCTTATATATGGAGCAATCTGTATGTTCCCCTAAATTTAGCTGGTGCGGCTTATAGTCAGGTGCGGCTTATAGTCCGGAAATTACGGTAATTATTATTCAACACTATTCACAGCAAACAGTTGTAAAGTTATAGTTATTCGCATTATACTCTCAAAATCTGTAGCTAATTGAAAGCTGTTGAGATTTGGTTTGCCTCCTTCATCTCAGTGGCCTAGTGGTTAGAGTGTCCGCCCTGAGATCGGCAGGTCGCAAGTTCAAAACCCCGGCCGAGTCACACCAAAGACCACAAAAAATTTTGGAGCCAAATCACCAAAAACGATTCCCGGGCGTATGGTATGGTGTACTGCAATGTCTAAATAAAACTATACATTACTACAAACTAAAATGTCAGACTGTACTTTAAAGTTACTTTTATTAAATTAATTTCCAAACTAACCACCACCACAGCAGACATCTTCCTCAATCCTATCCCAATACTCCCATAAATTAGAAAGGTGTTTCACAATAGTGGTTAAGTAGTTATTTTAAGTAATAGATCTCAATATGTAGAAATTAATAAGACTAAATTTGCCCTAGTGTGTGAATGTTGTCTGTCTATCTATCTGTGTTGGCCCTGTGATGAGGTGGCGACCTGTCCAGGGTGCAAAGTCAAATTGTGAAACAAAAATTAAAGTTGAATCAAGTGGAAATTGACAGAGTATATGAACTACATTCTTGAGAATAGTAATTGATCATTAATATGTTGGAAGCCGCATATTGAACATATTAAAGAAAAATATCCAAATCCATTGCTATTCGGTATAAAGTAAAACACATGCTGAATAAGAAATGTCTGCACGTTATATTATTCATTTATTTTTGTATTCTTTAAACCTAGCTCAATGCTAAACTAATCCAATGCTATGCTAACTCAATGCTAACCTAGCTTAATGCTAACCTAACTCAATGCTATCCTAACATTGTCGCACCTCTTCGGCCCACGCCTCACGCAGCTGTCACTCACACAGCCTCGTCACACACACACACTCTTATCTCAAAATGTCTCCCAGCTGAGACTCCTTTTTTTTTCTTTTTTTTTTTTTTTCTTTATATGCGTCACACAGTCACTCACACAGAGAATTTACCAGCGAGCAAGAGCCTTTTTTCCCGTACTCAAAATCTCAGTGTGTAAAACAACTGTAATATCGCACAGTCACAATCACCAGTATAGTTTAAAACAAATTCAAATGACAGGAATTCGCTCGCAGCGCCAAAGGGGGGAGCTTCCCTGCTTAGGCTGCTGCCTCCGCGATCCAACCTCTTGATAAGCGGAAGAAAATAATTATATGGATGGATCATTCACTCATGTGTTTTCTGTACATAACTTTGTCTATTTTCTCACACGCACACACATTTTGGACAATTTCCCAACTTTTACAGATAGCGGGGCTGTGAGAAAAGCGTGAGGGGAGAGGTTGATTTTTTCAGATGGGACTTAAACCAGATAAGAAACCAGGTGCTACACAAATGTTATTACAATACGCAGATATATATATATAAATTTAAAAAACACACATTTTTATCCCACAAACCACGCCCCCCTGGTCCGGACCAATATAAACAACTAATGCACGCGTGCTTTTGTGGAATCGGCCGTCTCATTAACAAACACAGGTCCCATCGTTACTCATACAACGGCGATTAACCCGTTCAGCGGAGCAGCCCCTGGTTTTACTCCCTGACCAATACACGGCAACAGCATAAAAGCACCATAGAGTCACTGATAATCACCCAATGCTCTGCAGTCATCATGTCTGGTCAGTCCATACAGTTTCACCAAGTTTCACCAAAGCTCTACCATATGGACCCCTTAACTCTATCCATCTATACTGCAGCAAATTTCCAAATTCGTGACAACTTGGCTCAGTTGATCTCCTTTACCGGAGTCACTGAACGATCACCTTATATCAGGCTTTTTACCCGGCTGCAGTTTCCACATAGACAGATACGTAGGACCTTCATAGACGTCATAAATTTGTGTGGGCCAAATGTCACACCAGTTAGCCAACCTTGCCTTAAATTTCGCTGTGTCCAACTCCGGCTAACCTAATGTACTTGCAGAAAAAAGCATCCTCTGCCAACAACGACAGAGGATGAAGAGGTTAAAAGAAATTTTTCGTCTCACATCGTCTATGCTTCTACATTCCAAACCACCAAAATTCTATCACCAATCCCCTTATGTTAAAAACAAGAAATCACAAGTTTTCAACAAACACACAGACAAATGATCACATATAAAACAACTCAATCCAACCATAATTTATCCCATTCCAGGTTGTTTTTGGAGAACCTGACTAAACCTATCTTTTATCAAAAATAGATTCAGCAATTAGTCTTATCGATCCAGCTCTCTGCAGGCAGAAAATGTTTACACTTTAAGCAAAACGCTTACCTTGTGATGCGCGCGTGCAACACACTGTCTGCCTGGCAGAGAGAGCAGGAGCGGCTGTCGACCTGTAGCTTCTAAACCATCCTGTTCGTGACGCCAATTTGTGTAGTGGATTGTCCGAAGCTTAAACAGGCAGCAAAAGTAGTTTAGTACAACAAATTTATTTATCCATTATCAGAAGTGCAGGTTGAATTAAGTTGGCCGTGCAGACAGACCACATGTTACTCCGGAGTAAACAAGACACACACAAGCCAAAATCACTCTCGAGTTCCGGTCTTCTGCCATTTTTTATATGTCTCTTGTGCGTCATTGTTTGTTATCTAATGCGTCAATGTCTTTCTGTTATCCCTATCTGTTCCATACCAACTCGAATCCTTTAGACAGTCAACACATTCTGTAGACAGGTTGGCACGACTTAACATTCACTTTTGTCCCACTGGCACAGAATAGGAGAGAAATCAAATGAGCGTACATTCGCATTAGACATGCAATATAGGTCAAAGGTCAGAAATTCTACTACACTCTTCTTCTTTCACTGCTGCCCCAAGTGGACATACCATATATGGGTTCTTCTTCTTTCACTGCTGCCCCCCAGTGGACATACCATATATGGGTTCTTCTTCTTTCACTGCTGCCCCCAGTGGACATACCATATATGGGCTCTTCTTCTTTCACTGCTGCCCCCAGTGGACCTACCATATATGTGCTCTTCTTCTTTCACTGCTGCCCCCAGTGGACATACCCTATATGTGCTCTTCTTCTTTCACTGCTGCCCCCAGTGGACATACCATATATGGGCTCTTCTTCTTTCACTGCTGCCCCCACCCAGTGGACCTACCATATATGGGCTCTTCTTCTTTCACTGCTGCCCCCCAGTGGACATACCCTATATGTGCTCTTCTTCTTTCACTGCTGCCCCCAGTGGACATACCCTATATGTGCTCTTCTTCTTTCACTGCTGCCCCCCAGTGGACATACCATATATGGGCTCTTCTTCTTTCACTGCTGCCCCCCAGTGGACATAACATATATGTGCTCTTCTTCTTGGGACACTTCCAGTGAGATAGTGGCAGAGTTGAGCTACATGGCCACGCTGGACGACTTTGGACTGCTTCATGTCAAAGAGATACCTGCGCCACAGTCCACCCAGGTTCACGTCAAAGAGATACCTGCGCCACAGTCCACCCAGGTTCACGTCAAAGAGATACCTGCGCCACAGTCCACCCAGGTTCACGTCAAAGAGATACCTGCGCCACAGTCCACCCAGGTAGGTAGGTGTGTGCGTGAATGAAAGATGAAGTTGTCATCATGGTGAACTAGCTGTACCGCTTTTTTCTCTGCTCTCAGACCAAACTGCAATATATTTAGTAAAGAGTCATTCTGTTAGTGGTTCAATTACTTTAATTGATTACTCTTTAAAAGTAATTTTCAGAACACAGTCATGACGCAGTTGGCAGGTTGGTGTTCCTTTGTGTGTAGGTCCTATAATCATGTTTATTGTGTGTATGTCCTATAATAATGTTTATTGTGTGTATGTCCTATAATCATGTTTATTGTGTGTATGTCCTATAATAATGTTTATGGTGTGTATGTCCTATAATAATGTTTATTGTGTGTATGTCCTATAATAATGTTTATTGTGTGTATGTCCTATAATAATGTTTATTGTGTGTATGTCCTATAATAATGTTTATTGTGTGTATGTCCTATAATCATGTTTATGGTGTGTATGTCTTATAATCATGTTTATTGTGTGTATGTCCTATAATAATGTTTATTGTGTGTATGTCCTATAATAATGTTTATTGTGTGTATGTCCTATAATCATGTTTATTGTGTGTATGTCCTATAATAATGTTTATTGTGTGTATGTCCTATAATCATGTTTATTGTGTGTATGTCCTATAATCATGTTTATTGTGTGTATGTCCTATGTTTATTGTGTGTACGTCCTATAATAATGTTTATTGTGTGTATGTCCTATAATAATGTTTATTGTGTGTACGTCCTATAATAATGTTTATTGTGTGTATGTCCTATAATAATGTTTATTGTGTGTATGTCCTATAATAATGTTTATTGTTAAAGGTCAATTATTTTCATGTTGCTGCTGATGTTTAAACATGTCCTCCTAAAACAGGGCACCTTATTTCATATTTTTCTTTTTTGTGTATTTGTTAGCGGAAGAATTGAGCATCGCTAAATGTTTTTTTTAAAGAAGGTTGGAGATTTTTCTTATATTATTTTCAAGGTTTTTCCTCTTTTCTTATGTCAAAACTCCTCTTAAGTTGGGATGCTGTAATTCAAAACCTACTTTTCTTACTTGTTGGTACTTGTTTTTGTGTATGCTGGAGATGTCGAAGACTAGTTCCATCTCTCGGTCAAACTACATTGGGATATGGCTGTTCTTAGTCTCAGTGCTAGCACATTACAGTCCTAGTATGTCTGCCTTTGAGTCATCTTATTGAAAATGTCAAATGCATTTTCATCCTAAAAAATGTTGTTCTACAAAAATGTTTCTGTGCTACTCATTTTTTCAATTTGGTAGCACCAGTGCCACTAGTGAAAAAGCTAAGCGGACAGCCCTGATGGAGAAATTAAAGATAGAGGTTGTCATCTTCTCACCAGAGTGAACATGCAGCTCCTTTGCCAACACCTGCCCCGCCCCTTGTGTCAGCCCCGCCCCTTGTGTCAGCCCCGCCTCCTGTGTCAGCCCCGCCTCCTGTGTCAGCTCCGCCTCCTGTGTCAGCCCCCCCTCCTGTGTCAGCCCCCCCGTGCCCACGGGACACACAAGAGTACCACAAGGCTCTGGAGTTGGAACTGTGGAAGGAGAAGCAGGAGGACGACTTCAATGATCAGGTAAAGGCAGGAAGTACTCTGATTTCTTTGTTGACGCACTTCTTTCCTATCTTTTAAATGTTTCTTGCTTTGCATTGTTTGATGTGTGTGTGTGTGTGTGTGTGTGTGTGTGTGTGTGTGTGTGTGTGTGTGTGTGTGTGTGTGTGTGTGTGTGTGTGTGTGTGTGTGTGTGTGTGTGTGTGTGTGTGTGTGTGTGTGTGTGTGTGTGTGTGCAGCTGAGGAGGAAGGAGTTGGTGCACATGCAGGCGTTGGCAGAAGAGTGGATGCGGCGTGATGGTGAGAGAGAGGCGTGCGTCAAGAAGAAGGTAGACCAAGTGGTTCTTCACACTGTACATGATGTCATACAATGATCTCATGGAAGATGTCATCACTAGGAGATGGAGTGTGACCGTTTGGAAGAAAAACTTCAGTCAACTTTAGTTGATCTGGAAAAGAAAGACAAAGAACTCACTGAGGACAAACTCAAGGTCACTCTCTTCTCCTTTTACTATGAATACTACAAAAGCAGTGAAGTTGTGTAAATGGTAAATAAAAAGAGAATACAACAAATCCTTTTCAACTTATATTCAATAGAATAGACTGCAAAGACAAGATATTTCATGTTCACACTGAGAAACTTCATTAATTGCAAATATTAGCTCATTTGGAATTTGATGCCTGCAACTTGTTGCAAAAAGCTGGCACAAGTGGCAAAAAAGAGTGAGAAAGTTGAGGAATGCTCATCAAAGACTTATTTGGAACATCCCACAGGTGAACAGGCTAATTGGGAACAGGTGGGTGCCATGATTGGGTATAAAAGCAGCTTCCATGAAATGCTCAGTCATTCACAAACAAGGACGGGGCGAGGGTCACCACTTTGTCAACAAATTGTTTAAGAACAACATTTCTCAAGCAGCTATTGCAAGGAATTTAGGGATTTCACCATCTACGCTCCGTAATATCATCAAAAGGTTCAGAGAATGTGGAGAAATCACTGCAGGTAAGCCATGATATTACACACCTTGCATCCCTCAGGTGGTACGGCATCAAAAAGCCACATCAGTGTGTAAAGGATATCACCACAAGAGCTCAGGAACACTTCAGAAAACCACTGTCAGTAACTACAGTTGGTCGCTACATCTGTAAGTGCAAGTTAAAACTGTACTATGCAAAGCCAAAGCCATTTATCAACAACACCCAGAAACGCTTCGCTGGGCCCGAGCTCATCTAAGATGGACTGATGCAAAGTGGAGAAGTGTTCTGTGGTCTGACGAGTCCATGCTTCTAATTATTTTTGGAAACTGTGGACCAAAGAGGAAACGAACCATGGGGACTGTTCTAGGGTGAAAGTGTAAGAGGCAGCATGTGTGATGGTATGGGGGTGTATTAGTGGTCAAGACATGTTCTAGGGTGAAAGTGTAAGAGGCAGCATGTGTGATGGTATGGCGGTGTATTAGTGGTCAAGACACGTTCTAGGGTGAAAGTGTAAAAGGCAGCATGTGTGATGGTATGGGGGTGTATTAGTGGTCAAGACATGTTCTAGGGTGAAAGTGTAAAAGGCAGCATGTGTGATGGTATGGGGGTGTATTAGTGGTCAAGACATGTTCTAGGGTGAAAGTGTAAGAGGCAGCATGTGTGATGGTATGGGGGTGTATTAGTGGTCAAGACATGTTCTAGGGTGAAAGTGTAAGAGGCAGCATGTGTGATGGTATGGGGGTGTATTAGTGGTCAAGACATGTTCTAGGGTGAAAGTGTAAAAGGCAGCATGTGTGATGGTATGGGGGTGTATTAGTGGTCAAGACATGTTCTAGGGTGAAAGTGTAGAAGGCAGCATGTGTGATGGTATGGGGGTGTATTAGTGGTCAAGACATGTTCTAGGGTGAAAGTGTAAAAGGCAGCATGTGTGATGGTATGGGGGTGTATTAGTGGTCAAGACATGTTCTAGGGTGAAAGTGTAAAAGGCAGCATGTGTGATGGTATGGGGGTGTATTAGTGGTCAAGACATGTTCTAGGGTGAAAGTGTAAGAGGCAGCATGTGTGATGGTATGGGGGTGTATTAGTGGTCAAGACATGTTCTAGGGTGAAAGTGTAAGAGGCAGCATGTGTGATGGTATGGGGGTGTATTAGTGGTCAAGACATGTTCTAGGGTGAAAGTGTAAGAGGCAGCATGTGTGATGGTATGGGGGTGTATTAGTGGTCAAGACATGTTCTAGGGTGAAAGTGTAGTAGGCAGCATGTGTGATGGTATGGGGGTGTATTAGTGGTCAAGACATGTTCTAGGGTGAAAGTGTAAAAGGCAGCATGTGTGATGGTATGGGGGTGTATTAGTGGTCAAGACATGTTCTAGGGTGAAAGTGTAAAAGGCAGCATGTGTGATGGTATGGGGGTGTATTAGTGGTCAAGACATGTTCTAGGGTGAAAGTGTAAAAGGCAGCATGTGTGATGGTATGGGGGTGTATTAGTGGTCAAGACATGTTCTAGGGTGAAAGTGTAAAAGGCAGCATGTGTGATGGTATGGGGGTGTATTAGTGGTCAAGACATGTTCTAGGGTGAAAGTGTAAAAGGCAGCATGTGTGATGGTATGGGGGTGTATTAGTGGTCAAGACATGTTCTAGGGTGAAAGTGTAAGAGGCAGCATGTGTGATGGTATGGGGGTGTATTAGTGGTCAAGACATGTTCTAGGGTGAAAGTGTAAAAGGCAGCATGTGTGATGGTATGGGGGTGTATTAGTGGCCAAGACATGGGTAACTTACACATCTGTGAAGGCACCAGTCATGCTGAAAGGTACATACAGCTTTTGGAGCAACATATGTTGCCATCCAAGCAACGTTGTCATGGACGCCCCTGCTTATTTCAGCAAGACAATGCCAAGCCAGGTGTTACAACAGCGTGGCTTCATAGTAAAAGAGTGTTGGTACTAGACTGGCCTGCTTGTAGTCCAGACTTGTCTCCCATTGAAAATGTGTGGTGCAATATGAAGGCTAAGATGGGGGCGGTAGCTCGGTTGGTAGAGTGGCCGTGCCAGCAACTTGAGGGTTCCAGGTTCGATCCCCGCTTCCGCCATCCTAGTCACTGCCGTTGTGTCCTTGGGCAAGACACTTTACTCACCTGCTCCCAGTGCCATCCACACTGGTTTAAATGTAACTTAGATATTGGGTTTCACTATGTAAAAGCGCTTTGAGTCACTAGAGAAAAGCACTATATAAATATAATTCACTTGACTTAAAATATGAGAAGGGAGACTGTTGAACAACTTAAGCTGTACATCAAGCAAGAATGGGAAATAATTCCACTTCAAAAATGTGTCTCCTCACTTCCCAAACCTTTACTGCGTGTTGTTAAAAGGAAAGGCCATGTAACACACTGGTAAAAATGCCTTTTTTGTCATGTGTTGCTGCCATCTAATTCTAACTTCATGATTATTTGCAAAAAAGAAGAAAGTTTCTCAGTGTGAACATGAAATATCTTGTCTTTGCAGTCTATTCCATTGAATATAAGTTGGAAAGGATTTGTTGTATTCTCTTTTTATTTAGCATTTACACAACCTGACAACTTCACTGACTTTGTAGTTTGTACTATTACTACCATTACTAATACTATTATTACTACTACTACTTCTACTATTATTACTACTACTAATATTACCATTATTACTACTATTAGTATTACTACTAATACTATTTTTACTACTATTACTACCATTACTACTACTACTTTTACTTCTATTACTACCAATATTACTACTGCTACTTTTACCACTATTACTGCCATTATTACTACAAGTACTTCTATTACTACTACTACTACTTTTTATGATAGCTACTACTATTACTACAATTATTACTACTACTGCTACTATCATTACTACTATTACTGCCATTATTACTATGATTACTACTACTTTTACAACTATTACTACCATTATTACTATTACTACTACTATCACTACTACTACTTTTACTACTACTACTACTTTTACCACTGTTACTACCATTAATACTACTACTCGTAGTAGTACCTCTACTATTACAACTACTTTAACTACTGTTATTACTACTATTTATACTACTACTATTACTACTACCAATTCCACATTATTACTACTATTACTGTCATTACTACTACTACGTTTACTACCATTACTACTAGTACTGCTACTATTACTGTCATTATTACTACTACTTTTACTACCATTACTTCTACTACTACTATTACTGCCATCATTACTACTATTATTACTACTGTGATTACTTCTACTTTTACTACTACTATTACTACCATTCTTACTACTGCTAGTACTACTGCTTTTATTACCACTATTACTATTACATCTACTGCTATTGTTCTCACTATTAGCACTTCTACTGCAAGTACTACTACTACTACTCAGGCTACTACTATTACTAGTTCTTGTATTAACGGTTGAGTGATGTGTCAGACCCAAAGGATGCAGCGCTTCTCAATCAATCAATCAATCAATCAATGTTTATTTATATAGCCCTAAATCATAAGTGTCTCAAAGGGCTGCACAAGCCACAACGACATCCGCGGTACAGAGTCGGATGCAAAGGACGTCGAGTGGGTCTGGCATAATATTGTGAAAGTCCAGTCCATAGTGGATCTAACATAATAGTGAGAGTCCAGTCCATAGTGGATCTAACATAATAGTGAGAGTCCAGTCCATAGTGGATCTAACATAATAGTGAGAGTCCAGTCCATAGTGGATCTAACATAATAGTGAGAGTCCAGTCCATAGTGGATCTAACATAATAGTGTGAGAGTCCAGTCCATTGTGGATCTAACATAATAGTGAGAGTCCAGTCCATAGTGGATCTAACATAATAGTGAGAGTCCAGTCCATAATGGATCTAACATAATAGTGAGAGTCCAGTCCATAGTGGATCTAACATAATAGTGTGAGAGTCCAGTCCATAGTGGATCTAACATAATAGTGAGAGTCCAGTCCATAGTGGATCTAACATAATAGTGAGAGTCCAGTCCATAGTGGATCTAACATAATAGTGAGAGTCCAGTCCATAGTGGATCCTAACATAATAGTGAGAGTCCAGTCCATAGTGGATCTAACATAATAGTGAGAGTCCAGTCCATAGTGGATCTAACATAATAGTGAGAGTCCAGTCCATAGTGGGGCCAGCAGGAGACCATCTCGAGCGGAGACGGGTCAGCAGCGCAGAGATGTCCCCAACCGATGCACAGGCGAGCGGTCCACCCCGGGTCCCAGCACTTCATCCATGGCCACAGGACCTGTGCCCCCCCCTCCCCCCCCCTCCACAAGGGAGAGGGGGGCAGATGAGAAAAGAAAAGAAACGGCAGATCAACTGGTCTAAAAAGGGGGTCTATTTAAAGGCTAGAGTATACAAATTAGTTTTAAGATGGGACTTAAATGCTTCTACTGAGGTAGCATCTCTAACTGTTACCGGGAGGGCATTCCATAGTATTGGAGCCTGAATAAAAAACGCTCTATAGCCCGCAGACTTTTTTTGGGCTCTGGGAATCACTAATAAGCCGGAGTTCTTTGAAGGCAGATTTCTTGTCGGGACATATGGTACAATACAATCAGCAAGATAGGATGGAGCTTGACCGTGTAGTATTTTATACGTAAGTAGTAAAACCTTAAAGTCACATCTTAAGTGCACAGGAAGCCAGTGCAGGTGAGTCAGTATAGGTATACATATATACATATATATATATATATATATATATATATATATATATATATATATATATATATATATATATATATATATATATATATATATATATATATATATATATATATATGTATGTATATATATATATGTATATATATATATGTATATAAAAGTATATACAGTATAGGCGTAATATGATCAAACTTTCTTGTTCTTGTCAAAAGTCTAGCAGCCGCATTTTATACCAACTGTAATCTTTTAATGCTAGACATAGGGAGGCCCGAAAATAATACGTTACAGTAATCGAGACGAGACGTAACGGACGCATGAATAATAATCTCAGCGTCACTAGTGGACAAAATGGAACAAATTTTAGCGATATTACATAGATGAAAGAAGGCCGTTTTACTAACACTCTTAATGTGTGACTCAAACGAGAGAGTTGTTTTAGTAACACCCTTAAAGGCCTACTGAAACCCGACTACTAGCGACCACGCAGTCTGATAGTTTATATATCAATGATGAAATCTTAACATTGCAACACATGCCAATACGGCCGGGTTAACTTATAAAGTGACATTTTAAATTTCCCGGGAAATATCCGGCTGAAACGTCGCGGTATGATGACGTATGCGTGTGACGTAGTCAGTTTAACATAAGTTATGGTACTCCGTAGAATCCTATACAAAAAGCTCTGTTTTCATTTCATAATTCCACAGTATTCTGGACATCTTTTGCAATTTGTTTAATGAACAATGAAGGCTGCAAAGAAGAAAGTTGTATGTGGGATCGGTGTATTAGCAGCGGACTACAGCAACACAACCAGGAGGACTTTGTTGGAGAGCAGACGCGCTAGCCGGCGACCTCACCTTGACTTCCTACGTCTCCGGGCCGCCAAACGCATCGGGTGAAGTCCTTCGTCCTTCCGTCGATCGCTGGAACGCAGGTGAGCACGGGTGTTGATGAGCAGATGAAGGCTGGCTGGCGTAGGTGGAGAGCTAATGTTTTTAGCATAGCTCAGTGAGGTCCGGTTGCTAAGTAGGCTTCAATGGCGTCGTTAGCACAGCATTGTTAACCTTCGCCAGCCTGGAAAGCATTAACCGTGTATTTACATGTCCACGGTTTAATAGTATTGTTGATTTTCTATCTATCCTTCCAGTCAGGGGTTTATTTTTTTTGTTTCTATATGCAGTTAAAGCAAGATGCTATCACGTTAGCTCGTAGCTAAAGCGTTTCGCCGATGTATTGTCGTGGAGATAAAAGGCACTGAATGTCCATTTCGCGTGCTCGACTCTCATTTTCAAGAGGATATAGTATCCCAGGTGGTTTAAAATACAAATCCGTGATCCACAATAGAAAAAGGAGAGAGTGTGGAATCCAATGAGCCAGCTTGTACCTAAGTTACGGTCAGAGCGAAAAAAGATACGTCCATCACTGCCTCTCTAGTCATTCACTGTAACGTTCCTCGTCCACGAATCTTTCATCCTCGCTCAAATTAATGGGGTAATGGTCCGAATAGCTCTAGCTGCGTTGAAAAAATAGGAAAATATGAGGGAGTGAACAACTGACAACGTCACGCTACTTCCGGTAGGGGCAAGGTTTTTTTTTATCAGAGACCAAAGTTGCGAACTTTATCGACGTATGTTCTGTACTAAATCCTTTCAGCAAAAATATGGCAATATCGCAAAATGATCAAGTATGACACATAGAATGGATCTGCTATTCCCGTTTAAATAAAAAAAATTCATTTCAGTAGGCCTTTAATGTGTGACTCAAACGAGAGAGTTGGGTGGAAGATAATACCCAGATTCTTTACCGAGTCGCCTTGTGTAATTGTTTGGTTGTCAAATGTTAAGGTGGTATTATTAAATAGATGTTGGTGTCTAGCAGGACCGATAATCAGCATTTCCGTTTTCTTGGCGTTGAGTTGCAAAAAGTTAGCGGACATCCATTGTTTAATTTCATTAAGACACGCCTCCAGCTGACTACAATCCGGCGTGTTGGTCAGCTTTAGGGGCATGTAGAGTTGAGTGTCATCAGCATAACAGTGAAAGCTAACACCGTATTTGCGTATGATGTCACCTAGCGGCAGCATGTAAATACTAAAGAGTGCAGGGCCAAGAACTGAACCATGGGGAACTCCACACGTTACCTTAACATAGTCCGAGGTCACATTGTTATGGGAGACGCACTACATCCTGTCAGTAAGATAAGAGTTAAACCAAGACAAGGCTAAGTCTGACATACCAATACGTGTTTTGATACGCTCTAATAAAATATTATGATGGACGGTATGGAAAGCAGCGCTAAGATCAAGAAGCAGCAACATAGATGACGCATCAGAATCCATGGTTAGCAATAGATCATTAGTCATTTTTGCGAGGGCTGTCGCCGTAGAGTGATTTGCCCTGAAACTAGATTGAAAGGGTTCACAGAGATTGTTAGACACTAAGTGCTGCTGTGCAACAATCTTTTCGAGGATTTTCGAAATAAAGGGAAGGTGGGACACCGGCCGGCATAGGTGGATTAATGACCGGGCCTACCGGGCCCAGGCCCAGGGGGCCAGAGGCCCCAAGGGGCCAGGCCAACTTGGCCCCGCGGCCGCGACCCCAGCAAAACTACTTTTGCAAAAATAATAATCTTAAGCCCCAAGGGGCCAGGCCAACTTGGCCCCGCGGCCATGATCCATAGAGGGTAAGAGGCCCCAAGGGGCCAGGTCAACTTGGCCCCGCGGCCGCGACCCACAGAGGGCCAGAGGCCCCAAGGGGCCAGGCCAACATGGCCCCGCGGCCATGATCCATAGACGGTCAGAGGCCCCAAGGGGCCAGGCCAACTTGGCCCCGCGGCCACGATCCATAGAGGGTCAGAGGCCCCAGGGGGCCAGGTCAACTTGGCCCCGCGGCCACGATCCATAGACGGTCAGAGGCCCCAAGGGGCCAGGCCAACTTGGCCCCGCGGCCACGACCCACAGAAGGCCAGAGGCCCCAAAGGGCCAGGCCAACTTGGCCCCGCGGCCGCGAGCCACAGAAGGCCAGAGGCCCCAAGGGGCCAGGTCAACTTGGCCCCGCGGCCACGATCCATAGAGGGTAAGAGGCCCCAAGGGGCCAGGTCAACTTGGCCCCGCGGCCACGACCCACAGAGGGCCTGAGGTCCTAAGGGGTCAGGCCAACTTGGCCCCGCGGCCATGATCCATAGAGGGCCAGAGGCCCCGAGGGGTCAGGCCAACTTGGCCCCGATCCATAGAGGGTCAGAGGCCCCAAGGGGCCAGGCCAACTTGGCCCCGCGGCCACGACCCACAGAGGCCCCAAGGGGCCAGGCAAAATTGGCCCCGCGGCCATGATCCACAGAGGGCCAGAGGCTCTCAATCATTATTATCAAAGCTAATTCTCAAATTGGATGGATCACACAACCTCACTCACATATTCTTTATCAATTATTAAAGGTTGTTTCTGAATTTTGATCACAGAACTTAATGCAAATATTCTTGATTGATTGACAAAGCTCATTCTCAAATTTTGATTACACAACCTTACTCTGACAAATTATCATTATCAAAAAGCTCTATCTCGAATTTGGATCACAGAATCTCACTCAAGTATTCTTAGCTGTGCCCCTCCCCCATCAAGTCTTTCATAAACCGGTCTGTTCTTTTAGAATCTCCTCATTTGGTATTTTGAACTCGTGAGAGACTGCTCAAAATTTGGTTTCCTTTCCCTCAGTTCAGACTCAGAGATAATTTGAAATCATTCAACAAGAAGTTTAACGCGCGCACACACACACACACACACACTTGAGTTGAGCATTACTTGGAAATTCTTATATTTTCCATTTTGCTGTTATTATCAGCATCTTCCCATTTTGTCCTTTTCTTTCGAGAAAGTTTACAGTCTGACATTTGTCACTGCTGTCAGTTAATAACTTTTTGGTCTTTGACCCATTTTGTCATTTTCTCGATTCGATCGTCACTGACCACTCTCTCCTGTCTGGCAGACATCGTTGCTGCCATCATAGCTAGCAAGCTGCCTGCAGCGGGTCATCCCTATGTTCCCCGTCCCTATGTTACCCGGGTCCTATGTTCCCCTCTACCGGGGAACTAAGGACCCTTTTTAAAAAAAAGGGTTCTATGTTCCCCGCTGCGGGGAACGTACAACACTTTTTCCAGAAAAGGGTTCTATGTTCCCCGCTGCTTCCAATGCGCGACTAAGTAAGACGCACGCAGACACGCATGACAGAGACGCGTTTAAGTTGTCGAAGGAAGGAAGTTCGCGTTTGAGTTGCTCTATCTGCTGCCGCACGCCCTGTGACAGGTTAGGTTTAGGGATGGTTTTGGTCAGGGCACAATTTCGCCAAAAAAGTGCTCCACAACGCCCTGTGACAGGTTAGGTTTAGGGATAGTTTGGGTCAGGGCACAATTTCGCCAAAAAAAAGTGCTCCACAACGCCCTGTGACAGGTTAGGTTTAGGGATGGTTTTGGTCAGGGCACAATTTCGCAATTTCGCCAGATACAATGCAGGGAACATAGGACCCTTTTTTAGAAAAAGGGTCCTAAGTTCCCCGGTCGCATACAAAGACCCAGGAACAACCGGGGAACATAGGACCCGGGGAACATAGGACCCGGGGAACATAGGCACGCTCCCGCCTGCAGATAGCAACATTTTGGTGTCCTTTGGGAAAATATTTAGAAAGAAGACAAAAGTACACACAGTTGTACAACTATTATCTTTATGATCTTTTTTTTGTTAGTTTCTCTGTTACTGTGTGTGGCCAATTAAGCGACTTTTGGCCATACCTGGCTGGTGACATTTAGCGACTTTCTGGTTGATGTTAAGATTAATAATAGCAACAGTTCTCTTCATCTTAATGCAATTTATTGTGTCTGTCTCTCCACATTTTGCCATTAGGTACTTTTGAGCTCTTGTTGGTCAGTCACTCTAAGGTACATTGTTGCTGCCATCATAGCTAGCAAGCTGCCTGCAGATAGCGACATTTTGGTGTCCTTTGAGAAATATTAAGAAAGAAGACAAAAGTACAAGACATTGTACGATTACTATCTTTTTAAAATTATTTGTTTCACTGTGTGATTGACCGACTTTGCCGCTAGATTTCGCGTCTTTTGGCCATACCTGGCTAGCGACTAAAAACATCATTTAGCGACTTTTTGGTTGTGAAGATAAGTGGTAAAAGCAGATCTTCCTGTTGGTCTTCCCACATTTTGCCATTTGGTACTTTGCACTCTTCTTGGTCACTCCAAGGCATTTGTCCCTGCCTTCAGCTAGTCACTTGGCTCTTTTGGAATATATTTCACTGTAATTGGCTCTCTCTCTCTCTTTCTCCTCAGTACAAATCAGCCTGTTCCCTTGCCATTCATCACTGACCACTCTGCTCTCCTGTCTGTCAGACATTATTGCTGCTTGCAGATAGCTTGGGGTCCTTAGAGAAAATATCAGAAGAGAAAAGTACACAATTATCTTAATTATCTTTTTTATTCAGTCAGTCCTTCAGTGAGTCCCAGTGTGTTGGCGATTAAGCAACGTTGGCATTCAATTAGCGACTTTTGGCCATACATGGCTGGCGACTCAAAAAACTAGAAAAAAAGTACAAAAAGTTGTACAATTAATATCTTTATTATCCTTAATTCCCCTGAATCCTAGAGTGTGTTGCAATTAAGCAACTTTGCTGCTAGGTTTAGCGACTCTTGTTTTGGGCATACCTGGCTAGCGACTACAAACATTATTCAGCAACTTTTTGGCTGTTAAGATTAACGTTAATAAATTAAATCCTAATACAATTTATTGTGTTGGTCTCGCCATCTTGCTATTAGGTACTTTGAATTCTTGTTGGTCTCTGCTAAGGTATCTGCCTGTTGTCTTTGCCTTCAGTTAGTCACTTGGCTCTGGAATATATTTAACTGTACTTGGCTCTCTCTTTCTCCTCAGTACAAATTAGTCTGTTCCCTTGCCATTTAGACATTTTCTTGATTGGATCATCACTGACCACTCTGCTCTCCTGCTGTCTATCAGACATTGTTGCTCCCATCATAGCTAGCAAGCTGCCTTGGTGTCCTTTGTGAAAATATTTAGATAGAAGACTAAAGTGCACAAAGGTGTACAATTATTATCTTTTCAAAATATTTGTTTCACTGTCAGTGTGATTGACCGACTTTGCCGCTAGATTTCGCGTCTTTTGGCCATACCTGGCTAGCGACTGAAAACATCATTTAGCAACTTTTTGGTTGTGAAGATAAGAGGTAAAAGCAGATCTGCCTGTTGGTCTTTCCACATTTTGCCATTTGGTACTTTGCACTCTTGTTGGTCACTCCAAGGCATTTGTCCCTGCCTTCAGCTAGTCACTTGGCTCTTTTGGAATATATTTCACTGTAATTGTCTCTCTCTCTCTTTCTCCTCAGTACAAATCAGTCTGTTCCCTTGCCATTTAGACATTTTCTTGATTCGATCATCACTGACCACTCTGCTCTCCTGCTGTCTATCAGACGAATCAGTTGATTCTCTGCTCTCAATTGTCTATGCTAGTAAGCTGTTATTCTCTGCTTTGGAGTGTTGATGCTGGGTTGCTAGTTTTCTAAATCACCTCACACACTTGAAGGAAGCAGCACCGATCATAAACACACAAACAAACTCACACACACACACACACACACACACACACACACACACACACACACACACACACACACACACACACACACACACACACACACACACACACACACACACACACACATAGTTGGTTTATCTGTTGTGATAGGCAAAGAGCCAATGTGCAAAGAAAGAAGGGAAATATGGATCATAAACGTTTAAGTGGAGGAGCTAGAAAAAAAATTCAGCAAGAAAAGAAAAAAAAGGAATCAGTTTTACTTGAGAGTGTTCCAAATATCTCCAGCTTCTTCAGTACAAAGACATCTGCTGAAAGCAATTCTATAAATGCTACTGCAAATTCAGCTAAGGTTAGCAATGCACCTGAGCTAGCATGTAGCTCCCAAGATCCTGAGACCACTACGACACTGAACCAAATGCTTCTGATGCTTATGATTCAACCAATTCAGCAGTAGCCAGTTGCTCGGATGAATGTGAGGTCACTGCACCTCTGGACAGCATAGAAAATGAGCTGAATCTTTCTTCAACACCATCTACAGTGACAACTCTACCTAGTGATCCCGCTAAATGGGCTGAGACCCTCACTGAGTCAATGAAGGAAGTTCTTATTCAAAGAGGTGCAAAATCATTTCACAACCGTCACAGCCATTATCCAGCTTCTGTGAGGAACAGTGGGCTAGGAGGCAAAACCCGATGCCTAAACAATGAACATTTTACTTCACACTTGCCCAATGGACAACGAGTACAAAGAGAGTGGCTGATGTACTCTCCCTCTACTGGTAATGTTTACTGCTTTGCATGCAAACTGTTTTCCCCAAAAACGCATTCTTTTGTGACAGGCTATTGTGATTGGAAACACTCAGAAAGATTTGGTGAACATGAGCGAAGTGCTGAGCACATAACCTGCATGCAAGCAGTCTTGAACCGCGCCAAAGGTGCCACAGTTGATGCAGACCTGTTCAAACAGTTTCAGGCAGAGAGCAGCTATTGGAGGCAGGTGTTACAAAGAGTTGTTGCAGTCATTAAATTCCTTGCAGAAAGGGGCCTTGCATTTAGGGGTAAAAATGAATCGTTAGGGTCTCCTCTCAATGGGAACTACCTTGGTATTCTGGAGGTCCTGGCTGAATTTGATCCCTTTCTAAAGGATCACATCAGAAAGTTTGGGCAGATGGGTCGAGGTAATACCTCATATCTGTCCTCCACCATTTGTGAGGAATTCATTGAATTGATGGGTGCAAAAACCAAACAGGCTATAGCAGATGAACTGCAAGCAAGCAAATACTACTCTATCATTGTGGATTCAACCCCAGATTTATCTCATGTGGACCAATTGACATTCATATTCCGTTTTGTTAGCAAAGAGGGCAGTGTTGTTGAACGCTTTGTGGGTTTTGAGCCCATTACTAGCCATACAGGTGAAAGTTTGGCTAACTGTGTCATGTCTGTGTTGGAAAATCTAGGGTTAGAGCTGTCAAATTGCAGGGGGCAGGCTTATGATAATGCCAGCAACATGTCAGGGAGGTATAATGGGTTGCAGGCTCACTTAAAGAAAAGCAACCCATTAATACACTATATTCCATGTGCAGCTCACTCTTTGAATTTGGTGGGAGTCAACAGCATTGACAGATGTGGAAATGAAGTCTCTAAGTATTTTGACTTGATTCAGTCTATTTACAACTTCACAACTGCATCCACACACCGATGGGACAGGGTATTTGGCAATTCCAACATAGATCTCACACTTAAAGCTTTATCCAACACGCGTTGGAGTTGCCGTGCAGAATCTACCAAAGCACTGTGGCAGAACTACAGTAAAATAAAAGCAGCACTACAGGTTATTTCCACTGATGACACAGAGAAACGAGACACACGAACTGAAGCTGACAGTCTAGTGCGGAAGCTGGATTCACTTGAGATGGCCTTCATGGCAGGCTTTTGGGACACTGTTCTGTCCAGATTTCAGGCCACAAGTCTGCAACTTCAAAAAGCAGACATGGACCTTGGTACAGCAGTTAGATTGCTGGAATCTCTGCGCACCTTTGTTCTCTCCCAAAGAGATCTATTTGATCATTTTGAGCAGAAAGCCTTAAACATGTTGGGTGGCACCCCATCTTACAGGGCTGAACGGACGAGGAAACGTAAAAAGTTTGCTGATGAATCAGCATCCCCAGATGTTGTGCTTGAGGGAAGGCAACTGTTTCAAATAGAGACATTTATTGCCTCTATTGATCAACTGAGTTCAAGCCTTAATCACCGTCTGGAGGCCTACAAACATCTGAACAATTTGTTCAGTGTCCTTTTCTCTTTGGATACAGAGTCCAATGCTTCAGTCCTTCACAAGGCCAAGATTCTCACTGAATCATACCCATCTGACCTCAATGAAAGTCTTGGACAGGAGCTTATACAGTTCAAATCTTTTATACAGCTCAACAACACTGATGAGGAGAGGACCCCTTCAGGACTGCTCAAAACAATAATACATTTTGGACTACAGCCTACGTTTCCTAATACATACATTGCGCTACAGATTTTTCTCACTCTACCGGTCAGTAACTGTGAGGGAGAACGCTCATTCTCTCTTTTGTCAAGAGTAAAAAATGAGCTGCGCACAAGAATGACTCAGAAAAGATTAAATGCGTTATCTCTAATGGCAATTGAGAGTGAGCTGACAAGAGAGTTGGACTTCAATGATGTGGTGGATGATTTTGCAAAATTGAAAGCACGAAAGAAACCCCTTGCTTAAAGGTGCACTGTGTAAGATTTTTAGGTTATTTCCAGAATTCACCCATTCACTAATGTTAGGCTACCTGTTTTCATGAATACTTACCACCACCATAAAATTCTAAGTATCCATTATGACTTGGAGAATTGCACTTTTGCCATTTCTGGGAAGTGTCACCTGGATTGTGAAGATAGGATTGACTTTAGGCAGAAGCTTGGTGCTTTCTCTGGCAAACTGAACCTCAAGCTTCATTCTCTGCAGCTTTGCATTCTTGTGCAGACTTTCATCCACAAGGAACTTTTCAACTTCCCCACTATCGTGAAGGGGCCATCAAAAGATTTCAGTGTGTCCAGCATGTCTAGTCTCTTACTCTCCTTTCTTTGAGCCATCTCTTGTTTCTCATCTGCCCTACTCTCGAATTTTGCCTTCATGAATTTACTCCAGTTGAGTTCAACCTCCCTTTTTGCTTGTGCTGCTGCCTTGAAACCTCTGAAGCTCCTGGCTCTTCTGTAAAATTATTGACCTATTGACTGCGTTCAGTGTGCCCAACTTCTTCAGTTTGTAGTCCACCTTGCCACATTGTCTCTCCATCCCAATGTTGTGCACAGGGGTGCCATCAATGTTACTAGCCTGTTCACTGACAGGGTCCATTGGGAAGGTCTCCTCATCCATCCTCTGCCTGGCCAGGACAGTCTTCAGATGGGGCAGCATGAGATCTGTCAGCTGCTTCACTTCATCCAAGTATTCGGCAGCCACGTCTGACACTGAGTTCAGGACATGTCCAGTGCCTGTCCAGCCACTATAGCATTCTTGGAAATGGGCTATCTTGACCTGCATGCAGCCCTTGTACCATGAACTGGCCTACACCTTTCTTTGTGGTGCTCTCCGATGCATGTTATCATTTTACCTTTCTCCTTCTCCTCAAGCTTAACCACAAATAGATACAGACTTTGAGCCTCAATTTGCTGCACAGCTGCCGTTATGCCAATGTGTTTTCCTCAAGATATTATTTTATTTTTAATGATAGAAGGGAGGAAAAGGGGGCAAAAATCATGTCCGATTTAGTTTTTTGGGTGGGTTGGGGGGTTTATTTCATGATAGCTACCAACTTCCAATACATAATATCTCTCAAATGACCCAATGCACCATCACTGAAGTGGGCGTAATCATTTTCAAAAATGTTTATTTTTAGGCCAATTATCCCCTCCCCCTGTGTCTGTGTGAAACCTGTGCTTGTCAGTGTCTGTGTGGTATACCTAATAGTGTGTGTGCAGTATATGCACTCTTCTGTACAGTACAGTGTGCATGTCTGTTCACAGTATACAGTATTTCTTGCATAGTGCGTGCGTGTGTGTGCGCCCACACGCGCGGGGGGTTGAGGGGCCAAGACCATGTCAGGCCCAGGGGGCCAAAATTTCTTAATCCGCCCCTGCCGGCCGGTAGTTTACCATGAGGTCAGGATCGAGGTTAGGTCTTTTGAGCAGAGGATGAATAACCGCTTTTTTGAATGCTAGGGGAACAGTGCCAGAGGAAAGTGATACGTTTATAATATTTAGCACTGAGCTGCCACCTTAAAGTGGTAGAGGAGTTTGCGTGTCCCAATGATCCTAGGAGCTATGTTGTCTAGGGGCTTCTATGCCCCCTGGTAGGGTCTCCCAAGGCAAACTGGTCCTAGGTGAGGGATCAGACAAAGAGCAGCTCGAAGACCTCTATGAAGAACACGAACAAAGGACCCAGATTTCCCTCGCCCGGACGCGGGTCACCGGGGCCCCCTATGGAGCCAGGCCCGGAGGTGGGGCACGATGGCGAGCGCCTGGTGGCCGGGCCTGTCCCCATGGGGCCCGGCCGGGCACAGCCCAAAGAAGCAACGTGGGTCCACCCTCCAATGGGCTCACCACCCATAGCAGGGGCCATAGAGGTCGGGTGCAGTGTGAGCTGGGCGGCAGCCGAAGGCAGGGCACTTGGCGTTCCGATCCTCGGCTACATAAGCTAGTTCTTGGGACGTGGAACGTCACCTCGCTGGGGGGGAAGGAGCCTGAGCTAGTGCGTGAGGTGGAGAAGTTCCGGCTAGATGTAGTCGGACTCACTTTGACGCACAGCAAGGGCTCTGGAACCAGTTCTCTTGAGAGGGGCTGGACTCTCTTCCACTCTGGCGTTGCCAGTAGTGAGAGGCGATGGGCTGGGGTGGCAATTCTTGTTGCCCCCCGGCTCAAAGCCTGCACGTTGGAGTTCAACCCGGTGGACGAGAGGGTAGCTTCCCTCCGCCTTCGGGTGGGTTGACGGGTCCTGACTGTTGTTTGCGCTTACGCGCCAAACGGCAGCTCAGAGTACCCACCCTTTTTGGATTCGCTCGAGGGAGTACTGGAGAGTGCTCCCCCGGGTGATTCCCTCGTTCTACTGGGGGACTTCAACGCTCATGTTGGCAACGACAGTGAAACCTGGAGAGGCGTGATTGGGAAGAATGGCCGCCCGGATCTGAACCCGAGTGGTGTTTTGTTATTGGACTTTTGTGCTCGTCACGGATTGTCAATAACAAACACCATGTTGAAACATAAGGGTGTCCATATGTGGACTTGGCACTAGGACACCCTAGGCCGCAGTTCCATGATCGACTTTGTAGTTGTGTCATCGGATTTGCGGTCTCATGTTTTGGACACTCGGGTAAAGAGAGGGGCGGAGCTTTCTGCCGATCACCACCTGGTGGTGAGTTGGCTGCGATGGTAGGGGAGGATGCCGGACAGACCTGGCAGGCCCAAACGCATTGTGAAGGTTTGCTGGGAATGCCTGGCAGAGTCTCCTGTCAGAGAGAGTTTCAATTCCCACCTCCGGAAGAACTTTGAACATGTCACGAGGGAGGCGCTGGACATTGAGTCCGAGTGGACGATGTTCCGTACCTCTATTGTCGAGGCGGCCGATTGGAGCTGTGGCCGCAAGGTGGTTGGTGCCTGTCGTGGCGGTAATCCTAGAACTCGCTGGTGAACACTGGCGGTAAGGGATGCCGTCAAGCTGAAGAAAGAGTCCTATCGGGCTCTTTTGGCTCATAGGACTCAGGTACCAGACAGGTACCGACAGGCCAAGCGGTGTGCGGCTTCAGCGGTCGCGGAGGCAAAAACTCTGACATGGGAGGAGTTCGGGGAAGCCATGGAAAACGACTTCCGGACGGCTTCGAAGCGATTCTGGACCACCATCAGACCTATGGTCATGAGCTTTGGGTCATGACCGAAAGGACAAGATCACAGGTACAAGCGGCCGAAATGAGTTTCCTCCGCCAGGTGACGGGGCTCTCCCTTAGAGATAGGGTGAGAAGCTCTGTCATCAGGGAGGAGCTCAAAGTAAAGCCGCTGCTCCTCCACATGAAGAGGAGCCAGATGAGGTGGTTCGGTCATCTGGTCAGGATGGCACCTGAACGCCTCCCTAAGGAGGTGTTTCGGGCACGTCCGACCGGTAGGAGGCCACGGGGAAGACCCAGGACACGTTGGGAAGACTATCTCTCCCGGCTGGCCTGGTAACGCCTCGGGATCCCCCGGGAGGAGCTGGACGAAGTGGCTGGGGAGAAAGAAGTCTGGGCTTCCCTGCTTAGGCTGCTGTCCCCGCAACCCGACCTCGGATAAGCGGAAGAAGATGGATGGATGGATGGTCCTAATAATACAAAAAGCTCCTTGATAAGTTTCCCAGGAAGTGGGTCAAGTAAACATGTTGTTTGTTTTATCCCACTTACACGCCGTAATAATTCCTCTAATGTTATTTCATCAAAAAGAGAGACTATTTTGGAGGGCAATATCCGTCGTATATACAGTCGTATCTGTGTTAATATAACCCAGTTGTAGCTTTAATCTCCTTTCTAATGACTTCAATTTTCTTATTAAAGAAATTCATAAAGTCATCTGCCGAGTGGGTGGAGCTACTGGGAGGAGTCCCTTGTTGGGTTAGTGATGCTACTGTACTAAACAAAAATTTAGGATCACTTTTGTTGATCCTAAATTTATTTAGCTTTAGCTAAGGTAAGCATGTGTTTATAAGTTATTAAACTATCACTCCATGCTTGATGGAAAACCTCAAGTTTAGTCGCGCGCCATTTGCGTTCCAGCTTTCTACATGATAATTTATGAGCTCTAGTTTCTTCTGTAAACCATGGGGTACGCCTTTTAGGGGCCCTTTTTAGCTTTAGTGGCGCTATACTATCAATGGTTTTGCTCAGGGCGTCGTTAAAGTTGTTAGTGAGGTTATCAATAGAGCCCACATAATTTGGGAATGGTGCCATTACCGAAGGCAGTAGGCCAGCAACAGTCATCGTTGTGGCAGCATTAATGTTGCGGCTGCTATAGCAGTTGTTATTATTATTATTATTATTAGCTTGTTGACAATGAGTCAGAACTTCGAATTTTTAAGGTAATGATCGGACATTACTTTAGTACACGGGAGTATCATAACTTTGGAAGTGGTGACGCCCCTGACAAGCACTAGATCTATCGTATTACCGTTGCGATGCGTGGGTTCATTTATTATTTGTGTAAGACCACAGCTATCAATTATAGTCTGGAGCGCCATGCACAGAGGGTCCGATGGGGTATTCATATGGATATTAAGGTCCCCCATTATGATTATATTGTCGGCGTGCGTCACTAGATCAGCAACGAACTCTGAGAATTCACTGATAAAGTCCGAATAGGGCCCTGGGGGGCGGTAGATAACAGCCAGGTAGAGAGGCAGCGGTGTGACAGACCTCATAGTAAGCACCTCAAACAATTTATATTTATTAATTAGGTTAGGGGTAAAGTTAAAATTTTAATTGTATATTAGTGCGACCCACCCACCCCTTTTAAGGGGACGGGCAATATGTGCATTCATATAGTTAGGAGGAGATGCCTCATTCAGCGCAAAAAAATCGTCTGGTTTGAGCAAGGTCTCGGCGAGACCAACGACGTTAAGATTGTTGCCTCTAATGACCTCATTAACTAATAACGTTTTGGAAGACAATGATCTCATGTTTAAAAAGACCATATTATAGGTAGTGGGCTGTTTTGAGGAGTTTTTGTTGAAAGTATCCGTAGTAGCAATATTAATAACGTTGCGTTTATTATGCGTAGTGCACTTTAAATAATTTCGACCATATCTAGGAATTGATATGACGGGAATTTTCAGATTGTTTGCTTGGTGCTGCGATAAACTGAACGCATCATAATTTGCCACCTCAGTAGAATGCATGTCTACCTCTGGCACAGTCACTACAGAAAAAACATGTGAGTTGTGTATTATTCTAAGATAATTGCTATGTGTGCAGGGATTATCCAGCCTGGCGCGGGCTAGTTCTAGCTTAACTGACTCCTCAACCGGAATAACAGACTCTGTAATTGCCTGTGACCGGGCTTGTTCTAGTGTAGTTAGTCAAGTGTGACTCAAACAGAAATCTATGTTGCTAGTCAGGATGATGGCGCCTTCCTGGTTAGGGTGAAGGCCGTCTCTCATCAGCAAGCCTGGTTTGCCCCAGAAAGAGGGCCAATTATCAATAAACGTTAGTCCCTGTTGTCTACAGAAGCTAGCCAGCTACTTGTTAAGCAAGACTAATCTGCTATATCTCTCATCATTGCCTCTCGCAGGCAGGGGGCCACAGACAATTACTCGATGCCTGGACATCTTTCTAGCGAGATCACAAAATGTAATGGTAAATGGGTTGTACTTGTATAGCGCTTTTCTACCTTTTTTTTTAAGGAACTCAAAGCGCTTTGACACTATTTCCACATTCATCCATTCACACACTGATGGCGGGAGCTGCCATGCAAGGCGCTAACCATGACCCATCAGGAGCAAGGGTGAAGTGTCTTGCTCAAGGACACAACGGACGTGACTAGGATGATAGAAGGTGGGGATTGAACCAGTAACCCTCAGATTGCTGGCACGGCCACTCTCCCAACTTCGCCACGCCGTCCCCGGCCCTGGCTATGTTTCCCTTAGTAATCTGACTGTCTCATCCTAGTGTCATTGGAGTCAACGTATACAACTATGTTCGCATAACTAGTGGTGCGATTAGCCTGTCGTACGTGTTTACTAGGCCTGTTGCGAGTTAGCTCCCTAAGATTAGCTTCAATGTCAGGTGTTCTGGCCCCGGGAATACACTTAATTGTGGCTGGTTTGCTAAGCTTTATGTTTCGGGTGATGGAGTCCCCTATGACTAAGGTGTAAAGGGCTAAATCTATTATGCGTCTCAACCGGTTCACCGTAGTTTATAGGCCGTTTAGGACTGCTATAAACTGGGCTAGTTAGCTCGCTACAGCTAACGCTAGCAGATGTGTCAGCAACATCTAAAGTTACGAGATTACTCTGCTCTAACTGGCGGACACGGCCCTCTAGCAGAGCCAGCCTATCCATGAGTAAGGTGCACGAAGCGCAGGAAGCCATACTCACGGTATTTTCTGTCACCGAGTGAAGTTCCTGCTGTCTTCCGGGAAGTGGTTGCGATGTGTGGGGAGTAGATTCCTTCTTTCTCCGCGCTAGCTTCGTTAGCTTAGCAGCTAGCTAGTGTCAGCCATGATCCTTGGTCCACTTCCGCCAAACACTCTGCTCCCGCAACCTTCTCTTCTACTACTCCTCGTGCAAGTACTACTACTCAGTCTACTAATACTAGTCCTTGTATTAACGGTTGAGTGATGTTGTGTCAGACCCAAAGGATGCAGCGAGACCTTCTGGCCGAGCACAAGCTGAGCCAGCAGGAGTTTGATGAGAAGAGCAGGAGGTTGCAGCTGGAGTGCGACCACCGGGTGGCGCTGGAGAAAGACAAAGTGCGACTGATGGAGGACGAGCGAGCACGGCTCCTCAGGCAGGTAGGCCACGCCTCCAACATGTCCGCCAGATGAAGTAGTGAACACCAGTGTGTGGCAGTTGTCAGATGCAGAGAACCGCATCAGACTTCAGGAGAAAGAGTTCCAAAAGTACAAAGAACAACAAAACGTCCGACCCGAAGTACGTCTGCAGTCTGAGATCAACATCCTGACTCTGGAGAAGGTAAAGTACGGAAGTACACCTTCTTGCAGAAGCAACATATCACAGTGTCACCATGTTGTACCAAAGTACACCTTCTTGCAGAAGCAACATATCACAATGTCACCATGTTGTACCAAAGTACACCTTCTTGCAGAAGCAACATATCACAGTGTCACCATGTTGTACCAAAGTACACCTTCTTGCAGAAGCAACATATCACAGTGTCACCATGTTGTACCAAAGTACACCTTCTTGCAGAAGCAACATATCACAGTGTCACCATGTTGTACCAAAGTACACCTTCTTGCAGAAGCAACATATCACAATGTCACCATGTTGTACCAAAGTACACCTTCTTGCAGAAGCAACATATCACAGTGTCACCATGTTGTACCAAAGTACACCTTCTTGCAGAAGCAACATATCACAGTGTCACCATGTTGTACCAAAGTACACCTTCTTGCAGAAGCAACATATCACAGTGTCACCATGTTGTACCAAAGTACACCTTCTTGCAGAAGCAACATATCACAGTGTCACCATGTTGTACCAAAGTACACCTTCTTGCAGAAGCAACATATCACAGTGTCACCATGTTGTACCAAAGTACACCTTCTTGCAGAAGCAACATATCACAGTGTCACCATGTTGTACCAAAGTACACCTTCTTGCAGAAGCAACATATCACAGTGTCACCATGTTGTACCAAAGTACACCTTCTTGCAGAAGCAACATATCACAGTGTCACCATGTTGTACCAAAGTACACCTTCTTGCAGAAGCAACATATCACAGTGTCCCCATGTTGTACCAAAGTACACCTTCTTGCAGAAGCAACATATCACAGTGTCACCATGTTGTACCAAAGTACACCTTCTTGCAGAAGCAACATATCACAGTGTCACCATGTTGTACCAAAGTACACCTTCTTGCAGAAGCAACATATCACAGTGTCACCATGTTGTACCAAAGTACACCTTCTTGCAGAAGCAACATATCACAGTGTCACCATGTTGTACCAAAGTACACCTTCTTGCAGAAGCAACATATCACAGTGTCACCATGTTGTACCAAAGTACACCTTCTTGCAGAAGCAACATATCACAGTGTCACCATGTTGTTGAAGGTGGAGTTGGAGAGGAAGTTGGAGTCCACCACCAAGTCCAAACTTCACTACAAGCAGCAGTGGGGCCGCGCCCTCAAAGAACTTGCACGCTTTAAAGAGGTACTTACTCTAATACTACTACTCACACTACTTCTATGTACAACTTGACTTACCTTCTTTGTCCTCGCTATGCAGTATTACTTTGCTACTAGGTGTGTAACCATCTATTCATGTATATTACTAAGATTCAACTAAAACTCTCCCATTTTTCATGAGTTGAACTCTAAAACTTGTACTAGATACACCAAAGACCTTTTCTTCTCAAATATTGTTCACAAATCTGTGTAAATCTGTGTTAGTGAGCATTTCTTCTTAGCCAAGATAATCCCTCCCACCTCCCAGGTGTGGCATATCAAGATGCTGATTAAGCAGCAGGATTAGGCTGCCACAATAAAAGGCCACTCTGAAATGTGCAGTTGTATTACAAGTTTTGAGGGAGTGTGCGGTTGACACGCAGACTGCAGGAATTTCCACCAGAGCTGTTGCCCGTGAATTTAATGTTCATTTCTCTACCATAAGATGTCTCTGAATGCGTTTCAGACAATTTGGCAGTACATCCAACTGGCCTCACAACCGCAAACCATGTGTTATCACACCAGCCCAGGACCTCCACACCTCCATGATCGTCTGAGAGAAGTGGGTAGGAGTGAGGTGTGATCTGGGGTATGGTCAGGTGTATGGTATGGTATGGTCAGGTGTATGTTATGCTACGGTCAGGTGTATGTTATGGTACGGTCGGGTGTATGTTATGGTACGGTCAGGTATATGTTATGGTACGGTCAGGTGTATGGTATGGTATGGTCAGGTGTATGTTATGGTATGGTCAGGTGTATGTTATGCTACGGTCAGGTGTATGTTATGGTACGGTCAGGTATATGTTATGGTACGGTCAGGTGTATGGTATGCTACGGTCAGGTGTATGTTATGCTACGGTCAGGTGTATGTTATGCTACGGTCAGGTGTATGTTATGGTACGGTCGGGTGTATGTTATGGTACGGTCAGGTATATGTTATGGTACGGTCAGGTGTATGTTATGGTATGGTCAGGTGTATGTTATGGTACGGTCAGGTGTATGTTATGGTACGGTCAGGTATATTATGGTACGGTCAGGTGTATGTTATGGTATGGTCAGGTGTATGTTATGGTACGGTCAGGTGTATGTTATGGTATGGTCAGGCCTATATTATGGTATGGTCAGGTGTATGTTATGGTACGGTCAGGTGTACGTTATGGTACGGTCAGGTGTACGTTATGGTACGGTCAGGTGTATGTTATGGTACGGTCAGGTGTATGTTATGGTACGGTCAGGTGTATGTTATGGTACGGTCAGGTGTATATTATGGTACGGTCAGGTGTATGTTATGGTATGGTCAGGTGTATGTTATGGTATGGTCAGGCCTATATTATGGTATGGTCAGGTGTATGTTATGGTACGGTCAGGTGTACGTTATGGTACGGTCAGGTGTATGTTATGGTACGGTCAGGTGTATATTATGGTACGGTCAGGTGTATGCTATGGTATGGTCAGGTGTATGTTATGGTACGGTCAGGTGTACATTATGGTATGGTCAGGTGTGTGTTATGGTATGGTCAGGTGTATGTTATGGTATGGTCAGGTGTATGGTATGGTCAGGTGTATGTTATGGTATGGTCAGGTGTATGTTATGGTATGGTCAGGTGTATGGTATGGTATGGTCAGGTGTATGTTATGGTATGGTCAGGTGTATGTTATGGTATGGTCAGGTGTATGGTATGGTATGGTCAGGGTATGTTATGGTACGGTCAGGTGTATGTTATGGTATGGTCAGGTGTATGGTATGGTATGATCAGGTGTATGTTATGGTATGGTCAGGTGTATGTTATGGTATGGTCAGGTGTAAGGTTATGGTATGGTCAGGTGTATGGTATGTTATGGTCAGGGTATGTTATGGTACGGTCAGGTGTATGTTATGGTACGGTCAGGTGTATGGTATGGTATGATCAGGTGTATTTTATGGTATGGTCAGGTGTATGTTATGGTACGGTCAGGGTTAGGTACCGTATTTTTCGGAGTATAAGTCGCACCGGCCAAGAATGCATAATAAAGGACAAAAACATATATAAGTGGCACTGGAGTATAAGTGGCAGTTTTTGGGTAAATGTATTTGCTAAAAGCCAACAGCAAGAATAGACATTTGAAAGGCAATTTAAAATGTCTAAAGAATAGTGAACAACAGGCTGAATAAGTGTACGTTATATGAGGCATAAATAACCAACTGCTATGTTAACCTCACATATTATGGTAAGAGTCATTCAAATAACTATAACATATAGAACATGCTATACGTTTACCAAACAATCTGTCACTCCTAATCGCTAAATCCCATGAAATCTTCCTCCCCGGTGTGGCTCCTGGTATGTCCTTCTTTCTGCTGCTCCATCACCGTTTTCTGCTGCATATTTCACTACATCCATCTTGTAACCTGCAGTATATCATTTCCTTTTCCCTGCCATTTTAGTTTAGTCCTTCTCAGTTTTTATAAGTTACTGCCAATGTTGATGTGATCCATTTTAATAGCTCCGGCAGTAGCATTTAGCATATAGCAGTTAGCATTCCATGAACCACAATGCATTTCTGCCATGACCCGCCCCCGCCAAATTCTTATTGGTTGACCTTCTTATTCTTATATGTGACGACCTCACACTATACAGTGTGTGCTACCAAGTATGATGTCATCACATGACATCATACTTGGTAGCACACACTGTATAGTGTGAGGTCATCACATGACATCATACTTGGTAGCACACACTGTATAGTGTGAGGTGGTCACATGACATCATACTTGGTAGCACACACTGTATAGTGTGAGGTCGTCACATGACATCATACTTGGTAGCACACACTGTATAGTGTGAGGTCATCACATGACATCATACTTGGTAGCACACACTGTATAGTGTGAGGTGGTCACATGACATCATACTTGGTAGCACACACTGTATAGTGTGAGGTCATCACATGACATCATACTTGGTAGCACACACTGTATAGTGTGAGGTGGTCACATGACATCATACTTGGTAGCACACACTGTATAGTGTGAGGTCGTCACATGACATCATACTTGGTAGCACACACTGTATAGTGTGAGGTGGTCACATGACATCATACTTGGTAGCACACACTGTATAGTGTGAGGTCGTCACATGACATCATACTTGGTAGCACACACTGTATAGTGTGAGGTCATCACATGACATCATACTTGGTAGCACACACTGTATAGTGTGAGGTGGTCACATGACATCATACTTGGTAGCACACACTGTATAGTGTGAGGTGGTCACATGACATCATACTTGGCAGTGAGTGTTGTTGCAGCAGCAATGAGCCACATGGTGCTGGCTGATCAGTGTGAGTGTGCACGGGATCTGTGTGAGTGTGCACGGGATCTGTGTGAGTGTGCACGGGATCTGTGTGAGTGTGCACGGGATCTGTGTGAGTGTGCACGTGAATCCCGGCTGTTGTCCACGTGCACTTTGCCGTCCTGGCCCTGAACAAGTGTTGATGGACACTCGTTGATGTTTGGTGTGACTGACAGAAATATGACTTACTTTTCTGTCAAAGTAAAAAAAACATCAATCACGGGCCTAACAGGAAGCCCCGCCCACTGTGTGTGTGTGCAGCGGGAGCAGGAGAACGCCATGACGCGTCTGCAGAAGCGTCAGGCGGAGCTGGACGGCATGACGCTGCGTTTGCTAGCAACAGAGGAGAAGGAGGCGGTCCGACAGGACAGACAGGAACTGGGGGACATCAGGAACCAAGTCAACAGGTGAGTGCTAGCTTTAGCATCTTAGCTCGCTCACCTCACCCCCGGACTTTTCCACCTCCACAGGTTCAAGCAACAGGGGGACGGCTTAGACCCCGCCCCTTCCGTGACCGGACCCGCCCCCAAGCTGAGCCAGAGCGCCGACGAGCACCTGAGACGCCTGCTGGAGGAACGAGACACGCTGCTGAGGACGGGTGTGTACACGCACGACGACCGCATCATCACCCAGCTCAACCACCAGATCCAGGACGCCATGATGGACACCACCTGACGGCCAATCAGGTTATAGGGTGTGTACACGCACGACGACCTCATCATCACCCAGCTCAACCACCAGATCCAGGACGCCATGATGGACACCACCTGACGGCCAATCAGGTTATAGGGTGTGTACACGCACAATGACCTCATCATCACCCAGCTCAACCACCAGATCCAGGACGCCATGATGGACACCACCTGACGGCCAATCAGGTTATAGGGTGTGTACACGCACGACGACCGCATTATCGCCCAGCTCAACCACCAGATCCAGGACGCCATGATGGACACCACCTGACGGCCAATCAGGTTAGGACGTGAACAGACATGTTTGTTAGCACTTTAGCAACTATGTTAGCTACTTGAGGCTGATACAAAACCACCATCTTTCTTAGACTCTTGATATTTATTTATTTCTTTATCCTGGTATGCATCACACCAGTCATAATAACAATTATCATTCTTGTGTGTTTTCTAATAAAATGTCAGCTTTTCTTCACGTTTTATTGTCAACTCATGCAAACGTGAGCATCAACGTCCCGTCAAGTAAACAGGAAGTGGGTAAAAACGTCAACACAAACACGTTACCATGACTTCAAGCTAAAAGTGACTTATTTTTTTTGCGTCATTAAAGCTTTTTTTTAAATGTCCAGGCACAAAAACGTCAACTTTGGTGTGTGCTTGTTGTGGTGTGGGTGACGCCAAAGTGCAACAACATCAATATTCATTTGGTCAATCAAGCTCCGCCCCCTGCATGGGCGTGTTTGCTTTGGTCTCCGCCTCCAGCGCTTTTTGGTATTGAGAGTTTTCTTTGGAGGTAAAAGCTGCAGCGTTCAAACAATCTTTGGTTTGAGAGGAGGCCTCACTTTGCCAGTTTCTTTTGGCCGCCACAAGAGGGCGGCGATGAAGCAGAAAGGTTTGGCTTCTCCCTCAGACTTTGGCACAACTTTGGTCCGTTGGTCAGGAAGCACCGGGCGGGATAGAAAAGCAAAGATGGCGCCGAGGAGAATCAAGGAAGAAAAAGGAAGCTCTCGTGTTTGTCAAACGGCCGCCATCTTTGACTTCTAGTCCACCTCGATGGACTCGCCGCCTTCGCTTGACGGCTTGCA
>NC_084747.1:24331291-24391291 GCF_033978785.1 Entelurus aequoreus | reverse complement strand
TTCAACACTGACTTTTTAACACTGACTTTTCGACACTGACATTTCAACACTGACATTTCAACACTGACATTTCAACACTGACTTTTCAACACTGACTTTTCAACACTGACTTTTTAACACTGACTTTTCGACACTGACATTTCAACACTGACTTTTCAACACTGACTTTTCGACACTGACATTTCAACACTGACTTTTCAACACTGACTTTTCAACACTGACTTTTTAACACTGACTTTTCAACACTGACTTTTCAACACTGACTTTTCAACACTGACTTTTTAACACTGACTTTTTAACACTGACTTTTCAACACTGACTTTTCAACACTGACTTTTTAACACTGACATTTCAACACTGACTTTTCAACACTGACTTTTCAACACTGACTTTTCAACACTGACTTTTCGACACTGACTTTTCAACACTGACTTTTCAACACTGACTTTTCGACACTGACTTTTCAACACTGACTTTTCAACACTGACTTTTTAACACTGACTTTTCAACACTGACTTTTTACCATTGACTTTTTAACACTGACTTTTCAACACTGACTTTTTAACTGACTTTTTGACACTGACTTTTCGACACTGACTTTTCGACACTGACTTTTTACCATTGACTCTTTAACACTGACTTTTTAACACTGACTTCTTAACACTGACTTTTCAACACTGACTTTTCGACACTGACTTTTCGACACTGACATTTCAACACTGACTTTTCAACACTGACATTTCAACACTGACTTTTTAACACTGACTTTTCGACACTGACTTTTCAACACTGACTTTTTAACACTGACTTTTCAACACTGACTTTTCAACACTGACATTTCAACACTGACTTTTTAACACTGACTTTTTGACACTGACTTTTCGACACTGACTTTTCGACACTGACTTTTCGACACTGACTTTTTACCATTGACTCTTTAACACTGACTTTTTAACACTGACATTTCCACACTGACATTTCAACACTGACGTTTCAACACTGACTTTTTAACACTGACTTTTCAACACTGACTTTTCGACACTGACATTTCAACACTGACTTTTTAACACTGACTTTTCGACACTGACTTTTCAACACTGACATTTCGACACTGACATTTCAACACTGACTTTTCAACACTGACATTTCAACACTGACTTTTTAACACTGACTTTTCGACACTGACTTTTCAACACTGACTTTTCGACACTGACATTTCAACACTGACATTTCAACACTGACTTTTTAACACTGACATTTCAACACTGACTTTTCAACACTGACATTTCAACACTGACTTTTTAACACTGACTTTTCAACACTGACTTTTCAACACTGACTTTTCGACACTGACATTTCAACACTGACATTTCAACACTGACTTTTTAACACTGACATTTCAACACTGACTTTTCAACACTGACATTTCAACACTGACTTTTTAACACTGACTTTTCGACACTGACTTTTCAACACTGACTTTTTAACACTGACTTTTCGACACTGACATTTCAACACTGACTTTTTAACACTGACTTTTCAACACTGACTTTTCGACACTGACATTTCAACACTGACTTTTCAACACTGACATTTCAACACTGACTTTTTAACACTGACTTTTCAACACTGACTTTTCAACACTGACTTTTCGACACTGACATTTCAACACTGACATTTCAACACTGACTTTTTAACACTGACATTTCAACACTGACTTTTCAACACTGACATTTCAACACTGACTTTTTAACACTGACTTTTCGACACTGACTTTTCAACACTGACTTTTTAACACTGACTTTTCGACACTGACATTTCAACACTGACTTTTTAACACTGACTTTTTGACACTGACTTTTCGACACTGACTTTTCGACACTGACTTTTCGACACTGACTTTTTACCATTGACTCTTTAACACTGACTTTTTAACACTGACATTTCCACACTGACATTTCAACACTGACATTTCAACACTGACTTTTCAACACTGACTTTTCAACACTGACTTTTTAACACTGACTTTTCGACACTGACATTTCAACACTGACATTTCAACACTGACTTTTTAACACTGACATTTCCACACTGACATTTCAACACTGACATTTCAACACTGACTTTTCAACACTGACTTTTCAACACTGACTTTTTGACACTGACTTTTCGACACTGACATTTCAACACTGACATTTCAACACTGACTTTTTAACACTGACATTTCAACACTGACTTTTCAACACTGACTTTTTAACACTGACTTTTCAACACTGACTTTTCAACACTGACTTTTCAACACTGACTTTTTAACACTGACTTTTTAACACTGACTTTTCAACACTGACTTTTCAACACTGACTTTTTAACACTGACTTTTCGACACTGACATTTCAACACTGACATTTCAACACTGACATTTCAACACTGACTTTTCAACACTGACTTTTCAACACTGACTTTTTAACACTGACTTTTCGACACTGACATTTCAACACTGACTTTTCAACACTGACTTTTCGACACTGACATTTCAACACTGACTTTTCAACACTGACTTTTCAACACTGACTTTTTAACACTGACTTTTCAACACTGACTTTTCAACACTGACTTTTCAACACTGACTTTTTAACACTGACTTTTTAACACTGACTTTTCAACACTGACTTTTCAACACTGACTTTTTAACACTGACATTTCAACACTGACTTTTCAACACTGACTTTTCAACACTGACTTTTCGACACTGACTTTTCAACACTGACTTTTCAACACTGACTTTTCGACACTGACTTTTCAACACTGACTTTTCAACACTGACTTTTTAACACTGACTTTTCAACACTGACTTTTTACCATTGACTTTTTAACACTGACTTTTCAACACTGACTTTTTAACACTGACTTTTTGACACTGACTTTTCGACACTGACTTTTCGACACTGACTTTTTACCATTGACTCTTTAACACTGACTTTTTAACACTGACTTCTTAACACTGACTTTTCAACACTGACTTTTCGACACTGACTTTTCGACACTGACATTTCAACACTGACTTTTCAACACTGACATTTCAACACTGACTTTTTAACACTGACTTTTCGACACTGACTTTTCAACACTGACTTTTTAACACTGACTTTTCAACACTGACTTTTCAACACTGACATTTCAACACTGACTTTTTAACACTGACTTTTTGACACTGACTTTTCGACACTGACTTTTCGACACTGACTTTTCGACACTGACTTTTTACCATTGACTCTTTAACACTGACTTTTTAACACTGACATTTCCACACTGACATTTCAACACTGACGTTTCAACACTGACTTTTCAACACTGACTTTTCGACACTGACATTTCAACACTGACTTTTTAACACTGACTTTTCGACACTGACTTTTCAACACTGACTTTTCGACACTGACATTTCAACACTGACTTTTCAACACTGACATTTCAACACTGACTTTTTAACACTGACTTTTCAACACTGACTTTTCAACACTGACTTTTCGACACTGACATTTCAACACTGACATTTCAACACTGACTTTTTAACACTGACATTTCAACACTGACTTTTCAACACTGACATTTCAACACTGACTTTTTAACACTGACTTTTCGACACTGACTTTTCAACACTGACTTTTTAACACTGACTTTTCGACACTGACATTTCAACACTGACTTTTTAACACTGACTTTTTGACACTGACTTTTCGACACTGACTTTTCGACACTGACTTTTCGACACTGACTTTTTACCATTGACTCTTTAACACTGACTTTTTAACACTGACATTTCCACACTGACATTTCAACACTGACATTTCAACACTGACTTTTCAACACTGACTTTTCAACACTGACTTTTTAACACTGACTTTTCGACACTGACATTTCAACACTGACATTTCAACACTGACTTTTTAACACTGACATTTCAACACTGACTTTTCAACACTGACTTTTTAACACTGACTTTTCAACACTGACTTTTCAACACTGACTTTTCAACACTGACTTTTTAACACTGACTTTTTAACACTGACTTTTCAACACTGACTTTTCAACACTGACTTTTTAACACTGACTTTTCGACACTGACATTTCAACACTGACATTTCAACACTGACTTTTCAACACTGACTTTTCAACACTGACTTTTTAACACTGACTTTTCGACACTGACATTTCAACACTGACTTTTCAACACTGACTTTTCAACACTGACTTTTTAACACTGACTTTTCAACACTGACTTTTCAACACTGACTTTTCAACACTGACTTTTTAACACTGACTTTTTAACACTGACTTTTCAACACTGACTTTTCAACACTGACTTTTTAACACTGACATTTCAACACTGACTTTTCAACACTGACTTTTCAACACTGACTTTTCAACACTGACTTTTCGACACTGACTTTTCAACACTGACTTTTCAACACTGACTTTTCGACACTGACTTTTCAACACTGACTTTTCAACACTGACTTTTTAACACTGACTTTTCAACACTGACTTTTTACCATTGACTTTTTAACACTGACTTTTCAACACTGACTTTTTAACACTGACTTTTTGACACTGACTTTTCGACACTGACTTTTCGACACTGACTTTTTACCATTGACTCTTTAACACTGACTTTTCAACACTGACATTTCAACACTGACTTTTCAACACTGACTTTTCAACACTGACTTTTCGACACTGACTTTTCAACACTGACTTTTCAACACTGACTTTTCAACACTGACTTTTCAACACTGACTTTTCAACACTGACTTTTCGACACTGACTTTTCAACACTGACATTTCAACACTGACTTTTCAACACTGACTTTTTAACACTGACTTTTCAACACTGACTTTTCAACACTGACTTTTCAACACTGACTTTTCAACACTGACTTTTCAACACTGACTTTTCAACACTGACTTTTCAACACTGACTTTTCGACACTGACTTTTCAACACTGACATTTCAACACTGACTTTTCAACACTGACTTTTTAACACTGACTTTTCGACACTGACTTTTCGACACTGACTTTTCGACACTGACTTTTCGACACTGACTTTTCAACACTGACTTTTCAACAGGCATTTTGCTAAGATATGACTATTAATGAAATTGTCCGCATGATTAGACTTGAGTGAGAGAAGTGATTGACAGGTGTCAAAGAGTACTCACTGGTACTTACTTGAAGGGCTTCTCTCCCGTGTGCGTGCGGATGTGGTTGTTGAGGGTGGTGGCGCCGGCGAAGGCGCGGCCGCAGTACCCGCACTTAAAGGGCCGGTCGCTGGAGTGCGTCACCACGTGGTTCCTCAACTCTGAGGGCTGGGAGAAGGAGAGCGAGCAATGGCCGCACTGGTAGGGCCTGAAACACACCAGCACACCTGTCACCTGAGGGGGCGGAGCTACTTCTTGATGGACGCTCAAAGCAGACCACGCATTTGGACTTTGTGTTGACATGATTGCATCATCTCTGTGTGTCTTTATTCACCATGACTATCTGTGTCTTTATTCACCATGACTATCTGTGTCTTTATTCACCATGACTATCTGTGTGTCTTTATTCACCATGACCATCTGTGTCTTTATTCACGATGACTATCTCTGTGTCTTTATTCACCATGACTATCTGTGTGTCTTTATTCACCATGACTATGTGTGTCTTTATTCACATGACTATCTGTGTGTCTTTATTCACCATGACTATCTGTGTCTTTATTCACCATGACTATCTGTGTGTCTTTATTCACCATGACTATCTGTGTCTTTATTCACCATGACCATCTGTGTGTCCTTTATTCACCATGACTATCTGTGTGTCTTTATTCACCATGACTATCTGTGTGTCTTTATTCACCATGACTATCTGTGTCTTTATTCACCATGACCATCTGTGTGTCTTTATTCACCATGACTATCTGTGTGTCTTTATTCACCATGACTATCTGTGTGTCTTTATTCACCATGACTATCTGTGTGTCTTTATTCACCATGACCATCTGTGTCTTTATTCACGATGACTATCTGTGTGTCTTTATTCACATGACTATCTGTGTGTCTTTATTCACCATGACCATCTGTGTCTTTATTCACGATGACTATCTGTGTGTCTTTATTCACCATGACTATCTGTGTGTCTTTATTCACCATGACTATCTGTGTGTCTTTATTCACCATGACTATCTGTGTGTCTTTATTCACCATGACCATCTGTGTCTTTATTCACGATGACTATCTGTGTGTCTTTATTCACCATGACTATCTGTGTCTTTATTCACCATGACTATCTGTGTGTCTTTATTCACCATGACTATGTGTGTCTTTATTCACATGACTATCTGTGTGTCTTTATTCACCATGACTATCTGTGTCTTTATTCACCATGACTATCTGTGTGTCTTTATTCACCATGACTATCTGTGTCTTTATTCACCATGACCATCTGTGTGTCCTTTATTCACCATGACTATCTGTGTGTCTTTATTCACCATGACTATCTGTGTGTCTTTATTCACCATGACTATCTGTGTCTTTATTCACCATGACCATCTGTGTGTCTTTATTCACCATGACTATCTGTGTGTCTTTATTCACCATGACTATCTGTGTGTCTTTATTCACCATGACTATCTGTGTGTCTTTATTCACCATGACTATCTGTGTGTCTTTATTCACCATGACAATCTGTGTGTCTTTATTCACCATGACTATCTGTGTCTTTATTCACCATGACCATCTGTGTGTCTTTATTCACCATGACTATCTGTGTGTCTTTATTCACCATGACTATCTGTGTGTCTTTATTCACCATGACTATCTGTGTGTCTTTATTCACCATGACTATCTGTGTCTTTATTCACCATGACTATCTGTGTGTCTTTATTCACCATGACTATCTGTGTCTTTATTCACGATGACTATCTGTGTGTCTTTATTCACCATGACTATCTGTGTCTTTATTCACCATGACTATCTGTGTGTCTTTATTCACCATGACTATGTGTGTCTTTATTCACATGACTATCTGTGTGTCTTTATTCACCATGACTATCTGTGTCTTTATTCACCATGACTATCTGTGTGTCTTTATTCACCATGACTATCTGTGTCTTTATTCACCATGACCATCTGTGTGTCCTTTATTCACCATGACTATCTGTGTGTCTTTATTCACCATGACCATCTGTGTGTCTTTATTCACCATGACTATCTGTGTGTCTTTATTCACCATGACTATCTGTGTGTCTTTATTCACCATGACAATCTGTGTGTCTTTATTCACCATGACTATCTGTGTCTTTATTCACCATGACCATCTGTGTGTCTTTATTCACCATGACTATCTGTGTGTCTTTATTCACCATGACTATCTGTGTGTCTTTATTCACCATGACTATCTGTGTGTCTTTATTCACCATGACTATCTGTGTCTTTATTCACCATGACTATCTGTGTGTCTTTATTCACCATGACTATCTGTGTCTTTATTCACCATGACTATCTGTGTGTCTTTATTCACCATGACTATCTGTGTGTCTTTATTCACCATGACTATCTGTGTGTCTTTATTCACCATGACCATCTGTGTCTTTATTCACGATGACTATCTGTGTGTCTTTATTCACGATGACTATCTGTGTGTCTTTATTCACCATGACTATCTGTGTCTTTATTCACCATGACTATCTGTGTGTCTTTATTCACCATGACTATGTGTGTCTTTATTCACATGACTATCTGTGTGTCTTTATTCACCATGACTATCTGTGTCTTTATTCACCATGACTATCTGTGTGTCTTTATTCACCATGACTATCTGTGTCTTTATTCACCATGACCATCTGTGTGTCCTTTATTCACCATGACTATCTGTGTGTCTTTATTCACCATGACTATCTGTGTGTCTTTATTCACCATGACTATCTGTGTCTTTATTCACCATGACCATCTGTGTGTCTTTATTCACCATGACTATCTGTGTGTCTTTATTCACCATGACTATCTGTGTGTCTTTATTCACCATGACTATCTGTGTGTCTTTATTCACCATGACTATCTGTGTGTCTTTATTCACCATGACAATCTGTGTGTCTTTATTCACCATGACTATCTGTGTCTTTATTCACCATGACCATCTGTGTGTCTTTATTCACCATGACTATCTGTGTGTCTTTATTCACCATGACTATCCGTGTGTCTTTATTCACCATGACTATCTGTGTGTCTTTATTCACCATGACTATCTGTGTCTTTATTCACCATGACTATCTGTGTGTCTTTATTCACCATGACTATCTGTGTCTTTATTCACGATGACTATCTGTGTGTCTTTATTCACCATGACTATCTGTGTCTTTATTCACCATGACTATCTGTGTGTCTTTATTCACCATGACTATGTGTGTCTTTATTCACATGACTATCTGTGTGTCTTTATTCACCATGACTATCTGTGTCTTTATTCACCATGACTATCTGTGTGTCTTTATTCACCATGACTATCTGTGTCTTTATTCACCATGACCATCTGTGTGTCTTTATTCACCATGACTATCTGTGTGTCTTTATTCACCATGACTATCTGTGTGTCTTTATTCACCATGACTATCTGTGTGTCTTTATTCACCATGACTATCTGTGTCTTTATTCACCATGACTATCTGTGTGTCTTTATTCACCATGACTATCTGTGTCTTTATTCACCATGACTATCTGTGTGTCTTTATTCACCATGACTATCTGTGTGTCTTTATTCACCATGACTATCTGTGTGTCTTTATTCACCATGACCATCTGTGTCTTTATTCACGATGACTATCTGTGTGTCTTTATTCACCATGACTATCTGTGTCTTTATTCACCATGACTATCTGTGTCTTTATTCACCATGACTATCTGTGTGTCTTTATTCACCATGACTATGTGTGTCTTTATTCACATGACTATCTGTGTGTCTTTATTCACCATGACTATCTGTGTGTCTTTATTCACCATGACTATCTGTGTCTTTATTCACCATGACCATCTGTGTGTCCTTTATTCACCATGACTATCTGTGTGTCTTTATTCACCATGACTATCTGTGTGTCTTTATTCACCATGACTATCTGTGTGTCTTTATTCACCATGACTATCTGTGTCTTTATTCACCATGACTATCTGTGTGTCTTTATTCACCATGACTATCTGTGTCTTTATTCACCATGACTATCTGTGTGTCTTTATTCACCATGACTATCTGTGTCTTTATTCACCATGACCATCCGTGTCTTTATTCACGATGACTATCTGTGTGTCTTTATTCACCATGACTATCTGTGTCTTTATTCACCATGACTATCTGTGTGTCTTTATTCACCATGACTATGTGTGTCTTTATTCACCATGACTATCTGTGTGTCTTTATTCACCATGACTATCTGTGTCTTTATTCACCATGACTATCTGTGTGTCTTTATTCACCATGACTATCTGTGTCTTTATTCACCATGACCATCTGTGTGTCTTTATTCACCATGACTATCTGTGTGTCTTTATTCACCATGACTATCTGTGTGTCTTTATTCACCATGACTATCTGTGTGTCTTTATTCACCATGACTATCTGTGTCTTTATTCACCATGACTATCTGTGTCTTTATTCACCATGACTATCAGTGTGTCTTTATTCACCATGACTATCTGTGTGTCTTTATTCACCATGACTATCTGTGTGTCTTTTTTCACCATGATTATCTGTGTGTCTTTATTCACGATGACTATCTTTGTATCTTTATTCACCATGACTATCTGTGTGTCTTTATTCACCATGACTATCTGTTTGTCTTTATTCACCATGACTATCTGTGTCTTTATTCACGATGACTATCTGTGGGTCTTTATTCTTGATGACTATCTGTGTCTTTATTCACCATGACTATCTGTGTCTTTATTCACCATGACCATCTGTGTGTCTTTATTCACCATGACTATCTGTGTGTCTTTATTCACCATGACTATCTGTGTGTCTTTATTCACCATGACTATCTGTGTCTTTATTCACCATGACTATCTGTGTGTCTTTATTCACCATGACTATCTGTGTCTTTATTCACCATGACTATCTGTGTGTCTTTATTCACCATGACTATCTGTGTCTTTATTCACCATGACCATCTGTGTCTTTATTCACGATGACTATCTGTGTGTCTTTATTCACCATGACTATCTGTGTCTTTATTCACCATGACTATCTGTGTGTCTTTATTCACCATGACTATGTGTGTCTTTATTCACCATGACTATCTGTGTGTCTTTATTCACCATGACTATCTGTGTCTTTATTCACCATGACTATCTGTGTGTCTTTATTCACCATGACTATCTGTGTCTTTATTCACCATGACCATCTGTGTGTCTTTATTCACCATGACTATCTGTGTGTCTTTATTCACCATGACTATCTGTGTGTCTTTATTCACCATGACTATCTGTGTGTCTTTATTCACCATGACTATCTGTGTCTTTATTCACCATGACTATCTGTGTCTTTATTCACCATGACTATCTGTGTGTCTTTATTCACCATGACTATCTGTGTGTCTTTATTCACCATGACTATCTGTGTGTCTTTTTTCACCATGATTATCTGTGTGTCTTTATTCACGATGACTATCTTTGTATCTTTATTCACCATGACTATCTGTGTGTCTTTATTCACCATGACTATCTGTTTGTCTTTATTCACCATGACTATCTGTGTCTTTATTCACGATGACTATCTGTGTGTCTTTATTCTTGATGACTATCTGTGTCTTTATTCACCATGACTATCTGTGTCTTTATTCACCATGACCATCTGTGTGTCTTTATTCACCATGACTATCTGTGTGTCTTTATTCACCATGACTATCTGTTTGTCTTTATTCACCATGACTATCTGTGTCTTTATTCACGATGACTATCTGTGTGTCTTTATTCTTGATGACTATCTGTGTCTTTATTCACCATGACTATCTGTGTCTTTATTCACCATGACTATCTGTGTGTCTTTATTCACCATGACCATCTGTGTGTCTTTATTCACGATGACTATCTGTGTGTCTTTATTCATGATGACTATCTGTGTGTCTTTATTCACCATGACCATCTGTGTGTCTTTATTCACCATGACTATCTGTGTGTCTTTATTCACCATGACTATCTGTGTGTCTTTATTCACCATGACTATCTGTTTGTCTTTGTTCACGATGACTATCTGTGTCTTTATTCACGATGACTATCTGTGTCTTTATTCACCATGACTATCTGTGTCTTTATTCACCATGACTATCTGTGTGTCTTTATTCACCATGACTATCTGTGTGTCTTTATTCACCATGACTATCTGTGTGTCTTTATTCACCATGACTATCTGTGTCTTTATTCACCATGACTATCTGTGTGTCTTTATTCACCATGACTATCTGTGTGTCTTTATTCACCATGACTATCGGTGTCTTTATTCACGATGACTATCTGTGTCTTTATTCACCATGACTATCTGCGTCTTTATTCACCATGACTATCTGTGTCTTTATTCACCATGACTATCTGTGTCTTTATTCACCATGACTATCTGTGTGTCTTTATTCACCATGACTATCTGTTTGTCTTTATTCACCATGACTATCTGTGTCTTTATTCACGATGACTATCTGTGTGTCTTTATTCTTGATGACTATCTGTGTCTTTATTCACCATGACTATCTGTGTCTTTATTCACGATGACTATCTGTGTGTCTTTATTCTTGATGACTATCTGTGTCTTTATTCACCATGACTATCTGTGTCTTTATTCACCATGACTATCTGTGTGTCTTTATTCACCATGACTATCTGTGTGTCTTTATTCACCATGACTATCTGTGTCTTTATTCACCATGACTATCTGTGTGTCTTTATTCACCATGACCATCTGTGTGTCTTTATTCACGATGACTATCTGTGTGTCTTTATTCATGATGACTATCTGTGTGTCTTTATTCACCATGACCATCTGTGTGTCTTTATTCACCATGACTATCTGTGTGTCTTTATTCACCATGACTATCTGTGTGTCTTTATTCACCATGACTATCTGTTTGTCTTTATTCACGATGACTATCTGTGTCTTTATTCACCATGACTATCTGTGTCTTTATTCACGATGACTATCTGTGTCTTTATTCACCATGACTATCTGTGTCTTTATTCACCATGACTATCTGTGTGTCTTTATTCACCATGACTATCTGTTTGTCTTTATTCACGATGACTATCTGTGTCTTTATTCACGATGACTATCTGTGTCTTTATTCACCATGACTATCTGTGTCTTTATTCACCATGACTATCTGTGTCTTTATTCACCATGACTATCTGTGTGTCTTTATTCACCATGGCTATCTGTGTGTCTTTATTCACCATGACTATCTGTGTCTTTAATCACCATGACTATCTGTGTGTCTTTATTCACCATGACTATCTGTGTGTCTTTATTCACCATGACTATCTGTGTGTCTTTATTCACGATGACTATCTGTGTGTCTTTATTCATGATGACTATCTGTGTGTCTTTATTCACCATGACCATCTGTGTGTCTTTATTCACCATGACTATCTGTGTGTCTTTATTCACCATGACTATCTGTGTCTTTATTCACTATCACTATCGGTGTCTTTATTCATGATGACTATCTGTGTGTCTTTATGCACGATGACTCTGTGTGTCTTTATTCACAATGAATATCTGTGTCTTTATTCACCATGACTATCTGTGTGTCTTTATTCACCATGACTATCTGTGTGTCTTTATTCACCATGACTATCTGTGTGTCTTTATTCACAATGACTATCTGTGTGTCTTTATTCACGATGACTATCTTTGTATCTTTATTCATGATGACTATCTGTGTGTCTTTATTCATGATGACTATCTTTGTATCTTTATTCATGATGACTATCTGTGTGTCTTTATTCACGATGACTGTGTGTCTTTATTCATGATGACTCTTTGTGTCTTTATTCACGATGACTATCTGTGTGTCTTTACTCACCATGACTATCTTTGTGTCTTTATTCACGATGACTATCTGTGTGTCTTTATTCACGATGACTGTGTGTCTTTATTCATGATGACTCTTTGTGTCTTTATTCACGATGACTATCTGTGTGTTTTTATTCACCATGACTATATGTGTGTCTTTATTCACGATGACTATCTTTGTATCTTTTTTCACGATGACTATCTGTGTCTTTATTCACCATGACTATCTGTGTGTCTTTATTCACGATGACTATTTGTGTCTCTATTCACGATGACTATCTTTATCTTTATTCATGATGACTATCTTTGTGTCTTTATTCACGATGACTATCTGTGTGTCTTTATTCACGAGGACTGTGTGTCTTTATTCATGATGACTATCATTGTGTCTTTATTCACCATGACTATCTGTGTCTTTATTCACGATGACTATCTGTGTCTTCATTCACGATGACTATCTGTCTTTATTCCCCATGACTATCTGTGTGTCTTTATTCACGATGACTATCTGTGTCTTTATTCACCATGACTATGTGTGTCTTTATTCACATGACTATCTGTGTGTCTTTATTCACCATGACTATCTGTGTGTCTTTATTCACCATGACTACCTGTGTCTTTATTCACCATGACCATCTGTGTGTCTTTATTCACCATGACTATCTGTGTCTTTATTCACCATGACTATCTGTGTGTCTTTATTCACCATGACTATCTGTGTGTCTTTATTCACCATGACTATCTGTGTCTTTATTCACCATGACTATCTGTGTCTTTATTCACCATGACTATCTGTGTGTCTTTATTCACCATGACTATCTGTGTGTCTTTATTCATGATGACTATCTGTGTGTCTTTATTCACCATGACTATCTGTGTGTCTTTATTCACCATGACTATCTGTGTGTCTTTATTCACCATGACTATCTGTTTGTCTTTATTCACCATGACTATCTGTGTCTTTATTCACCATGACTATCTGTGTGTCTTTATTCACCATGACTATCTGTGTGTCTTTATTCACCATGACTATCTGTGTCTTTATTCACCATGACTATCTGTGTGTCTTTATTCACCATGACTATCTGTGTTTCTTTATTCACCATGACTATCGGTGTCTTTATTCATGATGACTATCTGTGTGTCTTTATTCACGATGACTATCTGTGTCTTTATTCACCATGACTATCTGCGTCTTTATTCACCATGACTATCTGTGTGTCTTTATTCACCATGACTATCTGTGTGTCTTTATTCACCATGACTATCTGTGTGTCTTTATTCACCATGACTATCTGTGTGTCTTTATTCACCATGACTATCTGTTTGTCTTTATTCACCATGACTATCTGTGTCTTTATTCACAATGACTATCTGTGTGTCTTTATTCTTGATGACTATCTGTGTCTTTATTCACCATGACTATCTGTGTCTTTATTCACCATGACCATCTGTGTGTCTTTATTCACCATGACTATCTGTGTGTCTTTATTCACCATGACTATCTGTGTGTCTTTATTCACCATGACTATCTGTGTGTCTTTATTCACCATGACTATCTGTGTCTTTATTCACCATGACTATCTGTGTCTTTATTCACCATGACTATCTGTGTGTCTTTATTCACCATGACTATCTGTGTGTCTTTTTTCACCATGATTATCTGTGTGTCTTTATTCACGATGACTATCTTTGTATCTTTATTCACCATGACTATCTGTGTGTCTTTATTCACCATGACTATCTGTTTGTCTTTATTCACCATGACTATCTGTGTCTTTATTCACGATGACTATCTGTGTGTCTTTATTCTTGATGACTATCTGTGTCTTTATTCACCATGACTATCTGTGTCTTTATTCACCATGACCATCTGTGTGTCTTTATTCACCATGACTATCTGTGTGTCTTTATTCACCATGACTATCTGTGTCTTTATTCACCATGACTATCTGTGTGTCTTTATTCATGATGACTATCTGTGTGTCTTTATTCACCATGACCATCTGTGTGTCTTTATTCACGATGACTATCTGTGTGTCTTTATTCATGATGACTATCTGTGTGTCTTTATTCACCATGACCATCTGTGTGTCTTTATTCACCATGACTATCTGTGTGTCTTTATTCACCATGACTATCTGTGTGTCTTTATTCACCATGACTATCTATTTGTCTTTGTTCACGATGACTATCTGTGTCTTTATTCACGATGACTATCTGTGTCTTTATTCACCATGACTATATGTGTCTTTATTCACCATGACTATCTGTGTGTCTTTATTCACCATGACTATCTGTGTGTCTTTATTCACCATGACTATCTGTGTCTTTATTCACCATGACTATCTGTGTGTCTTTATTCACCATGACTATCTGTGTGTCTTTATTCACCATGACTATCGGTGTCTTTATTCATGATGACTATCTGTGTGTCTTTATTCACGATGACTATCTGTGTCTTTATTCACCATGACTATCTGCGTCTTTATTCACCATGACTATCTGTGTCTTTATTCACCATGACTATCTGTGTCTTCATTCACCATGACTATCTGTGTGTCTTTATTCACCATGACTATCTGTTTGTCTTTATTCACCATGACTATCTGTGTCTTTATTCACGATGACTATCTGTGTGTCTTTATTCTTGATGACTATCTGTGTCTTTATTCACCATGACTATCTGTGTCTTTATTCACCATGACTATCTGTGTGTCTTTATTCACCATGACTATCTGTGTGTCTTTATTCACCATGACTATCTGTGTCTTTATTCACCATGACTATCTGTGTGTCTTTATTCACCATGACCATCTGTGTGTCTTTATTCACGATGACTATCTGTGTGTCTTTATTCATGATGACTATCTGTGTGTCTTTATTCACCATGACCATCTGTGTGTATTTATTTACCATGACTATCTGTGTGTCTTTATTCACCATGACTATCTGTGTGTCTTTATTCACCATGACTATCTGTTTGTCTTTATTCACGATGACTATCTGTGTCTTTATTCACCATGACTATCTGTGTCTTTATTCACCATGACTATCTGTGTCTTTATTCACCATGACTATCTGTGTGTCTTTATTCACCATGACTATCTGTGTGTCTTTATTCACCATGACTATCTGTTTGTCTTTATTCACGATGACTATCTGTGTCTTTATTCACGATGACTATCTGTGTCTTTATTCACCATGACTATCTGTGTCTTTATTCACCATGACTATCTGTGTGTCTTTATTCACCATGGCTATCTGTGTGTCTTTATTCACCATGACTATCTGTGTCTTTAATCACCATGACTATCTGTGTGTCTTTATTCACCATGACTATCTGTGTGTCTTTATTCACCATGACTATCTGTGTGTCTTTATTCACGATGACTATCTGTGTGTCTTTATTCATGATGACTATCTGTGTGTCTTTATTCACCATGACCATCTGTGTGTCTTTATTCACCATGACTATCTGTGTGTCTTTATTCACCATGACTATCTGTGTCTTTATTCACTATCACTATCGGTGTCTTTATTCATGATGACTATCTGTGTGTCTTTATGCATGATGACTCTGTGTGTCTTTATTCACAATGACTATCTGTGTCTTTATTCACCATGACTATCTGTGTGTCTTTATTCACCATGACTATCTGTGTGTCTTTATTCACCATGACTATCTGTGTGTCTTTATTCACAATGACTATCTGTGTGTCTTTATTCACGATGACTATCTTTGTATCTTTATTCATGATGACTATCTGTGTGTCTTTATTCATGATGACTATCTTTGTATCTTTATTCATGATGACTATCTGTGTGTCTTTATTCACGATGACTGTGTGTCTTTATTCATGATGACTCTTTGTGTCTTTATTCACGATGACTATCTGTGTGTCTTTACTCACCATGACTATCTTTGTGTCTTTATTCACGATGACTATCTGTGTGTCTTTATTCATGATGACTCTTTGTGTCTTTATTCACGATGACTATCTGTGTGTTTTTATTCACCATGACTATATGTGTGTCTTTATTCACGATGACTATCTTTGTATCTTTATTCACGATGACTATCTGTGTCTTTATTCACCATGACTATCTGTGTGTCTTTATTCACGATGACTATTTGTGTCTTTATTCACGATGACTATCTTTATCTTTATTCATGATGACTATCTTTGTGTCTTTATTCACGATGACTATCTGTGTGTCTTTATTCACGAGGACTGTGTGTCTTTATTCATGATGACTATCATTGTGTCTTTATTCACCATGACTATCTGTGTCTTTATTCACGATGACTATCTGTGTCTTCATTCACGATGACTATCTGTCTTTATTCCCCATGACTATCTGTGTGTCTTTATTCACCATGACTATGTGTGTCTTTATTCACATGACTATCTGTGTGTCTTTATTCACCATGACTATCTGTGTGTCTTTATTCACCATGACTACCTGTGTCTTTATTCACCATGACCATCTGTGTGTCTTTATTCACCATGACTATCTGTGTCTTTATTCACCATGACTATCTGTGTGTCTTTATTCACCATGACTATCTGTGTGTCTTTATTCACCATGACTATCTGTGTCTTTATTCACCATGACTATCTGTGTCTTTATTCACCATGACTATCTGTGTGTCTTTATTCACCATGACTATCTGTGTGTCTTTATTCATGATGACTATCTGTGTGTCTTTATTCACCATGACTATCTGTGTGTCTTTATTCACCATGACTATCTGTGTGTCTTTATTCACCATGACTATCTGTTTGTCTTTATTCACCATGACTATCTGTGTGTCTTTATTCACGATGACTATTTGTGTCTTTATTCACGATGACTATCTTTATCTTTATTCATGATGACTATCTTTGTGTCTTTATTCACGATGACTATCTGTGTGTCTTTATTCACGAGGACTGTGTGTCTTTATTCATGATGACTATCATTGTGTCTTTATTCACCATGACTATCTGTGTCTTTATTCACGATGACTATCTGTGTCTTCATTCACGATGACTATCTGTCTTTATTCCCCATGACTATCTGTGTGTCTTTATTCACCATGACTATGTGTGTCTTTATTCACATGACTATCTGTGTGTCTTTATTCACCATGACTATCTGTGTGTCTTTATTCACCATGACTACCTGTGTCTTTATTCACCATGACCATCTGTGTGTCTTTATTCACCATGACTATCTGTGTCTTTATTCACCATGACTATCTGTGTGTCTTTATTCACCATGACTATCTGTGTGTCTTTATTCACCATGACTATCTGTGTCTTTATTCACCATGACTATCTGTGTCTTTATTCACCATGACTATCTGTGTGTCTTTATTCACCATGACTATCTGTGTGTCTTTATTCATGATGACTATCTGTGTGTCTTTATTCACCATGACTATCTGTGTGTCTTTATTCACCATGACTATCTGTGTGTCTTTATTCACCATGACTATCTGTTTGTCTTTATTCACCATGACTATGTGTCTTTATTCACCATGACTATCTGTGTGTCTTTATTCACCATGACTATCTGTGTGTCTTTATTCACCATGACTATCTGTGTCTTTATTCACCATGACTATCTGTGTGTCTTTATTCACCATGACTATCCGTGTTTCTTTATTCACCATGACTATCGGTGTCTTTATTCATGATGACTATCTGTGTGTCTTTATTCACGATGACTATCTGTGTCTTTATTCACCATGACTATCTGCGTCGTTATTCACCATGACTATCTGTGTGTCTTTATTCACCATGACTATCTGTGTGTCTTTATTCACCATGACTATCTGTGTGTCTTTATTCACCATGACTATCTGTTTGTCTTTATTCACCATGACTATCTGTGTCTTTATTCACAATGACTATCTGTGTGTCTTTATTCTTGATGACTATCTGTGTCTTTATTCACCATGACTATCTGTGTCTTTATTCACCATGACCATCTGTGTGTCTTTATTCACCATGACTATCTGTGTGTCTTTATTCACCATGACTATCTGTGTGTCTTTATTCACCATGACTATCTTTGTGTCTTTATTCACCATGACTATCTGTGTCTTTATTCACCATGACTATCTGTGTCTTTATTCACCATGACTATCTGTGTGTCTTTATTCACCATGACTATCTGTGTGTCTTTATTCACCATGACTATCTGTGTGTCTTTTTTCACCATGATTATCTGTGTGTCTTTATTCACGATGACTATCTTTGTATCTTTATTCACCATGACTATCTGTGTGTCTTTATTCACCATGACTATCTGTTTGTCTTTATTCACCATGACTATCTGTGTCTTTATTCACGATGACTATCTGTGTGTCTTTATTCTTGATGACTATCTGTGTCTTTATTCACCATGACTATCTGTGTCTTTATTCACCATGACCATCTGTGTGTCTTTATTCACCATGACTATCTGTGTCTTTATTCACCATGACTATCTGTGTCTTTATTCACCATGACTATCTGTGTGTCTTTATTCACCATGACCATCTGTGTGTCTTTATTCACGATGACTATCTGTGTGTCTTTATTCATGATGACTATCTGTGTGTCTTTATTCACCATGACCATCTGTGTGTCTTTATTCACCATGACTATCTGTGTGTCTTTATTCACCATGACTATCTGTGTGTCTTTATTCACCATAACTATCTGTTTGTCTTTGTTCACGATGACTATCTGTGTCTTTATTCACGATGACTATCTGTGTCTTTATTCACCATGACTATCTGTCTTTATTCACCATGACTATCTGTGTGTCTTTATTCACCATGACTATCTGTGTGTCTTTATTCACCATGACTATCTGTGTCTTTATTCACCATGACTATCTGTGTGTCTTTATTCACCATGACTATCTGTGTGTCTTTATTCACCATGACTATCGGTGTCTTTATTCATGATGACTATCTGTGTGTCTTTATTCACGATGACTATCTGTGTCTTTATTCACCATGACTATCTGCGTCTTTATTCACCATGACTATCTGTGTCTTTATTCACCATGACTATCTGTGTCTTTATTCACCATGACTATCTGTGTGTCTTTATTCACCATGACTATCTGTTTGTCTTTATTCACCATGACTATCTGTGTCTTTATTCACGATGACTATCTGTGTGTCTTTATTCTTGATGACTATCTGTGTCTTTATTCACCATGACTATCTGTGTCTTTATTCACCATGACTATCTGTGTGTCTTTATTCACCATGACTATCTGTGTGTCTTTATTCACCATGACTATCTGTGTCTTTATGCACCATGACTATCTGTGTGTCTTTATTCACCATGACCATCTGTGTGTCTTTATTCACGATGACTATCTGTGTGTCTTTATTCATGATGACTATCTGTGTGTCTTTATTCACCATGACCATCTGTGTGTCTTTATTCACCATGACTATCTTTGTGTCTTTATTCACCATGACTATCTGTGTCTTTATTCACCATGACTATCTGTTTGTCTTTATTCACGATGACTATCTGTGTCTTTATTCACCATGACTATCTGTGTCTTTATTCACCATGACTATCTGTGTGTCTTTATTCACCATGACTATCTGTGTGTCTTTATTCACCATGACTATCTGTTTGTCTTTATTCACGATGACTATCTGTGTCTTTATTCACGATGACTATCTGTGTCTTTATTCACCATGACTATCTGTGTCTTTATTCACCATGACTATCTGTGTGTCTTTATTCACCATGGCTATCTGTGTGTCTTTATTCACCATGACTATCTGTGTCTTTAATCACCATGACTATCTGTGTGTCTTTATTCACCATGACTATCTGTGTGTCTTTATTCACCATGACTATCTGTGTGTCTTTATTCACGATGACTATCTGTGTGTCTTTATTCATGATGACTATCTGTGTGTCTTTATTCACCATGACCATCTGTGTGTCTTTATTCACCATGACTATCTGTGTGTCTTTATTCACCATGACTATCTGTGTCTTTATTCACCATCACTATCGGTGTCTTTATTCATGATGACTATCTGTGTGTCTTTATGCACGATGACTCTGTGTGTCTTTATTCACAATGACTATCTGTGTCTTTATTCACCATGACTATCTGTGTGTCTTTATTCACCATGACTATCTGTGTGTCTTTATTCACCATGACTATCTGTGTGTCTTTATTCACAATGACTATCTGTGTGTCTTTATTCACGATGACTATCTTTGTATCTTTATTCATGATGACTATCTGTGTGTCTTTATTCATGATGACTATCTTTGTATCTTTATTCATGATGACTATCTGTGTGTCTTTATTCACGATGACTGTGTGTCTTTATTCATGATGACTCTTTGTGTCTTTATTCACGATGACTATCTGTGTGTCTTTATTCACGATGACTGTGTGTCTTTATTCATGATGACTCTTTGTGTCTTTATTCACGATGACTATCTGTGTGTCTTTACTCACCATGACTATCTTTGTGTCTTTATTCACGATGACTATCTGTGTGTCTTTATTCACGATGACTGTGTGTCTTTATTCATGATGACTCTTTGTGTCTTTATTCACGATGACTATCTGTGTGTTTTTATTCACCATGACTATATGTGTGTCTTTATTCACGATGACTATCTTTGTATCTTTATTCACGATGACTATCTGTGTCTTTATTCACCATGACTATCTGTGTGTCTTTATTCACGATGACTATTTGTGTCTTTATTCACGATGACTATCTTTATCTTTATTCATGATGACTATCTTTGTGTCTTTATTCACGATGACTATCTGTGTGTCTTTATTCACGAGGACTGTGTGTCTTTATTCATGATGACTATCATTGTGTCTTTATTCACCATGACTATCTGTGTCTTTATTCACGATGACTATCTGTGTCTTCATTCACGATGACTATCTGTCTTTATTCCCCATGACTATCTGTGTGTCTTTATTCACGATGACTATCTGTGTCTTTATTCACCATGACTATGTGTGTCTTTATTCACATGACTATCTGTGTGTCTTTATTCACCATGACTATCTGTGTGTCTTTATTCACCATGACTACCTGTGTCTTTATTCACCATGACCATCTGTGTGTCTTTATTCACCATGACTATCTGTGTCTTTATTCACCATGACTATCTGTGTGTCTTTATTCACCATGACTATCTGTGTGTCTTTATTCACCATGACTATCTGTGTCTTTATTCACCATGACTATCTGTGTCTTTATTCACCATGACTATCTGTGTGTCTTTATTCACCATGACTATCTGTGTGTCTTTATTCATGATGACTATCTGTGTGTCTTTATTCATGATGACTATCTGTGTGTCTTTATTCACCATGACTATCTGTGTGTCTTTATTCACCATGACTATCTGTGTGTCTTTATTCACCATGACTATCTGTGTCTTTATTCACCATGACTATCTGTGTGTCTTTATTCACCATGACTATCTGTGTGTCTTTATTCACCATGACTATCTGTGTCTTTATTCACCATGACTATCTGTGTGTCTTTATTCACCATGACTATCTGTGTTTCTTTATTCACCATGACTATCGGTGTCTTTATTCATGATGACTATCTGTGTGTCTTTATTCACGATGACTATCTGTGTCTTGATTCACCATGACTATCTGCGTCTTTATTCACCATGACTATCTGTGTTTCTTTATTCACCATGACTATCTGTGTGTCTTTATTCACCATGACTATCTGTGTGTCTTTATTCACCATGACTATCTGTTTGTCTTTATTCACCATGACTATCTGTGTCTTTATTCACAATGACTATCTGTGTGTCTTTATTCTTGATGACTATCTGTGTCTTTATTCACCATGACTATCTGTGTCTTTATTCACCATGACCATCTGTGTGTCTTTATTCACCATGACTATCTGTGTGTCTTTATTCACCATGACTATCTGTGTCTTTATTCACCATGACTATCTGTGTGTCTTTATTCACCATGACCATCTGTGTGTCTTTATTCACGATGACTATCTGTGTGTCTTTATTCATGATGACTATCTGTGTGTCTTTATTCACCATGACCATCTGTGTGTCTTTATTCACCATGACTATCTGTGTGTCTTTATTCACCATGACTATCTGTGTGTCTTTATTCACCATGACTATCTGTTTGTCTTTATTCACCATGACTATCTGTGTGTCTTTAGTCACCATGACTACCTGTGTCTTTATTCACCATGACCATCTGTGTGTCTTTATTCACCATGACTATCTGTGTGTCTTTATTCACCATGACTATCTGTGTGTCTTTATTCACCATGACTATCTGTGTCTTTATTCACCATGACTATCTGTGTGTCTTTATTCATGATGACCATCTGTGTGTCTTTATTCACCATGACTATCTGTGTGTCTTTATTCATGATGACCATCTGTGTGTCTTTATTCACCATGACTATCTGTTTGTCTTTATTCACCATGACTATCTGTGTCTTTATTCACGATGACTATCTGTGTGTCTTTATTCTTGATGACTATCTGTGTCTTTATTCACCATGACTATCTGTGTCTTTATTCACCATGACCATCTGTGTGTCTTTATTCACCATGACTATCTGTGTGTCTTTATTCACCATGACTATCTGTGTCTTTATTCACCATGACTATCTGTGTGTCTTTATTCACCATGACCATCTGTGTGTCTTTATTCACGATGACTATCTGTGTGTCTTTATTCATGATGACTATCTGTGTGTCTTTATTCACCATGACCATCTGTGTGTCTTTATTCACCATGACTATCTGTGTGTCTTTATTCACCATGACTATCTGTTTGTCTTTATTCACGATGACTATCTGTGTCTTTATTCACGATGACTATCTGTGTCTTTATTCACCATGACTATCTGTGTCTTTATTCACCATGACTATCTGTGTGTCTTTATTCACCATGACTATCTGTGTGTCTTTATTCACCATGACTATCTGTTTGTCTTTATTCACCATGACTATCTGTGTCTTTATTCACGATGACTATCTGTGTCTTTATTCACCATGACTATCTGTGTCTTTATTCACCATGACTATCTGTGTGTCTTTATTCACCATGACTATCTGTGTGTCTTTATTCACCATGACTATCTGTGTCTTTATTCACCATGACTATCTGTGTGTCTTTATTCACCATGACTATCTGTGTGTCTTTATTCACCATGACTATCGGTGTCTTTATTCATGATGACTATCTGTGTGTCTTTATTCACGATGACTATCTGTGTCTTTATTCACCATGACTATCTGCGTCTTTATTCACCATGACTATCTGTGTCTTTATTCACCATGACTATCTGTGTGTCTTTATTCACCATGACTATCTGTGTGTCTTTATTCACCATGACTACCTGTGTGTCTTTATTCACCATGACTACCTGTGTGTCTTTATTCACCATGACTATCTGTGTGTCTTTATTCACCATGACTATCTGTGTGTCTTTATTCATGATGACTATCTGTGTCTTTATTCACCATGACTATCTGTGTCTTTATTCACCATGACCATCTGTGTGTCTTTATTCACCATGACTATCTGTGTGTCTTTATTCACCATGACTATCTGTGTGTCTTTATTCACCATGACTATCTGTGTGTCTTTATTCACCATGACTATCTGTGTGTCTTTATTCACCATGACTATCTGTGTGTCTTTATTCACCATGACTATCTGTTTGTCTTTATTCACCATGACTATCTGTGTCTTTATTCACGATGACTGTGTGTCTTTATTCTTGATGACTATCTGTGTCTTTATTCACCATGACTATCTGTGTCTTTATTCACCATGACCATCTGTGTGTCTTTATTCACCATGACTATCTGTGTGTCTTTATTCACCATGACTATCTGTGTCTTTATTCACCATGACTATCTGTGTGTCTTTATTCACCATGACCATCTGTGTGTCTTTATTCACGATGACTATCTGTGTGTCTTTATTCATGATGACTATCTGTGTGTCTTTATTCACCATGACCATCTGTGTGTCTTTATTCACCATGACTATCTGTGTGTCTTTATTCACCATGACTATCTGTGTGTCTTTATTCACCATGACTATCTGTGTGTCTTTATTCACGATGACTATCTTTGTATCTTTATTCATGATGACTATCTGTGTGTCTTTATTCATGATGACTATCTTTGTATCTTTATTCATGATGACTATCTGTGTGTCTTTATTCACGATGACTGTGTGTCTTTATTCATGATGACTCTTTGTGTCTTTATTCACGATGACTATCTGTGTGTCTTTATTCACGATGACTGTGTGTCTTTATTCATGATGACTCTTTGTGTCTTTATTCACGATGACTATCTGTGTGTCTTTACTCACCATGACTATCTTTGTGTCTTTATTCACGATGACTATCTGTGTGTCTTTATTCACGATGACTGTGTGTCTTTATTCATGATGACTCTTTGTGTCTTTATTCACGATGACTATCTGTGTGTTTTTATTCACCATGACTATATGTGTGTCTTTATTCACGATGACTATCTTTGTATCTTTATTCACGATGACTATCTGTGTCTTTATTCACCATGACTATCTGTGTGTCTTTATTCACGATGACTATTTGTGTCTTTATTCACGATGACTATCTTTATCTTTATTCATGATGACTATCTTTGTGTCTTTATTCACGATGACTATCTGTGTGTCTTTATTCACGAGGACTGTGTGTCTTTATTCATGATGACTATCATTGTGTCTTTATTCACCATGACTATCTGTGTCTTTATTCACGATGACTATCTGTGTCTTCATTCACGATGACTATCTGTCTTTATTCCCCATGACTATCTGTGTGTCTTTATTCACGATGACTATCTGTGTCTTTATTCACCATGACTATGTGTGTCTTTATTCACATGACTATCTGTGTGTCTTTATTCACCATGACTATCTGTGTGTCTTTATTCACCATGACTACCTGTGTCTTTATTCACCATGACCATCTGTGTGTCTTTATTCACCATGACTATCTGTGTCTTTATTCACCATGACTATCTGTGTGTCTTTATTCACCATGACTATCTGTGTGTCTTTATTCACCATGACTATCTGTGTCTTTATTCACCATGACTATCTGTGTCTTTATTCACCATGACTATCTGTGTGTCTTTATTCACCATGACTATCTGTGTGTCTTTATTCATGATGACTATCTGTGTGTCTTTATTCACCATGACTATCTGTGTGTCTTTATTCACCATGACTATCTGTGTGTCTTTATTCACCATGACTATCTGTGTCTTTATTCACCATGACTATCTGTGTGTCTTTATTCACCATGACTATCTGTGTGTCTTTATTCACCATGACTATCTGTGTCTTTATTCACCATGACTATCTGTGTGTCTTTATTCACCATGACTATCTGTGTTTCTTTATTCACCATGACTATCGGTGTCTTTATTCATGATGACTATCTGTGTGTCTTTATTCACGATGACTATCTGTGTCTTGATTCACCATGACTATCTGCGTCTTTATTCACCATGACTATCTGTGTGTCTTTATTCACCATGACTATCTGTGTGTCTTTATTCACCATGACTATCTGTGTGTCTTTATTCACCATGACTATCTGTTTGTCTTTATTCACCATGACTATCTGTGTCTTTATTCACAATGACTATCTGTGTGTCTTTATTCTTGATGACTATCTGTGTCTTTATTCACCATGACTATCTGTGTCTTTATTCACCATGACCATCTGTGTGTCTTTATTCACCATGACTATCTGTGTGTCTTTATTCACCATGACTATCTGTGTCTTTATTCACCATGACTATCTGTGTGTCTTTATTCACCATGACCATCTGTGTGTCTTTATTCACGATGACTATCTGTGTGTCTTTATTCATGATGACTATCTGTGTGTCTTTATTCACCATGACCATCTGTGTGTCTTTATTCACCATGACTATCTGTGTGTCTTTATTCACCATGACTATCTGTGTGTCTTTATTCACCATGACTATCTGTTTGTCTTTATTCACCATGACTATCTGTGTGTCTTTAGTCACCATGACTACCTGTGTCTTTATTCACCATGACCATCTGTGTGTCTTTATTCACCATGACTATCTGTGTGTCTTTATTCACCATGACTATCTGTGTGTCTTTATTCACCATGACTATCTGTGTCTTTATTCACCATGACTATCTGTGTGTCTTTATTCATGATGACCATCTGTGTGTCTTTATTCACCATGACTATCTGTGTGTCTTTATTCATGATGACCATCTGTGTGTCTTTATTCACCATGACTATCTGTTTGTCTTTATTCACCATGACTATCTGTGTCTTTATTCACGATGACTATCTGTGTGTCTTTATTCTTGATGACTATCTGTGTCTTTATTCACCATGACTATCTGTGTCTTTATTCACCATGACCATCTGTGTGTCTTTATTCACCATGACTATCTGTGTGTCTTTATTCACCATGACTATCTGTGTCTTTATTCACCATGACTATCTGTGTGTCTTTATTCACCATGACCATCTGTGTGTCTTTATTCACGATGACTATCTGTGTGTCTTTATTCATGATGACTATCTGTGTGTCTTTATTCACCATGACCATCTGTGTGTCTTTATTCACCATGACTATCTGTGTGTCTTTATTCACCATGACTATCTGTTTGTCTTTATTCACGATGACTATCTGTGTCTTTATTCACGATGACTATCTGTGTCTTTATTCACCATGACTATCTGTGTCTTTATTCACCATGACTATCTGTGTGTCTTTATTCACCATGACTATCTGTGTGTCTTTATTCACCATGACTATCTGTTTGTCTTTATTCACCATGACTATCTGTGTCTTTATTCACGATGACTATCTGTGTCTTTATTCACCATGACTATCTGTGTCTTTATTCACCATGACTATCTGTGTGTCTTTATTCACCATGACTATCTGTGTGTCTTTATTCACCATGACTATCTGTGTCTTTATTCACCATGACTATCTGTGTGTCTTTATTCACCATGACTATCTGTGTGTCTTTATTCACCATGACTATCGGTGTCTTTATTCATGATGACTATCTGTGTGTCTTTATTCACGATGACTATCTGTGTCTTTATTCACCATGACTATCTGCGTCTTTATTCACCATGACTATCTGTGTCTTTATTCACCATGACTATCTGTGTGTCTTTATTCACCATGACTATCTGTGTGTCTTTATTCACCATGACTACCTGTGTGTCTTTATTCACCATGACTACCTGTGTGTCTTTATTCACCATGACTATCTGTGTGTCTTTATTCACCATGACTATCTGTGTGTCTTTATTCATGATGACTATCTGTGTCTTTATTCACCATGACTATCTGTGTCTTTATTCACCATGACCATCTGTGTGTCTTTATTCACCATGACTATCTGTGTGTCTTTATTCACCATGACTATCTGTGTGTCTTTATTCACCATGACTATCTGTGTGTCTTTATTCACCATGACTATCTGTGTGTCTTTATTCACCATGACTATCTGTGTGTCTTTATTCACCATGACTATCTGTTTGTCTTTATTCACCATGACTATCTGTGTCTTTATTCACGATGACTGTGTGTCTTTATTCTTGATGACTATCTGTGTCTTTATTCACCATGACTATCTGTGTCTTTATTCACCATGACCATCTGTGTGTCTTTATTCACCATGACTATCTGTGTGTCTTTATTCACCATGACTATCTGTGTCTTTATTCACCATGACTATCTGTGTGTCTTTATTCACCATGACCATCTGTGTGTCTTTATTCACGATGACTATCTGTGTGTCTTTATTCATGATGACTATCTGTGTGTCTTTATTCACCATGACCATCTGTGTGTCTTTATTCACCATGACTATCTGTGTGTCTTTATTCACCATGACTATCTGTGTGTCTTTATTCACCATGACTATCTGTTTGTCTTTGTTCACGATGACTATCTGTGTCTTTATTCACGATGACTATCTGTGTCTTTATTCACCATGACTATCTGTGTCTTTATTCACCATGACTATCTGTGTGTCTTTATTCACCATGACTATCTGTGTGTCTTTATTCACCATGACTATCTGTGTCTTTATTCACCATGACTATCTGTGTGTCTTTATTCACCATGACTATCTGTGTGTCTTTATTCACCATGACTATCTGTGTGTCTTTATTCACCATGACTATCTGTTTGTCTTTATTCACGATGACTATCTGTGTGTCTTTATTGTTGATGACTATCTGTGTCTTTATTCACCATGACTATCTGTGTCTTTATTCACCATGACCATCTGTGTGTCTTTATTCACCATGACTATCTGTGTGTCTTTATTCACCATGACTATCTGTGTCTTTATTCACCATGACTATCTGTGTGTCTTTATTCACCATGACTATCTGTGTGTCTTTATTCATGATGACTATCTGTGTGTCTTTATTCACCATGACTATCTGTTTGTCTTTATTCACGATGACTATGTGTGTCTTTATTCACGATGACTATCTGTGTCTTTATTCACCATGACTATCTGTGTCTTTATTCACCATGACTATCTGTGTGTCTTTATTCACCATGACTATCTGTGTGTCTTTATTCACCATGACTATCTGTTTGTCTTTATTCACCATGACTATCTGTGTCTTTATTCACGATGACTATCTGTGTCTTTATTCACCATGACTACCTGTGTGTCTTTATTCACCATGACTATCTGTGTGTCTTTATTCACCATGACTACCTGTGTGTCTTTATTCACCATGACTACCTGTGTGTCTTTATTCACCATGACTATCTGTGTGTCTTTATTCACCATGACTATCTGTGTGTCTTTATTCACCATGACTATCTGTGTGTCTTTATTCACCATGACTATCTGTGTGTCTTTATTCACCATGACTATCTGTGTGTCTTTATTCACCATGACTATCTGTGTGTCTTTATTCACGATGACTATCTGTGTGTGTCTTTATTCACAATGACTATCTGTGTCTTTATTCACCATGACTATCTGTGTGTCTTTATTCACCATGACTATCTGTGTGTCTTTATTCACCATGACTATCTGTGTGTCTTTATTCACCATGACTATCTGTGTGTCTTTATTCACCATGACTATCTGTGTGTCTTTATTCACGATGACTATCTTTGTATCTTTATTCATGATGACTATCTGTGTGTCTTTATTCACCATGACTATCTGTGTGTCTTTATTCACGATGACTATCTGTGTGTCTTTATTCACGATGACTATCTGTGTGTCTTTACTCACCATGACTATCTTTGTGTCTTTATTCACAATGACTATCTGTGTCTTTATTCACCATGACTATCTGTGTGTCTTTATTCGCCATGACTATCTGTGTGTCTTTATTCACCATGACTATCTGTGTGTCTTTATTCACCATGACTATCTGTGTGTCTTTATTCACCATGACTATCTGTGTGTCTTTATTCACCATGACTATCTGTGTGTCTTTATTCACCATGACTATCTGTGTGTCTTTATTCACCATGACTATCTGTGTGTCTTTATTCACGATGACTGTGTGTCTTTATTCATGATGACTCTGTGTCTTTATTCACGATGACTATCTGTGTGTCTTTATTCACGATGACTATCTTTGTATCTTTATTCACCATGACTATCTGTGTGTCTTTATTCACCATGACTATCTGTTTGTCTTTATTCACCATGACTATCTGTGTCTTTATTCACGATGACTATCTGTGTGTCTTTATTCTTGATGACTATCTGTGTCTTTATTCACCATGACTATCTGTGTCTTTATTCACCATGACCATCTGTGTGTCTTTATTCACCATGACTATCTGTGTGTCTTTATTCACCATGACTATCTGTGTCTTTATTCACCATGACTATCTGTGTGTCTTTATTCACCATGACCATCTGTGTGTCTTTATTCACGATGACTATCTGTGTGTCTTTATTCATGATGACTATCTGTGTGTCTTTATTCACCATGACCATCTGTGTGTCTTTATTCACCATGACTATCTGTGTGTCTTTATTCACCATGACTATCTGTGTGTCTTTATTCACCATGACTATCTGTTTGTCTTTGTTCACGATGACTATCTGTGTCTTTATTCACGATGACTATCTGTGTCTTTATTCACCATGACTATATGTGTCTTTATTCACCATGACTATCTGTGTGTCTTTATTCACCATGACTATCTGTGTGTCTTTATTCACCATGACTATCTGTGTGTCTTTATTCACCATGACTATCTGTGTGTCTTTATTCACCATGACTATCGGTGTCTTTATTCATGATGACTATCTGTGTGTCTTTATTCACGATGACTATCTGTGTCTTTATTCACCATGACTATCTGCGTCTTTATTCACCATGACTATCTGTGTCTTTATTCACCATGACTATCTGTGTCTTTATTCACCATGACTATCTGTGTGTCTTTATTCACCATGACTATCTGTTTGTCTTTATTCACCATGACTATCTGTGTCTTTATTCACGATGACTATCTGTGTGTCTTTATTCTTGATGACTATCTGTGTCTTTATTCTTGATGACTATCTGTGTCTTTATTCACCATGACTATCTGTGTGTCTTTATTCACCATGACTATCTGTGTGTCTTTATTCACCATGACTATCTGTGTCTTTATTCACCATGACTATCTGTGTGTCTTTATTCACCATGACCATCTGTGTGTCTTTATTCACGATGACTATCTGTGTGTCTTTATTCATGATGACTATCTGTGTGTCTTTATTCACCATGACCATCTGTGTGTCTTTATTTACCATGACTATCTGTGTGTCTTTATTCACCATGACTATCTGTGTGTCTTTATTCACCATGACTATCTGTTTGTCTTTATTCACGATGACTATCTGTGTCTTTATTCACCATGACTATCTGTGTCTTTATTCACCATGACTATCTGTGTGTCTTTATTCACCATGACTATCTGTGTGTCTTTATTCACCATGACTATCTGTTTGTCTTTATTCACGATGACTATCTGTGTCTTTATTCACGATGACTATCTGTGTCTTTATTCACCATGACTATCTGTGTCTTTATTCACCATGACTATCTGTGTGTCTTTATTCACCATGGCTATCTGTGTGTCTTTATTCACCATGACTATCTGTGTCTTTAATCACCATGACTATCTGTGTGTCTTTATTCACCATGACTATCTGTGTGTCTTTATTCACCATGACTATCTGTGTGTCTTTATTCACGATGACTATCTGTGTGTCTTTATTCATGATGACTATCTGTGTGTCTTTATTCACCATGACCATCTGTGTGTCTTTATTCACCATGACTATCTGTGTGTCTTTATTCACCATGACTATCTGTGTCTTTATTCACTATCACTATCGGTGTCTTTATTCATGATGACTATCTGTGTGTCTTTATGCATGATGACTCTGTGTGTCTTTATTCACAATGACTATCTGTGTCTTTATTCACCATGACTATCTGTGTGTCTTTATTCACCATGACTATCTGTGTGTCTTTATTCACCATGACTATCTGTGTGTCTTTATTCACAATGACTATCTGTGTGTCTTTATTCACGATGACTATCTTTGTATCTTTATTCATGATGACTATCTGTGTGTCTTTATTCATGATGACTATCTTTGTATCTTTATTCATGATGACTATCTGTGTGTCTTTATTCACGATGACTGTGTGTCTTTATTCATGATGACTCTTTGTGTCTTTATTCACGATGACTATCTGTGTGTCTTTATTCACGATGACTGTGTGTCTTTATTCATGATGACTCTTTGTGTCTTTATTCACAATGACTATCTGTGTGTCTTTACTCACCATGACTATCTTTGTGTCTTTATTCACGATGACTATCTGTGTGTCTTTATTCATGATGACTCTTTGTGTCTTTATTCACGATGACTATCTGTGTGTTTTTATTCACCATGACTATATGTGTGTCTTTATTCACGATGACTATCTTTGTATCTTTATTCACGATGACTATCTGTGTCTTTATTCACCATGACTATCTGTGTATCTTTATTCACGATGACTATTTGTGTCTTTATTCACGATGACTATCTTTATCTTTATTCATGATGACTATCTTTGTGTCTTTATTCACGATGACTATCTGTGTGTCTTTATTCACGAGGACTGTGTGTCTTTATTCATGATGACTATCATTGTGTCTTTATTCACCATGACTATCTGTGTCTTTATTCACGATGACTATCTGTGTCTTCATTCACGATGACTATCTGTCTTTATTCCCCATGACTATCTGTGTGTCTTTATTCACCATGACTATGTGTGTCTTTATTCACATGACTATCTGTGTGTCTTTATTCACCATGACTATCTGTGTGTCTTTATTCACCATGACTACCTGTGTCTTTATTCACCATGACCATCTGTGTGTCTTTATTCACCATGACTATCTGTGTCTTTATTCACCATGACTATCTGTGTGTCTTTATTCACCATGACTATCTGTGTGTCTTTATTCACCATGACTATCTGTGTCTTTATTCACCATGACTATCTGTGTCTTTATTCACCATGACTATCTGTGTGTCTTTATTCACCATGACTATCTGTGTGTCTTTATTCATGATGACTATCTGTGTGTCTTTATTCACCATGACTATCTGTGTGTCTTTATTCACCATGACTATCTGTGTGTCTTTATTCACCATGACTATCTGTTTGTCTTTATTCACCATGACTATCTGTGTCTTTATTCACCATGACTATCTGTGTGTCTTTATTCACCATGACTATCTGTGTGTCTTTATTCACCATGACTATCTGTGTCTTTATTCACCATGACTATCTGTCTGTCTTTATTCACCATGACTATCTGTGTTTCTTTATTCACCATGACTATCGGTGTCTTTATTCATGATGACTATCTGTGTGTCTTTATTCACGATGACTATCTGTGTCTTTATTCACCATGACTATCTGCGTCTTTATTCACCATGACTATCTGTGTGTCTTTATTCACCATGACTATCTGTGTGTCTTTATTCACCATGACTATCTGTGTGTCTTTATTCACCATGACTATCTGTTTGTCTTTATTCACCATGACTATCTGTGTCTTTATTCACAATGACTATCTGTGTGTCTTTATTCTTGATGACTATCTGTGTCTTTATTCACCATGACTATCTGTGTCTTTATTCACCATGACCATCTGTGTGTCTTTATTCACCATGACTATCTGTGTGTCTTTATTCACCATGACTATCTGTGTGTCTTTATTCACCATGACTGTGTGTCTTTATTCACCATGACTATCTGTGTCTTTATTCACCATGACTATCTGTGTCTTTATTCACCATGACTATCTGTGTGTCTTTATTCACCATGACTATCTGTGTGTCTTTTTTCACCATGATTATCTGTGTGTCTTTATTCACGATGACTATCTTTGTATCTTTATTCACCATGACTATCTGTGTGTCTTTATTCACCATGACTATCTGTTTGTCTTTATTCACCATGACTATCTGTGTCTTTATTCACGATGACTATCTGTGTGTCTTTATTCTTGATGACTATCTGTGTCTTTATTCACCATGACTATCTGTGTCTTTATTCACCATGACCATCTGTGTGTCTTTATTCACCATGACTATCTGTGTGTCTTTATTCACCATGACTATCTGTGTCTTTATTCACCATGACTATCTGTGTGTCTTTATTCACCATGACCATCTGTGTGTCTTTATTCACGATGACTATCTGTGTGTCTTTATTCATGATGACTATCTGTGTGTCTTTATTCACCATGACCATCTGTGTGTCTTTATTCACCATGACTATCTGTGTGTCTTTATTCACCATGACTATCTGTGTGTCTTTATTCACCATGACTATCTGTTTGTCTTTGTTCACGATGACTATCTGTGTCTTTATTCACGATGACTATCTGTGTCTTTATTCACCATGACTATCTGTGTCTTTATTCACCATGACTATCTGTGTGTCTTTATTCACCATGACTATCTGTGTGTCTTTATTCACCATGACTATCTGTGTCTTTATTCACCATGACTATCTGTGTGTCTTTATTCACCATGACTATCTGTGTGTCTTTATTCACCATGACTATCTGTGTGTCTTTATTCACCATGACTATCAGTGTCTTTATTCATGATGACTATCTGTGTGTCTTTATTCACGATGACTATCTGTGTCTTTATTCACCATGACTATCTGCGTCTTTATTCACCATGACTATCTGTGTCTTTATTCACCATGACTATCTGTGTCTTTATTCACCATGACTATCTGTGTGTCTTTATTCACCATGACTATCTGTTTGTCTTTATTCACCATGACTATCTGTGTCTTTATTCACGATGACTATCTGTGTGTCTTTATTCTTGATGACTATCTGTGTCTTTATTCACCATGACTATCTGTGTCTTTATTCACCATGACTATCTGTGTGTCTTTATTCACCATGACTATCTGTGTGTCTTTATTCACCATGACTATCTGTGTCTTTATTCACCATGACTATCTGTGTGTCTTTATTCACCATGACCATCTGTGTGTCTTTATTCACGATGACTATCTGTGTGTCTTTATTCATGATGACTATCTGTGTGTCTTTATTCACCATGACCATCTGTGTGTCTTTATTCACCATGACTATCTGTGTGTCTTTATTCACCATGACTATCTGTGTGTCTTTATTCACCATGACTATCTGTTTGTCTTTATTCACGATGACTATCTGTGTCTTTATTCACCATGACTATCTGTGTCTTTATTCACCATGACTATCTGTGTCTTTATTCACCATGACTATCTGTGTGTCTTTATTCACCATGACTATCTGTGTGTCTTTATTCACCATGACTATCTGTTTGTCTTTATTCACGATGACTATCTGTGTCTTTATTCACCATGACTATCTGTGTCTTTATTCACCATGACTATCTGTGTCTTTATTCACCATGGCTATCTGTGTGTCTTTATTCACCATGGCTATCTGTGTGTCTTTATTCACCATGACTATCTGTGTCTTTAATCACCATGACTATCTGTGTGTCTTTATTCACCATGACTATCTGTGTGTCTTTATTCACCATGACTATCTGTGTGTCTTTATTCACGATGACTATCTGTGTGTCTTTATTCACGATGACTATCTGTGTGTCTTTATTCACCATGACCATCTGTGTGTCTTTATTCACCATGACTATCTGTGTGTCTTTATTCACCATGACTATCTGTGTCTTTATTCACTATCACTATCGGTGTCTTTATTCATGATGACTATCTGTGTGTCTTTATGCACGATGACTCTGTGTGTCTTTATTCACAATGACTATCTGTGTCTTTATTCACCATGACTATCTGTGTGTCTTTATTCACCATGACTATCTGTGTGTCTTTATTCACCATGACTATCTGTGTGTCTTTATTCACAATGACTATCTGTGTGTCTTTATTCACGATGACTATCTTTGTATCTTTATTCATGATGACTATCTGTGTGTCTTTATTCATGATGACTATCTTTGTATCTTTATTCATGATGACTATCTGTGTGTCTTTATTCACGATGACTGTGTGTCTTTATTCATGATGACTCTTTGTGTCTTTATTCACGATGACTATCTGTGTGTCTTTATTCACGATGACTGTGTGTCTTTATTCATGATGACTCTTTGTGTCTTTATTCACGATGACTATCTGTGTGTCTTTACTCACCATGACTATCTTTGTGTCTTTATTCACGATGACTATCTGTGTGTCTTTATTCATGATGACTCTTTGTGTCTTTATTCACGATGACTATCTGTGTGTTTTTATTCACCATGACTATATGTGTGTCTTTATTCACGATGACTATCTTTGTATCTTTATTCACGATGACTATCTGTGTCTTTATTCACCATGACTATCTGTGTGTCTTTATTCACGATGACTATTTGTGTCTTTATTCACGATGACTATCTTTATCTTTATTCATGATGACTATCTTTGTGTCTTTATTCACGATGACTATCTGTGTGTCTTTATTCACGAGGACTGTGTGTCTTTATTCATGATGACTATCATTGTGTCTTTATTCACCATGACTATCTGTGTCTTTATTCACCATGACTATCTGTGTCTTCATTCACGATGACTATCTGTCTTTATTCCCCATGACTATCTGTGTGTCTTTATTCACGATGACTATCTGTGTCTTTATTCACCATGACTATGTGTGTATTTATTCACATGACTATCTGTGTGTCTTTATTCACCATGACTATCTGTGTGTCTTTATTCACCATGACTACCTGTGTCTTTATTCACCATGACCATCTGTGTGTCTTTATTCACCATGACTATCTGTGTCTTTATTCACCATGACTATCTGTGTGTCTTTATTCACCATGAATATCTGTGTGTCTTTATTCACCATGACTATCTGTGTCTTTATTCACCATGACTATCTGTGTCTTTATTCACCATGACTATCTGTGTGTCTTTATTCACCATGACTATCTGTGTGTCTTTATTCATGATGACTATCTGTGTGTCTTTATTCACCATGACTATCTGTGTGTCTTTATTCACCATGACTATCTGTGTGTCTTTATTCACCATGACTATCTGTTTGTCTTTATTCACCATGACTATCTGTGTCTTTATTCACCATGACTATCTGTGTGTCTTTATTCACCATGACTATCTGTGTGTCTTTATTCACCATGACTATCTGTGTCTTTATTCACCATGACTATCTGTGTGTCTTTATTCACCATGACTATCCGTGTTTCTTTATTCACCATGACTATCGGTGTCTTTATTCATGATGACTATCTGTGTGTCTTTATTCACGATGACTATCTGTGTCTTTATTCACCATGACTATCTGCGTCGTTATTCACCATGACTATCTGTGTGTCTTTATTCACCATGACTATCTGTGTGTCTTTATTCACCATGACTATCTGTGTGTCTTTATTCACCATGACTATCTGTGTGTCTTTATTCACCATGACTATCTGTTTGTCTTTATTCACCATGACTATCTGTGTCTTTATTCACGATGACTATCTGTGTGTCTTTATTCTTGATGACTATCTGTGTCTTTATTCACCATGACTATCTGTGTCTTTATTCACCATGACCATCTGTGTGTCTTTATTCACCATGACTATCTGTGTGTCTTTATTCACCATGACTATCTGTGTGTCTTTATTCACCATGACTATCTTTGTGTCTTTATTCACCATGACTATCTGTGTCTTTATTCACCATGACTATCTGTGTCTTTATTCACCATGACTATCTGTGTGTCTTTATTCACCATGACTATCTGTGTGTCTTTATTCACCATGACTATCTGTGTGTCTTTTTTCACCATGATTATCTGTGTGTCTTTATTCACGATGACTATCTTTGTATCTTTATTCACCATGACTATCTGTGTGTCTTTATTCACCATGACTATCTGTTTGTCTTTATTCACCATGACTATCTGTGTCTTTATTCACGATGACTATCTGTGTGTCTTTATTCTTGATGACTATCTGTGTCTTTATTCACCATGACTATCTGTGTCTTTATTCACCATGACTATCTGTGTGTCTTTATTCACCATGACTATCTGTGTGTCTTTATTCACCATGACTATCTGTGTCTTTATTCACCATGACTATCTGTGTGTCTTTATTCACCATGACCATCTGTGTGTCTTTATTCACGATGACTATCTGTGTGTCTTTATTCATGATGACTATCTGTGTGTCTTTATTCACCATGACCATCTGTGTGTCTTTATTCACCATGACTATCTGTGTGTCTTTATTCACCATGACTATCTGTGTGTCTTTATTCACCATAACTATCTGTTTGTCTTTGTTCACGATGACTATCTGTGTCTTTATTCACGATGACTATCTGTGTCTTTATTCACCATGACTATCTGTGTCTTTATTCACCATGACTATCTGTGTGTCTTTATTCACCATGACTATCTGTGTGTCTTTATTCACCATGACTATCTGTGTCTTTATTCACCATGACTATCTGTGTGTCTTTATTCACCATGACTATCTGTGTGTCTTTATTCACCATGACTATCAGTGTCTTTATTCATGATGACTATCTGTGTGTCTTTATTCACGATGACTATCTGTGTCTTTATTCACCATGACTATCTGCGTCTTTATTCACCATGACTATCTGTGTCTTTATTCACCATGACTATCTGTGTCTTTATTCACCATGACTATCTGTGTGTCTTTATTCACCATGACTATCTGTTTGTCTTTATTCACCATGACTATCTGTGTCTTTATTCACGATGACTATCTGTGTGTCTTTATTCTTGATGACTATCTGTGTCTTTATTCACCATGACTATCTGTGTCTTTATTCACCATGACTATCTGTGTGTCTTTATTCACCATGACTATCTGTGTGTCTTTATTCACCATGACTATCTGTGTCTTTATTCACCATGACTATCTGTGTGTCTTTATTCACCATGACCATCTGTGTGTCTTTATTCACGATGACTATCTGTGTGTCTTTATTCATGATGACTATCTGTGTGTCTTTATTCACCATGACCATCTGTGTGTCTTTATTCACCATGACTATCTGTGTGTCTTTATTCACCATGACTATCTGTGTCTTTATTCACCATGACTATCTGTTTGTCTTTATTCACGATGACTATCTGTGTCTTTATTCACCATGACTATCTGTGTCTTTATTCACCATGACTATCTGTGTCTTTATTCACCATGACTATCTGTGTGTCTTTATTCACCATGACTATCTGTGTGTCTTTATTCACCATGACTATCTGTTTGTCTTTATTCACGATGACTATCTGTGTCTTTATTCACGATGACTATCTGTGTCTTTATTCACCATGACTATCTGTGTCTTTATTCACCATGACTATCTGTGTGTCTTTATTCACCATGGCTATCTGTGTGTCTTTATTCACCATGACTATCTGTGTCTTTAATCACCATGACTATCTGTGTGTCTTTATTCACCATGACTATCTGTGTGTCTTTATTCACCATGACTATCTGTGTGTCTTTATTCACCATGACTATCTGTGTGTCTTTATTCATGATGACTATCTGTGTGTCTTTATTCACCATGACCATCTGTGTGTCTTTATTCACCATGACTATCTGTGTGTCTTTATTCACCATGACTATCTGTGTCTTTATTCACCATCACTATCGGTGTCTTTATTCATGATGACTATCTGTGTGTCTTTATGCACGATGACTCTGTGTGTCTTTATTCACAATGACTATCTGTGTCTTTATTCACCATGACTATCTGTGTGTCTTTATTCACCATGACTATCTGTGTGTCTTTATTCACCATGACTATCTGTGTGTCTTTATTCACAATGACTATCTGTGTGTCTTTATTCACGATGACTATCTTTGTATCTTTATTCATGATGACTATCTGTGTGTCTTTATTCATGATGACTATCTTTGTATCTTTATTCATGATGACTATCTCTGTGTCTTTATTCACGATGACTGTGTGTCTTTATTCATGATGACTCTTTGTGTCTTTATTCACGATGACTATCTGTGTGTCTTTATTCACGATGACTGTGTCTTTATTCATGATGACTCTTTGTGTCTTTATTCACGATGACTATCTGTGTGTCTTTACTCACCATGACTATCTTTGTGTCTTTATTCACGATGACTATCTGTGTGTCTTTATTCACGATGACTGTGTGTCTTTATTCATGATGACTCTTTGTGTCTTTATTCACGATGACTATCTGTGTGTTTTTATTCACCATGACTATATGTGTGTCTTTATTCACGATGACTATCTTTGTATCTTTATTCACGATGACTATCTGTGTCTTTATTCACCATGACTATCTGTGTGTCTTTATTCACGATGACTATTTGTGTCTTTATTCACGATGACTATCTTTATCTTTATTCATGATGACTATCTTTGTGTCTTTATTCACGATGACTATCTGTGTGTCTTTATTCACGAGGACTGTGTGTCTTTATTCACCATGACTATCTGTGTGTCTTTATTCACCATGACCATCTGTGTGTCTTTATTCACGATGACTATCTGTGTGTCTTTATTCATGATGACTATCTGTGTGTCTTTATTCACCATGACCATCTGTGTGTCTTTATTCACCATGACTATCTGTGTGTCTTTATTCACCATGACTATCTGTGTGTCTTTATTCACCATAACTATCTGTTTGTCTTTGTTCACGATGACTATCTGTGTCTTTATTCACGATGACTATCTGTGTCTTTATTCACCATGACTATCTGTGTCTTTATTCACCATGACTATCTGTGTGTCTTTATTCACCATGACTATCTGTGTGTCTTTATTCACCATGACTATCTGTGTCTTTATTCACCATGACTATCTGTGTGTCTTTATTCACCATGACTATCTGTGTGTCTTTATTCACCATGACTATCAGTGTCTTTATTCATGATGACTATCTGTGTGTCTTTATTCACGATGACTATCTGTGTCTTTATTCACCATGACTATCTGCGTCTTTATTCACCATGACTATCTGTGTCTTTATTCACCATGACTATCTGTGTCTTTATTCACCATGACTATCTGTGTGTCTTTATTCACCATGACTATCTGTTTGTCTTTATTCACCATGACTATCTGTGTCTTTATTCACGATGACTATCTGTGTGTCTTTATTCTTGATGACTATCTGTGTCTTTATTCACCATGACTATCTGTGTCTTTATTCACCATGACTATCTGTGTCTTTATTCACCATGACTATCTGTGTGTCTTTATTCACCATGACTATCTGTGTCTTTATTCACCATGACTATCTGTGTGTCTTTATTCACCATGACCATCTGTGTGTCTTTATTCACGATGACTATCTGTGTGTCTTTATTCATGATGACTATCTGTGTGTCTTTATTCACCATGACCATCTGTGTGTCTTTATTCACCATGACTATCTGTGTGTCTTTATTCACCATGACTATCTGTGTCTTTATTCACCATGACTATCTGTTTGTCTTTATTCACGATGACTATCTGTGTCTTTATTCACCATGACTATCTGTGTCTTTATTCACCATGACTATCTGTGTCTTTATTCACCATGACTATCTGTGTGTCTTTATTCACCATGACTATCTGTGTGTCTTTATTCACCATGACTATCTGTTTGTCTTTATTCACGATGACTATCTGTGTCTTTATTCACGATGACTATCTGTGTCTTTATTCACCATGACTATCTGTGTCTTTATTCACCATGACTATCTGTGTGTCTTTATTCACCATGGCTATCTGTGTGTCTTTATTCACCATGACTATCTGTGTCTTTAATCACCATGACTATCTGTGTGTCTTTATTCACCATGACTATCTGTGTGTCTTTATTCACCATGACTATCTGTGTGTCTTTATTCACCATGACTATCTGTGTGTCTTTATTCATGATGACTATCTGTGTGTCTTTATTCACCATGACCATCTGTGTGTCTTTATTCACCATGACTATCTGTGTGTCTTTATTCACCATGACTATCTGTGTCTTTATTCACCATCACTATCGGTGTCTTTATTCATGATGACTATCTGTGTGTCTTTATGCACGATGACTCTGTGTGTCTTTATTCACAATGACTATCTGTGTCTTTATTCACCATGACTATCTGTGTGTCTTTATTCACCATGACTATCTGTGTGTCTTTATTCACCATGACTATCTGTGTGTCTTTATTCACAATGACTATCTGTGTGTCTTTATTCACGATGACTATCTTTGTATCTTTATTCATGATGACTATCTGTGTGTCTTTATTCATGATGACTATCTTTGTATCTTTATTCATGATGACTATCTGTGTGTCTTTATTCACGATGACTGTGTGTCTTTATTCATGATGACTCTTTGTGTCTTTATTCACGATGACTATCTGTGTGTCTTTATTCACGATGACTGTGTGTCTTTATTCATGATGACTCTTTGTGTCTTTATTCACGATGACTATCTGTGTGTCTTTACTCACCATGACTATCTTTGTGTCTTTATTCACGATGACTATCTCTGTGTCTTTATTCACGATGACTGTGTGTCTTTATTCATGATGACTCTTTGTGTCTTTATTCACGATGACTATCTGTGTGTTTTTATTCACCATGACTATATGTGTGTCTTTATTCACGATGACTATCTTTGTATCTTTATTCACGATGACTATCTGTGTCTTTATTCACCATGACTATCTGTGTGTCTTTATTCACGATGACTATTTGTGTCTTTATTCACGATGACTATCTTTATCTTTATTCATGATGACTATCTTTGTGTCTTTATTCACGATGACTATCTGTGTGTCTTTATTCACGAGGACTGTGTGTCTTTATTCATGATGACTATCATTGTGTCTTTATTCACCATGACTATCTGTGTCTTTATTCACGATGACTATCTGTGTCTTCATTCACGATGACTATCTGTCTTTATTCCCCATGACTATCTGTGTGTCTTTATTCACGATGACTATCTGTGTCTTTATTCACCATGACTATGTGTGTCTTTATTCACATGACTATCTGTGTGTCTTTATTCACCATGACTATCTGTGTGTCTTTATTCACCATGACTACCTGTGTCTTTATTCACCATGACCATCTGTGTGTCTTTATTCACCATGACTATCTGTGTCTTTATTCACCATGACTATCTGTGTGTCTTTATTCACCATGACTATCTGTGTGTCTTTATTCACCATGACTATCTGTGTCTTTATTCACCATGACTATCTGTGTCTTTATTCACCATGACTATCTGTGTGTCTTTATTCACCATGACTATCTGTGTGTCTTTATTCATGATGACTATCTGTGTGTCTTTATTCACCATGACTATCTGTGTGTCTTTATTCACCATGACTATCTGTGTGTCTTTATTCACCATGACTATCTGTTTGTCTTTATTCACCATGACTATCTGTGTCTTTATTCACCATGACTATCTGTGTGTCTTTATTCACCATGACTATCTGTGTGTCTTTATTCACCATGACTATCTGTGTCTTTATTCACCATGACTATCTGTGTGTCTTTATTCACCATGACTATCTGTGTTTCTTTATTCACCATGACTATCGGTGTCTTTATTCATGATGACTATCTGTGTGTCTTTATTCACGATGACTATCTGTGTCTTGATTCACCATGACTATCTGCGTCTTTATTCACCATGACTATCTGTGTGTCTTTATTCACCATGACTATCTGTGTGTCTTTATTCACCATGACTATCTGTGTGTCTTTATTCACCATGACTATCTGTTTGTCTTTATTCACCATGACTATCTGTGTCTTTATTCACAATGACTATCTGTGTGTCTTTATTCTTGATGACTATCTGTGTCTTTATTCACCATGACTATCTGTGTGTCTTTATTCACCATGACTATCTGTTTGTCTTTATTCACCATGACTATCTGTGTCTTTATTCACAATGACTATCTGTGTGTCTTTATTCTTGATGACTATCTGTGTCTTTATTCACCATGACTATCTGTGTCTTTATTCACCATGACCATCTGTGTGTCTTTATTCACCATGACTATCTGTGTGTCTTTATTCACCATGACTATCCGTGTCTTTATTCACCATGACTATCTGTGTGTCTTTATTCACCATGACCATCTGTGTGTCTTTATTCACGATGACTATCTGTGTGTCTTTATTCATGATGACTATCTGTGTGTCTTTATTCACCATGACCATCTGTGTGTCTTTATTCACCATGACTATCTGTGTGTCTTTATTCACCATGACTATCTGTGTGTCTTTATTCACCATGACTATCTGTTTGTCTTTATTCACCATGACTATCTGTGTGTCTTTATTCACCATGACTACCTGTGTCTTTATTCACCATGACCATCTGTGTGTCTTTATTCACCATGACTATCTGTGTGTCTTTATTCACCATGACTATCTGTGTGTCTTTATTCACCATGACTATCTGTGTCTTTATTCACCATGACTATCTGTGTGTCTTTATTCATGATGACCATCTGTGTGTCTTTATTCACCATGACTATCTGTGTGTCTTTATTCACCATGACTATCTGTGTGTCTTTATTCACCATGACTATCTGTTTGTCTTTATTCACCATGACTATCTGTGTCTTTATTCACGATGACTATCTGTGTGTCTTTATTCTTGATGACTATCTGTGTCTTTATTCACCATGACTATCTGTGTCTTTATTCACCATGACCATCTGTGTGTCTTTATTCACCATGACTATCTGTGTGTCTTTATTCACCATGACTATCTGTGTCTTTATTCACCATGACTATCTGTGTGTCTTTATTCACCATGACCATCTGTGTGTCTTTATTCACGATGACTATCTGTGTGTCTTTATTCATGATGACTATCTGTGTGTCTTTATTCACCATGACCATCTGTGTGTCTTTATTCACCATGACTATCTGTGTGTCTTTATTCACCATGACTATCTGTTTGTCTTTATTCACGATGACTATCTGTGTCTTTATACACGATGACTATCTGTGTCTTTATTCACCATGACTATCTGTGTCTTTATTCACCATGACTATCTGTGTGTCTTTATTCACCATGACTATCTGTGTGTCTTTATTCACCATGACTATCTGTTTGTCTTTATTCACCATGACTATCTGTGTCTTTATTCACGATGACTATCTGTGTCTTTATTCACCATGACTATCTGTGTCTTTATTCACCATGACTATCTGTGTGTCTTTATTCACCATGACTATCTGTGTGTCTTTATTCACCATGACTATCTGTGTCTTTATTCACCATGACTATCGGTGTCTTTATTCACCATGACTATCTGTGTGTCTTTATTCACCATGACTATCGGTGTCTTTATTCATGATGACTATCTGTGTGTCTTTATTCACGATGACTATCTGTGTCTTTATTCACCATGACTATCTGCGTCTTTATTCACCATGACTATCTGTGTCTTTATTCACCATGACTATCTGTGTGTCTTTATTCACCATGACTATCTGTGTGTCTTTATTCACCATGACTACCTGTGTGTCTTTATTCACCATGACTACCTGTGTGTCTTTATTCACCATGACTATCTGTGTGTCTTTATTCACCATGACTATCTGTGTGTCTTTATTCATGATGACTATCTGTGTCTTTATTCACCATGACTATCTGTGTCTTTATTCACCATGACCATCTGTGTGTCTTTATTCACCATGACTATCTGTGTGTCTTTATTCACCATGACTATCTGTGTGTCTTTATTCACCATGACTATCTGTGTGTCTTTATTCACCATGACTATCTGTGTGTCTTTATTCACCATGACTATCTGTTTGTCTTTATTCACCATGACTATCTGTGTCTTTATTCACGATGACTGTGTGTCTTTATTCTTGATGACTATCTGTGTCTTTATTCACCATGACTATCTGTGTCTTTATTCACCATGACCATCTGTGTGTCTTTATTCACCATGACTATCTGTGTGTCTTTATTCACCATGACTATCTGTGTCTTTATTCACCATGACTATCTGTGTGTCTTTATTCACCATGACCATCTGTGTGTCTTTATTCACGATGACTATCTGTGTGTCTTTATTCATGATGACTATCTGTGTGTCTTTATTCACCATGACCATCTGTGTGTCTTTATTCACCATGACTATCTGTGTGTCTTTATTCACCATGACTATCTGTGTGTCTTTATTCACCATGACTATCTGTTTGTCTTTGTTCACGATGACTATCTGTGTCTTTATTCACGATGACTATCTGTGTCTTTATTCACCATGACTATCTGTGTCTTTATTCACCATGACTATCTGTGTGTCTTTATTCACCATGACTATCTGTGTGTCTTTATTCACCATGACTATCTGTGTCTTTATTCACCATGACTATCTGTGTGTCTTTATTCACCATGACTATCTGTGTGTCTTTATTCACCATGACTATCTGTGTGTCTTTATTCACCATGACTATCTGTTTGTCTTTATTCACGATGACTATCTGTGTGTCTTTATTGTTGATGACTATCTGTGTCTTTATTCACCATGACTATCTGTGTCTTTATTCACCATGACCATCTGTGTGTCTTTATTCACCATGACTATCTGTGTGTCCTTATTCACCATGACTATCTGTGTCTTTATTCACCATGACTATCTGTGTGTCTTTATTCACCATGACTATCTGTGTGTCTTTATTCATGATGACTATCTGTGTGTCTTTATTCACCATGACTATCTGTTTGTCTTTATTCACGATGACTATGTGTGTCTTTATTCACGATGACTATCTGTGTCTTTATTCACCATGACTATCTGTGTCTTTATTCACCATGACTATCTGTGTGTCTTTATTCACCATGACTATCTGTGTGTCTTTATTCACCATGACTATCTGTTTGTCTTTATTCACCATGACTATCTGTGTCTTTATTCACGATGACTATCTGTGTCTTTATTCACCATGACTACCTGTGTGTCTTTATTCACCATGACTATCTGTGTGTCTTTATTCACCATGACTACCTGTGTGTCTTTATTCACCATGACTACCTGTGTGTCTTTATTCACCATGACTATCTGTGTGTCTTTATTCACCATGACTATCTGTGTGTCTTTATTCACCATGACTATCTGTGTGTCTTTATTCACCATGACTATCTGTGTGTCTTTATTCACGATGACTATCTGTGTGTGTCTTTATTCACAATGACTATCTGTGTCTTTATTCACAATGACTATCTGTGTCTTTATTCACCATGACTATCTGTGTGTCTTTATTCACCATGACTATCTGTGTGTCTTTATTCACCATGACTATCTGTGTGTCTTTATTCACCATGACTATCTGTGTGTCTTTATTCACCATGACTATCTGTGTGTCTTTATTCACGATGACTATCTGTGTGTCTTTATTCACGATGACTATCTTTGTATCTTTATTCATGATGACTATCTGTGTGTCTTTATTCACCATGACTATCTGTGTGTCTTTATTCACGATGACTATCTGTGTGTCTTTATTCACGATGACTATCTGTGTGTCTTTACTCACCATGACTATCTTTGTGTCTTTATTCACAATGACTATCTGTGTCTTTATTCACCATGACTATCTGTGTGTCTTTATTCGCCATGACTATCTGTGTGTCTTTATTCACCATGACTATCTGTGTGTCTTTATTCACCATGACTATCTGTGTGTCTTTATTCACCATGACTATCTGTGTGTCTTTATTCACCATGACTATCTGTGTGTCTTTATTCACGATGACTATCTGTGTGTCTTTATTCACGATGACTATCTTTGTATCTTTATTCACGATGACTATCTGTGTGTCTTTATTCACGATGACTGTGTGTCTTTATTCATGATGACTCTGTGTCTTTATTCACGATGACTATCTGTGTGTCTTTATTTACGATGACTGTGTGTCTTTATTCATGATGACTCTTTGTGTCTTTATTCACGATGACTATCTGTGTGTCTTTACTCACCATGACTATCTTTGTGTCTTTATTCACGATGACTATCTGTGTGTCTTTATTCACGATGACTGTGTGTCTTTATTCATGATGACTCTTTGTGTCTTTATTCACGATGACTATCTGTGTGTTTTTATTCACCATGACTATATGTGTGTCTTTATTCACGATGACTATCTTTGTATCTTTATTCACGATGACTATCTGTGTCTTTATTCACCATAACTATCTGTGTGTCTTTATTCATGATGACTATCTTTATCTTTATTCATGATGACTATCTTTGTGTCTTTATTCACGATGACTATCTGTGTGTCTTTATTCACGAGGACTGTGTCTTTATTCATGATGACTATCATTGTGTCTTTATTCACCATGACTATCTGTGTCTTTATTCACGATGACTATCTGTGTCTTCATTCACGATGACTATCTGTCTTTATTCCCCATGACTATCTGTGTGTCTTTATTCACGATGACTATCTGTGTCTTTATTCACCATGACTATGTGTGTCTTTATTCACCATGACTATCTGTGTGTCTTTATTCACCATGACTATCTGTGTGTCTTTATTCACCATGACTATCTGTGTGTCTTTATTCACCATGACTAGCTGTGTGTCTTTATTCACAATGACTATCTGTGTGTCTTTATTCACCATGACTATCTTTGTATCTTTATTCATGATGACTATATGTGTGTCTTTATTCACCATGACTATCTTTGTATCTTTATTCATGATGACTATCTGTGTGTCTTTATTCACAATGACTGTGTGTCTTTATTCACCATAACTATCTGTGTCTTAATTCACAATGACTATCTGTGTGTCTTTATTCACCATGACTATCTGTGTGTTTTTATTCACCATGACTATCAGTGTGTCTTTATTCACCATGACTATTTGTGTCTTTATTCACGATGACTATCTTTATCTTTATTCATGATTACTATCTTTGTGTCTTTATTCACGATGACTATCTGTGTGTCTTTATTCACAAGGACTGTGTGTCTTTATTCATGATGACTATCATTGTGTCTTTATTCACCATGACTATCTGTGTCTTTATTCACGATGACTATCTGTGTCTTCATTCACGATGACTATCTGTCTTTATTCCCCATGACTATCTGTGTGTCTTTATTCACGATGACTATCTGTGTCTTTATTCACCATTACTATGTGTGTCTTTATTCACATGACTATCTGTGTGTCTTTATTCACCATGACTATCTGTGTGTCTTTATTCACCATGACTACCTGTGTCTTTATTCACCATGACTATCTGTGTGTCTTTATTCACAATGACTATCTGTGTGTCTTTATTCACCATGACTATCTGTGTGTCTTTTTTCACCATGATTATCTGTGTGTCTTTATTCACGATGACTATCTTTGTATCTTTATTCACCATGACTATCTGTGTGTCTTTATTCACAATGAGTGTGTGTCTTAGTTCATGATGACTATCCGTGTGTCTTTATTCACAATGACTGTGTGTCTTTATTCACGATGACTATCTTTGTATCTTTATTCATGATGACTATCTGTGTGTCTTTATTCACCATGACTATCTGTGTGTCTTTATTCACCATGACTATCTGTGTGTCTTTATTCACCATGACTATCTGTGTTTTTATTCACCATGACTATCTGTGTGTCTTTATTCACGATGACTATCTTTGTATCCTTATTCACAATGACTATCTGTGTGTCTTTATTCACGATGACTATCTGTGTGTCTTTATTCACGATGACTATCTGTGTGTCTTTATTCATGATGACTATCTGTGTGTCTTTATTCACAATGACTGTGTGTCTTTATTCACGATGACTATCTTTATTCATGATGACTATCTGTGTGTCTTTATTCACAAAGACTGTGTGTCTTTATTCACAATGACTATCTTTGTATCTTTATTCATGATGACTATCTGTGTGTTTTTATTCACCATGACTATCTTTGTGTCTTTATTCACGATGACTATCTTTGTATCTTTATTCACGATGACTATCTGTGTCTTTATTCACCATGACTATCTGTGTGTCTTTATTCACCATGACTATCCGTGTGTCTTTATTCACGATGACTATCTGTGTCTTTATTCACCATGACTATCTTTGTATCTTTATTCATGATGACTATCTGTGTGTCTTTATTCACGATGACTATCTGTGTCTTTATTCACGATGACTATCTTTGTATCTTTATTCATGATGACTATCTGTGTGTCTTTATTCACGATGACTGTGTCTTTATTCATGATGACTATCTTTGTGTCTTTATTCACGATGACTATCTGTGTGTTTTTATTCACCATGACTATCTGTGTCTTTATTCACCATGACTATCTGTGTGTCTTTATTCACCATGACTACCTGTGTGTCTTTATTCACCATGACTACCTGTGTGTCTTTATTCACAATGACTATCTGTGTGTCTTTATTCACGATGACTATCTGTGTGTCTTTATTCACGATGACTATCTGTGTGTCTTTATTCACGATGACTATCTTTGTATCTTTATTCATGATGACTATCTGTGTGTCTTTATTCACGATGACTGTCTTTATTCATGATGACTATCTTTGTGTCTTTATTCACGATGACTATCTGTGTGTTTTTATTCACCATGACTATCTGTGTCTTTATTCACGATGACTATCTTTGTATCTTTATTCACGATGACTATCTGTGTCTTTATTCACCATGACTATCTGTGTGTCTTTATTCACGATGACTATTTGTGTCTTTATTCACGATGACTATCTTTATCTTTATTCATGATGACTATCTTTGTGTCTTTATTCATGATGACTCTCTGTGTGTCTTTATTCACGAGGATTGTGTGTCTTTATTCATGATGACTATCATTGTGTCTTTATTCACCATGACTATCTGTGTCTTTATTCACGATGACTATCTGTGTCTTTATTTACCATGACTATCTGTCTTTATTCACCATGACTATCTGTCTTTATTCACGATGACTATCTGTGTGTCTTTATTCACCATGACTATCTGTGTGTCTTTATTCACGATGACTATCTGTGTGTCTTTATTCACGATGACTATCTGTGTCTTTATTCACCATGACTATGTGTGTCTTTATTCACATGACTGTGTGTCTTTATTCACCATGACTATCTGTGTGTCTTTATTCACGATGACTATCTGTGTGTCTTTATTCACCATGACTATCTGTGTGTCTTTATTCACGATGACCATCTGTGTGTCTTTATTCACCATGACTATCTGTGTGTCTTTATTCACCATGACTACCTGTGTGTCTTTATTCACCATGACTATCTGTGTGTCTTTATTCACCATGACTATCTGTGTGTCTTTATTCACGATGACTATCTGTGTGTCTTTATTCACCATGACTATCTGTGTGTCTTTATTCACAATGACAATCTGTGTGTCTTTATTCACCATGACTATCTTTGTATCTTTATTCATGATGACTGTGTGTCTTTATTCACAATGACTGTGTGTCTTTATTCACAATGACTATCTGTGTGTCTTTATTCACCATAACTATCTGTGTGTCTTTATTCACAATGACTATCTGTGTGTCTTTATTCACCATGACTATCTGTGTGTTTTTATTCACCATGACTATCTGTGTGTCTTTATTCACCATGACTATCTGTGTGTCTTTATTCACCATGACTATTTGTGTGACTTTATTCACGATGACTATCTTTGTATCTTTATTCACGATGACTATCTGTGTGTCTTTATTCACAATGAGTGTGTGTCTTAGTTCATGATGACTATCCGTGTGTCTTTATTCACAATGACTGTGTGTCTTTATTCACGATGACTATCTTTGTATCTTTATTCACAATGACTATCTGTGTGTCTTTATTCACGATGACTATCTGTGTGTCTTTATTCACGATGACTATCTGTGTCTTTATTCACCATGACTATGTGTGTCTTTATTCACGATGACTATCTGTGTGTCTTTATTCACCATGACTATCTGTGTGTCTTTATTCACGATGACTATATGTGTGTCTTTATTCACCATGACTACCTGTGTGTCTTTATTCACCATGACTATCTGTGTGTCTTTATTCACCATGACTACCTGTGTGTCTTTATTCACCATGACTATCTGTGTGTCTTTATTCACGATGACTATCTGTGTGTCTTTATTCACCATGACTATCTGTGTGTCTTTATTCACAATGACTATCTGTGTCTTTATTCACCATGACTATCTTTGTATCTTTATTCATGATGACTATATGTGTGTCTTTATTCACGATGACTATCTTTGTATCTTTATTCATGATGACTATCTGTGTGTCTTTATTCACAATGACTGTGTGTCTTTATTCACAATGACTATCTGTGTGTCTTTATTCACCATAACTAGCTGTGTCTTTATTCACAATGACTATCTGTGTGTCTTTATTCACCATAACTATCTGTGTGTTTTTATTCACCATGACTATCTGTGTGTCTTTATTCACCATGACTATCTGTGTGTCTTTATTCACCATGACTATTTGTGTGTCTTTATTCACGATGACTATCTTTGTATCTTTATTCACGATGACTATCTGTGTTTCTTTATTCACAATGAGTGTGTGTCTTAGTTCATGATGACTATCCGTGTGTCTTTATTCACAATGACTGTGTGTCTTTATTCACGATGACTATCTTTGTATCTTTATTCATGATGACTATCTGTGTGTCTTTATTCACCATGACTATCTGTGTGTTTTTATTCACCATGACTATCTGTGTGTCTTTATTCACCATGACTATCTTTGTATCCTTATTCACGATGACTATCTGTGTGTCTTTATTCACGATGACTATCTGTGTGTCTTTATTCACGATGACTATCTGTGTGTCTTTATTCACAATGACTGTGTGTCTTTATGCACGATGACTATCTTTGTATCTTTATTCATGATGACTATCTGTGTGTCTTTATTCACAATGACTGTGTGTCTTTATTCACGATGACTATCTTTGTATCTTTATTCATGATGACTATCTGTGTGTCTTTATTCACGATGACTATCTTTGTATCTTTATTCACAATGACTATCTGTGTGTCTTTATTCACGATGACTATCTGTGTGTCTTTATTCACCATGACTATCTGTGTGTCTTTATTCACAATGACAATCTGTGTGTCTTTATTCACCATGACTATCTTTGTATCTTTATTCATGATGACTATATTTGTGTCTTTATTCACGATGACTATCTTTGTATCTTTATTCATGATGACTGTGTGTCTTTATTCACAATGACTGTGTGTCTTTATTCACAATGACTATCTGTGTGTCTTTATTCACCATAACTATCTGTGTCTTTATTCACAATGACTATCTGTGTGTCTTTATTCACAATGACTATCTGTGTGTCTTTATTCACCATGACTATCTGTGTGTTTTTATTCACCATGACTATCTGTGTGTCTTTATTCACCATGACTATCTGTGTGTCTTTATTCACCATGACTATTTGTGTGACTTTATTCACGATGACTATCTTTGTATCTTTATTCACGATGACTATCTGTGTGTCTTTATTCACAATGAGTGTGTGTCTTAGTTCATGATGACTATCCGTGTGTCTTTATTCACAATGACTGTGTGTCTTTATTCACGATGACTATCTTTGTATCTTTATTCACGATGACTATCTGTGTGTCTTTATTCACGATGACTATCTGTGTGTCTTTATTCACGATGACTATCTGTGTCTTTATTCACCATGACTATGTGTGTCTTTATTCACGATGACTATCTGTGTGTCTTTATTCACCATGACTATATGTGTGTCTTTATTCACCATGACTACCTGTGTGTCTTTATTCACCATGACTATCTGTGTGTCTTTATTCACCATGACTACCTGTGTGTCTTTATTCACCATGACTATCTGTGTGTCTTTATTCACGATGACTATCTGTGTGTCTTTATTCACCATGACTATCTGTGTGTCTTTATTCACAATGACTATCTGTGTCTTTATTCACCATGACTATCTTTGTATCTTTATTCATGATGACTATATGTGTGTCTTTATTCACGATGACTATCTTTGTATCTTTATTCATGATGACTATCTGTGTGTCTTTATTCACAATGACTGTGTGTCTTTATTCACAATGACTATCTGTGTGTCTTTATTCACCATAACTAGCTGTGTCTTTATTCACAATGACTATCTGTGTGTCTTTATTCACCATGACTATCTGTGTGTTTTTATTCACCATGACTATCTGTGTGTCTTTATTCACCATGACTATCTGTGTGTCTTTATTCACCATGACTATTTGTGTGTCTTTATTCACCATGACTATCTTTGTATCTTTATTCACGATGACTATCTGTGTTTCTTTATTCACAATGAGTGTGTGTCTTAGTTCATGATGACTATCCGTGTGTCTTTATTCACAATGACTGTGTGTCTTTATTCACGATGACTATCTTTGTATCTTTATTCATGATGACTATCTGTGTGTCTTTATTCACCATGACTATCTGTGTGTTTTTATTCACCATGACTATCTGTGTATCTTTATTCACCATGACTATCTTTGTATCCTTATTCACGATGACTATCTGTGTGTCTTTATTCACGATGACTATCTGTGTGTCTTTATTCACGATGACTATCTGTGTGTCTTTATTCACAATGACTGTGTGTCTTTATGCACGATGACTATCTTTGTATCTTTATTCATGATGACTATCTGTGTGTCTTTATTCACAATGACTGTGTGTCTTTATTCACGATGACTATCTTTGTATCTTTATTCATGATGACTATCTGTGTGTCTTTATTCACGATGACTATCTTTGTATCTTTATTCACAATGACTATCTGTGTGTCTTTATTCACGATGACTATCTGTGTGTCTTTATTCACCATGACTATCTGTGTGTCTTTATTCACAATGACAATCTGTGTGTCTTTATTCACCATGACTATCTTTGTATCTTTATTCATGATGACTATATTTTTGTCTTTATTCACGATGACTATCTTTGTATCTTTATTCATGATGACTGTGTGTCTTTATTCACAATGACTGTGTGTCTTTATTCACAATGACTATCTGTGTGTCTTTATTCACCATAACTATCTGTGTCTTTATTCACAATGACTATCTGTGTGTCTTTATTCACAATGACTATCTGTGTGTCTTTATTCACCATGACTATCTGTGTGTTTTTATTCACCATGACTATCTGTGTGTCTTTATTCACCATGACTATCTGTGTGTCTTTATTCACCATGACTATTTGTGTGACTTTATTCACGATGACTATCTTTGTATCTTTATTCACGATGACTATCTGTGTGTCTTTATTCACAATGAGTGTGTGTCTTAGTTCATGATGACTATCCGTGTGTCTTTATTCACAATGACTGTGTGTCTTTATTCACGATGACTATCTTTGTATCTTTATTCACGATGACTATCTGTGTGTCTTTATTCACGATGACTATCTGTGTGTCTTTATTCACGATGACTATCTGTGTCTTTATTCACCATGACTATGTGTGTCTTTATTCACGATGACTATCTGTGTGTCTTTATTCACCATGACTATCTGTGTGTCTTTATTCACGATGACTATCTGTGTGTCTTTATTCACCATGACTACCTGTGTGTCTTTATTCACCATGACTATCTGTGTGTCTTTATTCACCATGACTACCTGTGTGTCTTTATTCACCATGACTATCTGTGTGTCTTTATTCACGATGACTATCTGTGTGTCTTTATTCACCATGACTATCTGTGTGTCTTTATTCACAATGACTATCTGTGTCTTTATTCACCATGACTATCTTTGTATCTTTATTCATGATGACTATATGTGTGTCTTTATTCACGATGACTATCTTTGTATCTTTATTCATGATGACTATCTGTGTGTCTTTATTCACAATGACTGTGTGTCTTTATTCACAATGACTATCTGTGTGTCTTTATTCACCATAACTAGCTGTGTCTTTATTCACAATGACTATCTGTGTGTCTTTATTCACCATGACTATCTGTGTGTTTTTATTCACCATGACTATCTGTGTGTCTTTATTCACCATGACTATCTGTGTGTCTTTATTCACCATGACTATTTGTGTGTCTTTATTCACCATGACTATCTTTGTATCTTTATTCACGATGACTATCTGTGTTTCTTTATTCACAATGAGTGTGTGTCTTAGTTCATGATGACTATCCGTGTGTCTTTATTCACAATGACTGTGTGTCTTTATTCACGATGACTATCTTTGTATCTTTATTCATGATGACTATCTGTGTGTCTTTATTCACCATGACTATCTGTGTGTTTTTATTCACCATGACTATCTGTGTGTCTTTATTCACCATGACTATCTGTGTGTCTTTATTCACCATGACTATCTGTGTGTCTTTATTCACCATGACTATTTGTGTGACTTTATTCACGATGACTATCTTTGTATCTTTATTCACGATGACTATCTGTGTGTCTTTATTCACAATGAGTGTGTGTCTTAGTTCATGATGACTATCCGTGTGTCTTTATTCACAATGACTGTGTGTCTTTATTCACGATGACTATCTTTGTATCTTTATTCACGATGACTATCTGTGTGTCTTTATTCACGATGACTATCTGTGTGTCTTTATTCACGATGACTATCTGTGTCTTTATTCACCATGACTATGTGTGTCTTTATTCACGATGACTATCTGTGTGTCTTTATTCACCATGACTATATGTGTGTCTTTATTCACCATGACTACCTGTGTGTCTTTATTCACCATGACTATCTGTGTGTCTTTATTCACCATGACTACCTGTGTGTCTTTATTCACCATGACTATCTGTGTGTCTTTATTCACGATGACTATCTGTGTGTCTTTATTCACCATGACTATCTGTGTGTCTTTATTCACAATGACTATCTGTGTCTTTATTCACCATGACTATCTTTGTATCTTTATTCATGATGACTATATGTGTGTCTTTATTCACGATGACTATCTTTGTATCTTTATTCATGATGACTATCTGTGTGTCTTTATTCACAATGACTGTGTGTCTTTATTCACAATGACTATCTGTGTGTCTTTATTCACCATAACTAGCTGTGTCTTTATTCACAATGACTATCTGTGTGTCTTTATTCACCATGACTATCTGTGTGTTTTTATTCACCATGACTATCTGTGTGTCTTTATTCACCATGACTATCTGTGTGTCTTTATTCACCATGACTATTTGTGTGTCTTTATTCACCATGACTATCTTTGTATCTTTATTCACGATGACTATCTGTGTTTCTTTATTCACAATGAGTGTGTGTCTTAGTTCATGATGACTATCCGTGTGTCTTTATTCACAATGACTGTGTGTCTTTATTCACGATGACTATCTTTGTATCTTTATTCATGATGACTATCTGTGTGTCTTTATTCACCATGACTATCTGTGTGTTTTTATTCACCATGACTATCTGTGTGTCTTTATTCACCATGACTATCTTTGTATCCTTATTCACGATGACTATCTGTGTGTCTTTATTCACGATGACTATCTGTGTGTCTTTATTCACGATGACTATCTGTGTGTCTTTATTCACAATGACTGTGTGTCTTTATGCACGATGACTATCTTTGTATCTTTATTCATGATGACTATCTGTGTGTCTTTATTCACAATGACTGTGTGTCTTTATTCACGATGACTATCTTTGTATCTTTATTCATGATGACTATCTGTGTGTCTTTATTCACGATGACTATCTTTGTATCTTTATTCACAATGACTATCTGTGTGTCTTTATTCACGATGACTATCTGTGTGTCTTTATTCACCATGACTATCTGTGTGTCTTTATTCACAATGACAATCTGTGTGTCTTTATTCACCATGACTATCTTTGTATCTTTATTCATGATGACTATATTTTTGTCTTTATTCACGATGACTATCTTTGTATCTTTATTCATGATGACTGTGTGTCTTTATTCACAATGACTGTGTGTCTTTATTCACAATGACTATCTGTGTGTCTTTATTCACCATAACTATCTGTGTCTTTATTCACAATGACTATCTGTGTGTCTTTATTCACAATGACTATCTGTGTGTCTTTATTCACCATGACTATCTGTGTGTTTTTATTCACCATGACTATCTGTGTGTCTTTATTCACCATGACTATCTGTGTGTCTTTATTCACCATGACTATTTGTGTGACTTTATTCACGATGACTATCTTTGTATCTTTATTCACGATGACTATCTGTGTGTCTTTATTCACAATGAGTGTGTGTCTTAGTTCATGATGACTATCCGTGTGTCTTTATTCACAATGACTGTGTGTCTTTATTCACGATGACTATCTTTGTATCTTTATTCACGATGACTATCTGTGTGTCTTTATTCACGATGACTATCTGTGTGTCTTTATTCACGATGACTATCTGTGTCTTTATTCACCATGACTATGTGTGTCTTTATTAACGATGACTATCTGTGTGTCTTTATTCACCATGACTATCTGTGTGTCTTTATTCACGATGACTATCTGTGTGTCTTTATTCACCATGACTACCTGTGTGTCTTTATTCACCATGACTATCTGTGTGTCTTTATTCACCATGACTACCTGTGTGTCTTTATTCACCATGACTATCTGTGTGTCTTTATTCACGATGACTATCTGTGTGTCTTTATTCACCATGACTATCTGTGTGTCTTTATTCACAATGACTATCTGTGTCTTTATTCACCATGACTATCTTTGTATCTTTATTCATGATGACTATATGTGTGTCTTTATTCACGATGACTATCTTTGTATCTTTATTCATGATGACTATCTGTGTGTCTTTATTCACAATGACTGTGTGTCTTTATTCACAATGACTATCTGTGTGTCTTTATTCACCATAACTAGCTGTGTCTTTATTCACAATGACTATCTGTGTGTCTTTATTCACCATGACTATCTGTGTGTTTTTATTCACCATGACTATCTGTGTGTCTTTATTCACCATGACTATCTGTGTGTCTTTATTCACCATGACTATTTGTGTGTCTTTATTCACCATGACTATCTTTGTATCTTTATTCACGATGACTATCTGTGTTTCTTTATTCACAATGAGTGTGTGTCTTAGTTCATGATGACTATCCGTGTGTCTTTATTCACAATGACTGTGTGTCTTTATTCACGATGACTATCTTTGTATCTTTATTCATGATGACTATCT
>NC_084747.1:24321291-24326291 GCF_033978785.1 Entelurus aequoreus | reverse complement strand
TACACAAACTCAAATGTTGTTTATTACAGTGCAGTGAGTGTGACGCTGGAACCTACACAAACTCAAATGTTTATTACAGTGCAGTGAGTGTGACACTGGAACCTACACAAACTCAAATGTTTATTACAGTGCAGTGAGTTTGACGCTGGAACCTACACAAACTCAAATGTTTATTACAGTGCAGTGAGTGTGACGCTGGAACCTACACAAACTCAAATGTCTATTACAGTGCAGTGAGTGTGACGCTGGAACCTACACAAACTCACGTTTATTACAGTGCAGTGAGTGTGACGCTGGAACCTACACAAACTCAAATGTTTATTACAGTGCAGTGAGTGTGACGCTGGAACCTACACAAACTCACATGTTTATTACAGTGCAGTGAGTGTGACGCTGGAACCTACACAAACTCAAATGTTTATTACAGTGCAGTGAGTGTGACGCTGGAACCTACACAAACTCACATGTTGTTTATTACAGTGCAGTGAGTGTGACGCTGGAACCTACACAAACTCAAATGTTGTTTATTACAGTGCAGTGAGTGTGACGCTGGAACCTACACAAACTCAAATGTTGTTTATTACAGTGCAGTGAGTGTGACGCTGGAACCTACACAAACTCAAATGTTTATTACAGTGCAGTGAGTGTGACGCTGGAACCTACACCAACTCAAATGTTGTTTATTACAGTGCAGTGAGTGTGACGCTGGAACCTACACAAACTCAAATGTTTATTACAGTGCAGTGAGTGTGACGCTGGAACCTACACAAACTCAAATGTTTATTACAGTGCAGTGAGTGTGACGCTGGAACCTACACCAACTCAAATGTTGTTTATTACAGTGCAGTGAGTGTGACACTGGAACCTACACAAACTCAAATGTTTATCACAGTGCAGTGAGCGTGACGCTGGAACCTACACAAACTCAAATGTTTGGACTTCAAACTAGCCAGCAAGCTAACCACCTGAAATAGGTCAGCTGGCTAACAACAACACACAATCCTCCTCAGTGTCATGCTAACACTTCTTCTGTCACATGACCTGACAAGGTTTACACTGGCAGTGTCACATGACCTGCTGGTCACATGACCTGACAAGGTTTACACTGGCAGTGTCACATGACCTGCTGGTCACATGACCTGACAAGGTTTACACTGGCAGTGTCACATGACCTGCTGGTCACATGACCTGACAAGGTTTACACTGGCAGTGTCACATGACCTGACAAGGTTTACACTGGCAGTGTCACATGACCTGCTGGTCACATGACCTGACAAGGTTTACACTGGCAGTGTCACATGACCTGCTGGTCACATGACCTGACAAGGTTTACACTGGCAGTGTCACATGACCTGCTGGTCACATGACCTGACAAGGTTTACACTGGCAGTGTCACATGACCTGGCAGTGATGAAGAACAAGGTTCTCCAGACTCTTCATGAGCAGTACTTTCACTTTCATCTGAAATATTCTGCATAGCTGCTGCCATCATGTGGACAATATGACTACATGACTAATATGACTACATGACTAATATGACTACATGACTAATATGACTAATATGACTACATGACTAATATGACTACATGACTAATATGACTACATGACTAATATGACTAATATGACTAGATGACTAATATGACTACATGACTAATATGACTAGATGACTAATATGACTAGATGACTAATATGACTACATGACTAATATGACTAATATGACTACATGACTAATATGACTACATGACTAATATGACTAATATGACTACATGACTAATATGACTACATGACTAATATGACTACATGACTAATATGACTACATGACTAATATGACTACATGACTAATATGACTAGATGACTAATATGACTACATGACTAATATGACTACATGACTAATATGACTAGATGACTAATATGACTACATGACTAATATGACTACATGACTAATATGACTACATGACTAATATGACTAGATGACTAATATGACTACATGACTAATATGACTAATATGACTACATGACTAATATGACTAGATGACTAATATGACTAGATGACTACATGACTAATATGACTAGATGACTACATGACTAATATGACTAGATGACTAATATGACTACATGACTAATATGACTAGATGACTAATATGACTACATGACTAATATGACTACATGACTAATATGACTAATATGACTAATATGACTACATGACTAATATGACTAGATGACTAATATGACTAGATGACTAATATGACTACATGACTAATATGACTAGATGACTACATGACTAATATGACTAGATGACTAATATGACTACATGACTAATATGACTAGATGACTAATATGACTAGATGACTACATGACTAATATGACTACATGACTAATATGACTAGATGACTAATATGACTAGATGACTACATGACTAATATGACTAGATGACTAATATGACTAGATGACTACATGACTAATATGACTACATGACTAATATGACTAGATGACTAATATGACTACATGACTAATATGACTACATGACTAATATGACTAACATGACTACATGACTAATATGACTACATGACTAATATGACTACATGACTAATATGACTAATATGACTAGATGACTAATATGACTACATGACTAATATGACTACATGACTAATATGACTACATGACTAATATGACTAGATGACTAATATGACTAGATGACTAATATGACTACATGACTAATATGACTAATATGACTACATGACTAATATGACTACATGACTAATATGACTAATATGACTACATGACTAATATGACTACATGACTAATATGACTAGATGACTAATATGACTACATGACTAATATGACTAGATGACTAATATGACTACATGACTAATATGACTACATGACTAATATGACTAGATGACTAATATGACTACATGACTAATATGACTAGATGACTAATATGACTAATATGACTACATGACTAATATGACTACATTACTAATATGACTAGATGACTAATATGACTACATGACTAATATGACTAGATGACTAATATGACTAATATGACTACATGACTAATATGACTACATGACTAATATGACTAGATGACTAATATGACTACATGACTAATATGACTACATGACTAATATGACTACATGACTAATATGACTACATGACTAATATGACTAATATGACTACATGACTAATATGACTAGATGACTAATATGACTACATGACTAATATGACTACATGACTAATATGACTAGATGACTAATATGACTACATGACTAATATGACTAGATGACTAATATGACTAATATGACTACATGACTAATATGACTAATATGACTAGATGACTAATATGACTACATGACTAATATGACTACATGACTAATATGACTACATGACTACATGACTAATATGACTACATGACTAATATGACTAGATGACTAATATGACTACATGACTAATATGACTAATATGACTACATGACTAATATGACTACATGACTAATATGACTAATATGACTACATGACTAATATGACTACATGACTAATATGACTAGATGACTAATATGACTACATGACTAATATGACTAGATGACTAATATGACTACATGACTAATATGACTACATGACTAATATGACTACATGACTAATATGACTAGATGACTAATATGACTACATGACTAATATGACTAGATGACTAATATGACTAATATGACTACATGACTAATATGACTACATTACTAATATGACTAGATGACTAATATGACTACATGACTAATATGACTAGATGACTAATATGACTAATATGACTACATGACTAATATGACTACATGACTAATATGACTACATGACTAATATGACTAGATGACTAATATGACTACATGACTAATATGACTACATGACTAATATGACTAGATGACTAATATGACTACATGACTAATATGACTAGATGACTAATATGACTAATATGACTACATGACTAATATGACTAGATGACTAATATGACTACATGACTAATATGACTACATGACTAATATGACTACATGACTAATATGACTAGATGACTAATATGACTACATGACTAATATGACTAGATGACTAATATGACTAATATGACTAGATGACTAATATGACTACATGACTAATATGACTACATGACTAATATGACTACATGACTAATATGACTACATGACTACATGACTAATATGACTACATGACTAATATGACTAGATGACTAATATGACTACATGACTAATATGACTAATATGACTACATGACTAATATGACTACATGACTAATATGACTAATATGACTACATGACTAATATGACTACATGACTAATATGACTAGATGACTAATATGACTACATGACTAATATGACTAGATGACTAATATGACTACATGACTAATATGACTACATGACTAATATGACTAGATGACTAATATGACTACATGACTAATATGACTAGATGACTAATATGACTAATATGACTACATGACTAATATGACTACATTACTAATATGACTAGATGACTAATATGACTACATGACTAATATGACTAGATGACTAATATGACTAATATGACTACATGACTAATATGACTACATGACTAATATGACTACATGACTAATATGACTAGATGACTAATATGACTAATATGACTACATGACTAATATGACTAGATGACTAATATGACTAGATGACTAATATGACTACATGACTAATATGACTACATGACTAATATGACTAGATGACTAATATGACTACATGACTAATATGACTAGATGACTAATATGACTAATATGACTACATGACTAATATGACTAGATGACTAATATGACTACATGACTAATATGACTACATGACTAATATGACTAGATGACTAATATGACTACATGACTAATATGACTACATGAGTAATATGACTACATGACTAATATGACTACATGACTAATATGACTAATATGACTACATGACTAATATGACTAGATGACTAATATGACTACATGA